>NC_072028.1:12917500-13276500 GCF_027791375.1 Indicator indicator | reverse complement strand
TGAAGTGGCATACAGCAGAACTGCTTGTTCATGCTGGCAGCAGGGAAAGGAGGAAGAGATGGGGAAAATTGCAGGTCTCTACAGCTGTTAGTGACAATTCTCTCTGGCACTAGTTCCAGTAATGCTACCAAACCTGCACAAGCAGTCCACTACTGCCCTTGTTTCTTGCTCTCCATCTCATGACAGTGTTCAGCAGAGTCCTCCTTGTGATGTGCTGGTTCATGGTCACAGAAGTGCAAAGGTAGCTTATGAATCAACTTTTCAATTCCATTCTCCAGTAGATGAGCCTTATGCAGTGTTTGTTATGTTGACAGATGACATTTAGTTTTGATTATTTATGTTTCATAATATTTCTGAGCCTGGATTTGATGGCCAGTGTTTTAAAAGTAATGAAGACTTCAAAATAATGAGACCTCAGCATCTGGTTTCTAATGCCATGGTAAGAGATGGGGGAGGGAAGGATGGACCTGCTTGTTGGTCTGTAGAGACTGCAATGTGTGAATGGCAACAGCCTACATGAGGGTTTCAGAAATTGTCTTTTTGTTGCATAACTAATGTAACTATATTCTCTTCTTAGTTGTGGAAAGATTACTACATTTCTATTTATAGTTAATTATTTAACCTTGCTTAAGGATTTTCTGGTTTGGGGAAACATTTTCCTTGTCCAGTTTTAAAAGAATAGTTCTAACTGCTGTATAGCAGCTGGTTTTGAAGTTGTAAGTGAGAGAACTTGATATATGTTACTGTGTCGGTGTGAGCTGAAATTCCCCCCCCCACCAACAATAACCAGGCTAGCTCAGTCTGGAAGCAAATGAAAAGCTGTATTTACAAGCAGAGTCTAAAATCTACAGTGAAATGCAATGAATATGTACAAATACACAAAATTCACAACATTCACAAATATATACAATCAACAGAAAAAGCACAATCGATCTCCCTTTGCTTCCCCCTAAGGGGACCCTCCAAAAGGGGCCTCCCTCTCCCAGGAGCTTCCCCCCCCAGACCCCCCTGGACAGAGAAGCAGAGTTAGTTAAGCAGAAAGTTGTTAACTTAGCTGCCAAGGTCAGTGTGTTATCTTCAGCCAGAAGAGAAGAAGAAACAGCAGCCAGACAGCCCAGCAACTGCCCCCACTGCCGAACGCAGAATGTGCAGAATGCCTACTTTGTTTTGGGTAATAGTTCTTAAACATTTCTATCTATCCAATGGAAGTGTTTAGAACAATCGTTATTTTGCTTTCTTACACCCAATAGTGACTTATTTACATTCTTTCACTTTCTCTGTTTTGAACTTTGCAAGGAAAAATTAAAAAGACAGTTTCAAACCACCACAGTCCACCCCTTCTAAACAATTCCATTGGCTGCTACTATCATTTATCTAATCTAAAATAATATCTATAACAATAGGTGAATAAAGACCATAGTCCATTCCGGCTATCTCAGACGTAGATGATTCAAAAGAGTCAAATCACAGGAAAAACAGCAAACAGCTTGTTTCCTCGCAGATGGAGCGAAGGAAGGAACAGGGACTCTCAGGTGACTCAGGGCTATCAGGGTTCGTGCACCGTAGATCTCATGGACTCTCCTCTTGGGCGCGATGCTGTATCTGTGCAACACTCTGAATTTAACCTCTCTCAGCCAAAGTTAGATTTCTTTGTGGTATACACTGAATTTCACCATTTTCTTGCATCACCCAATAGGTGTGACCAGGACCTTCAGCAGAAACCACCCCTCGGACAGGTTTGGCCTCTCCTGAAGGAGAAAATACCCAAACAGTTTTGCCTAACAGATTCTTTTCTCTGATAACAGGAACTCTATCACCTTCTTCCTTTCGCAACAAATCTGATTGGGCAGGTCCAGCTCGATTCACTGAACCTCTACTATTCACCAACCAGGTTGCTTGTGCTAAATGTTTCTCCCAGTTTTTCAAAGATCCACCCCCCATGGCTTTGAGAGTGGTTTTCAGCAAACCGTTGTAACGTTCGATCTTCCCTGCAGCTGGTGCATAGTAGGGAATGTGGAATATCCACTCGATGCCGTGCTCTTTGGCCCAGTTTTTTACAAGATTGTTCTTGAAATGAGTTCCATTGTCTGACTCAATCCTCTCTGGAGTTCCGTGTCTCCACAGGATTTGTCTCTCCAGGCCAAGAATGGTGTTACGTGTAGTTGCATGAGGAACTGGATAAGTTTCCAGCCATCCAGTGCTTGCCTCTACCATAGTCAGCACATACTGCTTACCAGATCGAGAACGAGGTAGAGTGATGTAGTCAATCTGCCAGGCTTCACCATACTTGTACTTGGACCATCGGTCACCGTACCACAAGGGCTTGATCCTCTTTGCCTGCTTAATAGCAGCACAAATGTCACAGTCATGGATGACTTGTGTGATAGCATCCATGGAAATGTCAATGGATCTGTCACGAGCCCATCGGTAGGTTGCATCTCTGCCTTGATGTCCTGACGAGTCATGGGCCCACCGAGCTAAGAACAGCTCACCTCGGTGTTTCCAGTCAAGATCAGGATCAGAGTTTGTGTCCACCTGGGAAACTCTTGCAGCTAGATCTGCCTGATGGTTGTGTTGTTGTTCCTCAGTAGCTTTGCTCTTAGGAATGTGAGCATCGATGTGTCTCACTTTCACTGGGATTCTCTCAATGCGAGCAGCAATGTCTTGCCACAGATCTGCAGCCCAGATTGGCTTTCCTTTTCTCTGCCAGCCATTCTTCTTCCAGTCTTTCAGCCAACCCCACAAGGCATTGGCTACCATCCACGAGTCGGTGTAGAGATAAAGCTTTGGCCATCTCTCACGTTCAGCTATGTTAAGAGCTAGCTGGACAGCTTTTACCTCTGCAAATTGACTGGATTCTCCTTCTCCATCTCTCACTTCTGCAACTCTGCGCGTTGGACTCCACACTGCAGATTTCCACCTTCGCTTGTTCCCAACCAGACGACAGGAACCGTCTGTGAACAAAGCATATCTCTTTTCATCATCAGACAGATCACTGTAAGGAGGAGCTTCCTCAGCACGAGTTACTCTCTCCTCTGGAGGTTTAGCACAGCTTGTGCCTTCTGGCCAGTTTGTGATCACCTCCACCAAACCAGGCCTTTCGAGATTTCCCATTCGAGCTCGCTGTGTTATCAGAGCCATCCACTTAGACCAGGTAGCATCTGTTGCATGATGTGGTGAAGAACCTTTGCCTTTGAACATCCAATTCAGAACTGGCAATCTAGGAGCTAGAAGAAGTTGTGACTCAGTTCCGATGACTTCAGAAGCAGCTTTCACTCCTTCATAAGCAGCTAAAATCTCTTTCTCTGTTGGAGTGTAGTTTGCCTCTGAGCCTCTGTAGCCACGACCCCAGAAACCAAGAGGACGTCCTCGTGTCTCCCCTGGAGCTCTTTGCCATAAGCACCAGGTTGGACCATTGTCACTCGCGGCCGTGTACAGAGTGTTCTTAATGTCTGGACAGGTTCGGACAGGTCCCAGACCCATCGCTTGGACTACCTCTTGCTTGATCTGGTCAAAGGCTGCTTGTTGCTCAGGACCCCATTGGAAACTGTTTCTCTTTCGAGTCACATCATAGAGAGGTTTCACAATCTGACTGTATCCAGGAATGTGCAGTCTCCAAAATCCCACTATGCCTAAGAAACGCAGAGTTTCTTTCTTGTTGATGGGATTTGCCATGGTGGAGACTCTGTTTATCACATCCATTGGGATGTGACGGCGACCATCTTGCCACCGCACTCCCAGAAACTGGATTTCTCTGGCAGGTCCTTTCACCTTGTCTCGCTTGATAGCGAAACCAGCTTGCAAGAGAATGTCAAGGATTTTGTTACCTTTCTCGAAGACTTCTTCAGCAGTCTCACCCCAGACGATGATGTCATCGATGAACTGAATGTGTTCTGGAGCTCCACCTTTCTCCAAAGCATCATGGATCACTGCATGGCAGATGGTTGAACTGTGAATCCACCCCTGGGGCAAACGATTGAATGTGTACTGAATGCCTCTCCAGGTGAAAGCAAACTGAGGCCTGCATTCCTCTGCTATGGGAATAGAGAAGAAAGCATTAGCAATGTCTATGGTAGCATACCATTTGGCCTGCTTGGATTCCAGCTCATATTGGAGTTCCATCATGTCTGGCACAGCTGCACTCATGGGTGGAGTTACTTCATTCAAGGCACGGAAATCAACTGTCAGACGCCACTCTCCATTCTGCTTTCTCACAGGCCAGATTGGACTGTTGAAAGGTGAATGAGTTTTGCTGATGACCTTCTGACTCTCCAACTGACGAATCAAGTTTTGAATGGGCACCAAAGAGTCACGGTTGGTTCTGTATTGTCTGTGATGCACAGTTTGAGAAGCAACCGGCAGCTTTACATCCTCTATCTCATGTTGTCCCACAACTGCAGATTCATCTGAAAGCTCAGGTCTAATGGACAACTTCAATTTTCCTCCATCAATTTCTACAGTTGCTATTCCAAAAGCCCATTTGTAACCCTTAGGGTCTTTAAAACGCCCTTCTCTCAGAAAATCAATTCCCAAAATACAAGGTGCATTAGGACCTGTTACAATAGTATGTTTCTTCCACTGCTTCCCAGTTAAACTTATATCAACCTCTATCTTAAACAACTCTTGAGATCCACCAGTGACTCCCTGAATAGTTATAGATTCTCCCCCTTGATAATTTGATGGTATTATGGTGCACTGAGCTCCTGTGTCAACCAAGGCCCTGTACTTCTGAAATTTTGAAGTGCCAGGCCACTGGATGTACACATCCCAATAGATTCTGTTATCTCCATTATCCCTTACCTCCCCCTGGCGGAAGGCAGGGCACCCCTAATGGTGGGGATTACCTCCACATGTACAGCTGGCACAATGTCCAGCACCAGAATTAGGATCACTGTTGGAGCTATCAGAGTTGTTCTGGGAAACTGAGGAAGCGACAGCTACCCTCCTGGTATTGCTACCTCGGGATCTGCCTCTCTGCAGCTCCCGTAACCTCTTGAAAAGATCAGAAGTTGGTTGACCATCCCATCTGTTCATGTTCTCACCAAACTGATCACGCAGAGTTATCCAGATACTGCCACGTGATTGCCTCTGCTGTCTGCTTTGGTTTGACCTATTCTGGAATGGCCTTCTTGGAGCACGTCTGTTCCTGACAGCTGAAACTTGTATCCATCTGGAGGAAGAGGAATTAGAATCATCCCCCTTCATCAAGTTGGATATGGAGGTTTTAAGTTCCTCCTTCAGCTCTTTCATGCAATTCTTCATTTCTCCAGACAAAGTTTCAATGGCTGAAACCAAAGAAGTACGTGCAAGACTATCCTCCAACTGCCTCATTTGGTCAGTGAAATGGCCAACAGTGGGAGGTGCTCCACCATAATTTCTTGCCACAATCCTGCTTGCCAGAATAGTGGCATAATTAGGAGGAGCAAGCTTAATGAGCTTTTTGGCAAGGCCTGTTCCAACAGGAATTTCATCAGGATTCAGAGTCTTATGATCTCCATACATTACTTCTCTCACAGCAAACTCTCTCAGACGCTTGATTCCCTCAGCTATTGTGGTCCAAGGCTTAGGGTTCCATGGTAAATCATCTCTGCTGGGGTACCTCAGCGAGACTGCCAGTAGGAGGCGTGCCCACAGAGAAACTTTACCAATGCACTTGCCTAGATGCCTGTCTATGCCTGTATCCTTTGAGAGCATCCCCAACTGAGAGGCCGACTTGTCACCTACCACCAATGCTGGGGCTCCCATATCAAAACACCTGGCTAGCCAAGACAGGACTGGCTCATTATCTCCTCTGATGTAATCTTTCCTCACATGTCTAATTTCCTGTCTGGGTGCATTAGCTGACTGTATGTCATCCTCATCATCATCATCATCATCATCCTGAGGTCGCTGTCCCCATAATCCTATTTTAATCCTCCGTTGAATTTCTTTGAGTTCAGAGGCACTACCAGCAGTTGCTAATCTACTAGGGTCTACATCCTGACCTACATTTCCATCATCCATGTGGGGTCTCAAGAGGTCTACCAGAGTTTTAAGGCTAACCCTCTCTTCCTCATCAGAAGGATCTTTCTTAAGAGAGGGACCCTGAGTAGAAGGACCCTCATCTCCATCTGCACCATCTCCTGCAGCATCTGCATCTCCTTTACGCTTTCTGGTTACAGTGGCCACCAAATTTACTGGATTGGTTTTCACATTCACAGCAGAGTTGGAAGAGCAAGTAGCCTTATGTCTTTCTTGATACAGTGCTATCAGTAGCCATATGATTATTCCAAGAAGCAACAAATTTAAGATTAAGGCTAGTACAAGATATCTAGGGTACCACTGGTTACAAAGACCCTCTGTAGTTGTAAGAGGAGTAACAAACTCATATGTGTCTGCTAGCAGATCCATAGTTGAGTTACCATAGCTTCTTAGCCCAATAAGACCATAACAGAATTCACCAACATTCAGTAACTTGTTCTTAACCCAAAGAAACGACTTATATGCCACGTATCTCACAATCTTGTCTATCATGCAGGAAACAGCCCATCTGTAAACAATCACACTGATAACAGAGGAAATAAAATTACTCAAAATCCAAAACAGCTTCATTTTGCTTCCTAATCTGAGCAGAAATAATTCAAACAAAAAATCGAGCCCCACGTTGGGCGCCAAAAATAAAAAAAGTGTGTCGGTGTGAGCTGAAATTCCCCCCCCACCAACAATAACCAGGCTAGCTCAGTCTGGAAGCAAATGAAAAGCTGTATTTACAAGCAGAGTCTAAAATCTACAGTGAAATGCAATGAATATGTACAAATACACAAAATTCACAACATTCACAAATATATACAATCAACAGAAAAAGCACAATCGATCTCCCTTTGCTTCCCCCTAAGGGGACCCTCCAAAAGGGGCCTCCCTCTCCCAGGAGCTTCCCCCCCCAGACCCCCCTGGACAGAGAAGCAGAGTTAGTTAAGCAGAAAGTTGTTAACTTAGCTGCCAAGGTCAGTGTGTTATCTTCAGCCAGAAGAGAAGAAGAAACAGCAGCCAGACAGCCCAGCAACTGCCCCCACTGCCGAACACAGAATGTGCCGAATGCCTACTTTGTTTTGGGTAATAGTTCTTAAACATTTCTATCTATCCAATGGAAGTGTTTAGAACAATCGTTATTTTGCTTTCTTACACCCAATAGTGACTTATTTACATTCTTTCACTTTCTCTGTTTTGAACTTTGCAAGGAAAAATTAAAAAGACAGTTTCAAACCACCACAGTTACCTTCTTACCACAACTTCCATCTGTGCTTTTATACTTGTGTAAGTTCACTAGGCCTTGATCTTGTTTCTGCTAAGCAATATCTCCTTGCAATAATGCCTGTCTTGCTGTAAGAAGATTTCTGCTGGGCAGATGTACCTTAATGTCTTGCAGCAGGATTTGCTGTTTTATAAGACTGATTCTGGATTATTGTGTTCTTGGTTGGAACATGGCAAATGCTGCCCATCTTGGGACATAGATTAAAGAAATGGTGCTTGTGAGAAGAGAGCTTGGACCTACACAAACAAAGAGATCCTTGTACTGAAACCAAAACTATTTAATTAAGTTCATTCTACAATTAACTAATGTGCTCAAATGAGCCCATGCTGTACTTCTAAATAACAAATTTCTAGCAGTGATCTGAATCTGATGGAATCCTTTTATGCAGGAGCATAAGTTCAATGTGGTGGTGGTTTTGAAACTCTTAATAGCTTATAGTTGTTTCTGAAAATACCCCTACGCAAGTGCCTTGCCAATATACCTTGTGGGGGAAAAGATGACTATGTCAAAGTGAAAACTTCAGTCTCTGATTCTCATACATAGCTTTAGTGAACAAAGCCTTCTGTTTGCTAGAGGTGGTTTTTAGAAGGCCTTAAGGCTATTGCTGCAGTTGCTCAAGGTACTGAAACTCATGAGGTTCAACAAGAACAAGTCCATGGTCCTGTACCTGGGCCAGAACAATCCTCATTAGCAATACAGGCTGGGGAATGAGGTGAAGAAAGTGGCCCTGTGGAAAAGGACTTAGGCGTTTTGGTGGATGAGAAGCTGGATGTGAGCCAACAATGTGTGCTTGCAGCCCAGAAGGCAAATTATATCCTGGGCTGCATCAAAAGAAGCATGGCCAGCAGATCAAGAGAAGTGATTCTGCCATTTTACTCTGCTCTGTTAAGACCTTACCTGGATTATTTGGTCCAGCTCTGGAATCCTCAACACAGGAGGGACATGGACCTGATGGAGCGGGTCCAGAGGAGGGCCATGAAGATGGTTGGTGGGGCTAGAAACCCTCTTCTACAAGGACAGGCTGAGGGAGCTGGGGTTGCTCAGCTTAGAGAAACGAAGGCTCCAGGGAGACCTAATAGCAGCCTTCCAGTTTGTGAAGGGAGCCTACAAGGCTGGAGAGAGACTGTTTACAAAGGCCTGAAGTGATAGGACAAGAGGCAATGGTTTGAAATTAGAGAAGAGTAGATTTAGGTTGAATGTTAGAAACAGGTTCTTTACCATGAGGGTAGTGGAACACTGGAATAGGTTGCCCAGGGAGGTCTTTGAGGCCCCATCCCTGTAGATATTCAAGGTCAGGCTCGACAGGGCTTTGGGTGACCTGATCTAGTTGAGAATGTCCCTGCTGACTGCAGCGGGGTGGGACTAGATGACCTTTGGAGGTCCCTTCCAATCCAAACTATTGTATGAATCTGTGATTTGTAAAATCACATTTGTAAAACCAAAATAGCCTGAAGGTGACCTTATTAATTCTTTTTATGTGGTTAACATAGGGTGAGCATTTCAAATATCTTTACGCATATGACAATTAAAATAGACACATAGGAAATATCAGCCTTTTCAGGTACTATTGTACTTCTAGAAATCTTGCCCAAAGGGTTTATAATTGTGCTAGATTATGTCAGTTAAAAAAAAAAAAAGGTAATTCTGTAATTCTCCTTCTTTTTAAATGGGATTCTCTATTTCTGGAAACTATTACATTTCAGACTGAGGACCCACCCTTTATAAATTAATGCAGCACAGAAGAGTAATTAAATTTGGTAATCTCATTAAAGCTTTTCATGGAATTGATCATTTCAAAGAGTTTTTCTGGTTATTGGGATTTTTGAACAAAGGAATCACTATTGGATTATTACTGCTCTTTTTCCAGTTGCAGTTTGTTTTTAGCTGCCATTCAAGATACTTTTCCAGTAGCTTGATTTATCTCTCTTGCAATGGGACCAACATGGAATTCCTCAAGCAGATGAGCAGCTCAGCTGTAGTGTTCTCTTCTAGACTGTTAGCCACTAGATCCATATTTTGTTTTCTAAAACTGATTACAAACTTAAATCTATTTTGAAAATGCTTGCTCATTAAAGCAAAAGCTGAAGAGCAGGAAATGTTAACTTTTTTTGTGAATATATTTAGTAACATGCTCCGTGACTCAAATATGTTGCTCAAATCTACCTGGGTGGATTCTTCAGTAAAGAACACTTTGAAGGTTTCAGCGGCATATGATTACTGAGAAATAAATAAAATCCTTATTCCTATTTTATTTCCTTTTTAAGCTGTTGAAGTTGTACTATTGCAATGTCATAAAACTGTAGTGTTCCTATAAAATTGCTTTTCAGGGTTCTAATTATTTTTACAGAACTTTGCACACTGTTTACAGTTAAAAACAAAACCATGTAAAAATCCAAGAATAATCATACTGAGAAATTCAATTTATTGTAGCAGCAAGTTCTATAGTGTGGATGATGTTTATATTTTCATTATGTATGTATGCACATATTTTTAAACCTGCAGCATTGTTTTGATGGGAGCTATCACTTCTCCATGCCATTTGTGGTTTTGATGTTGGTTTTTGTTTTGGTTGGCTGGTTGTTGTTTTTTGTTTGTTTTTTTTTTTTCCCCTCAATCATCTCTTTCCTAAGTTAGAGAACACTACCAGTTAATCTCTTTAATCATGTTGTTCAGTACTTTTGATTAATTTTATTTGCTTGGTGATATCTGTTACTGAGATATCTTGTACAGATGTGAGAAACAAGAACTGCATCCAATATTAAAGTTGGACAGTGATGGTAAACTTGAAGAATACAATATAAATCATTGCTTTAGAATTAGAAATAAGATTTGTGGGCATGTGGCCAATCCATACCACACATTTTTGTTTGATCTACAGGTCAGAACCAGGACTACACAGTAAGATTGCATTCCTCATAGCAGTAGGACAGTGGGCCAGGATAATATATTAGCAAAGTAGGGAGAACCACTGTTTCTGTATATAGAACAGGCTTTTCAACAAGATACTTTCCAAGTGTAGATTTTATTTAATCTTGTGCCATCCTGTCCACACATCCCCATCACTCAACTCCGTCCACATCCCAGCCAAAGTGGCAAGGCAGGAGCCAGTGTTCTGCAGGCAGCAATGCCACTAGAGACACAAACTGTCCAAGCCTGTCTTGGGAGAGCTGATATGACAACACACTTGGCACAATTACAGCACTTTTCAACAATATTTACTGTTTTAATAGAGAAATGTACTGTGAAAATTTGATTAATATAAAATAGTAATTAATGTCAGACTAGAATTTTTCATTTGTTCCTTACATTTAAAATTAATCTCCAGAAATAAATATTGTGTGATTGCTTCAGACCTCTGTGAATGTTTGCTGTTATAGAGACCATTTATTTTGCTTTCACTGCTGAAAGATTTATTGTAAGAAATGTTTGTGAAAAGATTGATAGACCTTATTTCAGAAACACTTTCAGAGGACTCAGCTGATTTGCAGGTACCAACTTCCAGGCTTCTTTGCAAAATAACTGAGGAAAACCAAAGCAGTAAGGACAGAAGGCTCCTGCAGGTTTTCAGCCATTTCTGTGTAGTAACTGCCTACCCTCTCAAGCATCCAGTAGGAGATGATTAGATGTCAGTATAAATCATGACTGTCTTCCTTTTATGTTCAGTGGCTGCTGGTGGAGAAGGCTCTTCTTCTGCCCTTTCAAGATTTAGCATGCAAAGCAAAGGAACAGCTGTGGGTACTTGTTTTCCTCCCATTAAAACATGCAGTCTGAGAATTGTAGCTGCCACTCATCTTGGTGATACCAGCAGTACTTTCTCCAGAAAGAGCTGATGTGAGTGTCCCTTGTTTATATAAGATTCATGCAGTTATAGGGAAAAAGATACTTCTGACTCTCCTGCACATGGGAACTGGAGTGCTCACACTGAAATTGCATGAGGAAATCCACAGTGTTTGATTTGAACACTTTGTTATACAGAAAAGGTCAGTTTTAGTATCAGTGACATCTGCTTAATCCACTCCCCTGTTATCTCAGAATTCTCAGTAAAACGTTTTCAATATCATCAACGTGATTAAGGCTCTAGTAAAGGACTCTGCGAGATACTAGACTGACATTAGCCTTGCTCATTATCAGTTTTATTTCTCTGAATGAAGAATATATTAGACATTGTGTAATCTTCACTTTTATCAAGCAGTACCATGCGCTACACTGGAAAAGGAAAATAATTTTGGTTTGACAACAAATGAAGGAAAAAAGGAAACAAATTCCTGCAGTGTTCCCTGTATCAGTGTCAGATTTTAAACCATCACAGTTCCCCCTACCAGCTGATTTTCATGAACGTGGTGACTTCAGAAGATTTAAAGGTGGAAAAGGCAGTCCTGTGGTGACAATTAGGATGCAGTATCTTACGCTTTGACTCCCAGCTACACTCAAGGGACAGGATTTCTGTGTGTCTGAGAAAATACATAATTCCATCACTAATTTCTTTAAGTAAGCAGTTTTAAAATTTTCTGGCTTCAACCTGTGTGTATTAAACCAGCTGCACTTTCTTGAGGACTGCTGTTTGGTATAATCACATTTATCTGCTTATAATAGGTTTTCCTTATGTTGAAAGCATTTGAAAAATTGCTCTGTAGTACTCTGAGTCTAATAGAGACTTACGTCTTTATTATGAATAGCTTGCCAACTAAAGACTGAGAATTTTAGAAATCAGATAATGGGCTTCATTAAGTTTTTGGAGTGTCCAAACCAAAATATTTCTAGTTTGTGGTACTACAACCTCTTTATACAAATAGACCCCTAGTTCTGGACCCCTGAACCAGAGGCTGAGCCTTGCCAGCAGTGTGAAAGTAGGCTGGGGAGAGAGGGAGCAGGTTAGGTGAAGCTGAGCAAATATTTTTCATGTACAACCGATAAAGGTGTTTTCTTTAGTTGCAGTGTAACATGATGCCTGTGCCTACAAGAACCTGCAAGATCATGCATTAGTATGTTCCATGTTTGGCTGCCCATGTTGCATTGAAATGTATCCCATTTGCCTCCCAAGTCTATCTTTAGGAATTCTGTAAGAGAAGGGGAGTCTGTATGGGAGTAGAGATGGGACTTCTGTATAGGGAGGTGCAATGTCAGCATTTCTGATTAATCATGCAGTACGCTCGTGCCCCAGAAAGCATTTTGGTGTGCTGAGAGTAGCCTTTAGATTAGGTGCTGATAACTCTGTGCATTACTTGTTTTCATCACATTTGCAGTATATAGCTGATATGCAAAGTTGATATAAAATATTCCTCAATAACATTAATGAATCAGTTTGGTAGTGCTCAGCACTCACTCTGTCATATGCAGCAAATGTGTCATATAACCACAGAGGTACTGACCAGTAGACACTTGCACATGGAATTTTATATCGGTGCAATATATCCTTTACCCAGGGCCTCAACTAGTTTCATTGGCTTTAGTAGAAACTGCTTTTTACCTTATGGTATAAGCAATGCTCTTAATAACAATTTTTGGCAGCACTATATCAATTTATTATTTTTTTCGATTATAAACAGTCATAAATATTTTCTGTAGGCTGAATCATAGAATTGTTTTAATTGAAAAAGAGTTCTAAGATCATTGTGTCCAAACATCAACCTAACACCATCATGGCTATTAAATCATGTCCCAAAGCGTACATCGTTTTTTAATACCTCCTGGGATGGTGTCTCTACCACCTTCCTGGGAAACTTATTCCAATGCCTTACCACCCTTTCAGTAAACAAACAAAAATAAGATTCCTAATACCCAATCTAAACCTGTTCTGATGCAATTTGAGGCCATTTTCTCTTGTCCTGTCACTTGATACTATGGAGAAAAGACAAACACTGACCTTACTCTAACCTCCTTTCAGGCAGATGCTGAGAACAGTGAGATCTTCCCTCAGCCTCATCTTCTCCAGGCTAAATAATCCCACTTCCCTCAGCCAAGCCTCATAAGACATGCTCTAGACCTAGCTTTGTTGCCTTTCCTTGGATACACTACAGCAATTCAATGGCCTTGGAGTGAGGACCCCAAAACTGAGCACAGAATTCAAGGTGCAGCCTCACCAGTGCTGAGTATAGGGGCGCAATCACTTCCCTACTCCTGCTGGCCACACTATTCCTGAGACAGGCCAGGATGCTATTGGCCTTTTTGGCCACTTGAGCACACTGCTGGCTCATATTCAGATGGCTGTCAACCAGCACCCCCAGGTCCTTTTCTGCCAAGCAACTTTCCAGCCACTCTGCCCCAAACTTGCAGCGTTGCATGAGGTTGTTTTGACCCAAGTGCAGCACCCAACACTTGGCCTTGTTTAGCCTCATCTACCTGACCTTGGCCCATCAATCCAGTCTGTCCAGAGCTCTCTGCAGATCCTTCCTACCCTCAAGCAGATCAATGCTCCTACCTGCCTGGTGTCATTTGCAAACTTACTGAGGGCGCACTCAATTCCCAACTCCATGTTGACTTAAGATTTCCAGATACCTATTTCAAAACCAAATTCAATTAAAAGATTATATATTATGACTCATCTGATAATGTTGAAATAGCTTGGCATTCTGAGAAAGATAGAATTTTAAAAGATCTCCAGATGTCTTGAGGAAATCAGAGGCATTCTCAACTGTATTTATTTCCCATCTACTTCAATAAATAGGTTTTCATGTAATCCAGTTGATATAATTGGTCACTCTTTAAAAAAGAAAATGAAAGGGGGGCAATATTTTTTTTTTGGTATATAGGTATCTTCTTAATTTAATTTTTTATAAACAATATTTTACAGTATCACCAGAAGTTTTCAGAGGCTAACTGTAGAGATTTGGGGGATTTACAAGCTTTTTGTATCTGAGCTTCAGGAGTTCTTGGTCAGACTTTCATTTGTCCATGTGCATCATACTCTTCAAGGATGCCATGCACATGTAGAACAACACTGAGCTCTCCTCTTTTTTAATAGTAAATCCTATATGAGACTAAAGTAGGCCAGTTTTTGTACCAGTCTGATGAACTACACTGAATTTCAAAAGCAAGAAACTCTTCTTGTTACTACTGGGTTTTTGTTTGTCTTTCTCTGAAAAATGTTTTCTGTTGACCTAGATTTTTTTCTCTAGAAATTTAACAGTAGAAAACTTTAAAGGGAGTGGGGAGCACGTGATCCTTCCTTAACATCTTGCTGTAGAGTGAGGACGTTTCCAGGAGTGTGTGCATTTTGTGTAGCTGGGCTCGTGCATTCTCTCTGGCACTCAGTGTGTTACCTTTGCTCTCATAAAAGACCTGTTGACTTTATGTCACACTGTATGCAGGGACTTGTAAAAGTTGCATATATTTCAAAAGAAATTAGGCTTTCTTATACTTAAAAGCTCATGTGTGTTTTTTTTTACCAAATAGCAGATTGCTTTTATGCCAAAGCTTAAAGCTTAAGGATGAGGTGGACACTTGACATTGTTGCTTTAATGGTGTCAAAATTAGTGTGTGTGGTAAATTAGAACAAACAAATGTACTTGTGGTTTGCTGTCCGTGGGGAAAATTAGTTTTCATTTAAAAATGTTGGAGTGCTAGCAAATTTTGAATGTTAGTTTGTCTTCGCTCATGTTCACAGACTCCCTTATGATTACAAATGCCAGTCCTGCTTGGCTTCCTCATAGTTATGAGTGAGAATGAGAGTGTACCCAGCCAACCACTACATGTGTATTTGAAATAATTTGAAGCAGGTGTAACACTGTCTTGTAAGAGGTGGCTCTAGTGCCCTCCTGGACACATGTCTATTTTTTCAGGCATGTACCTATGGTGCATGAGTCAGGAAGATCATTTGGGATGCTCTAGATCTGGGCACAGAGAACTTTGCAGTCTCTCCTGCACTTTGAGAGTAGCAAGAAAGTGCTGGGACTTTTGCTGCTTTAATAATACTGTCAGCAGCAGCTCACACCAGTTAAATAATAGAAAGCAGCTGTACTAGACTCACTGTCCCCATACAAGGTCTTTATAAGTGTACACATTAGTTAGAGGGGTCCTTCCTTCTGCATCTTTAGGACCAAGTTTGCCTGCCGTCTTCCCAATCCCATATGTCCTTTCTATGGGCAACTGAGAGTTGGTTAGAGACTGGTGATTTAGCTCAATCCAACTTTGAAAACATCAAGAACTCTTTTAAAACATTCTCCTTTTATTTCTTAAGCCTGATGGGAGCCATAGACATAGGGTCTCATTTGTCTGAAGCCACAAGTTAGTAACAGCTTTCAGTTGTTGTTACTGCTATGAGCTAATGTTGATTCAGTGACTCAATGTAAGTAGCTCCATTACATCACCTCCTTCCTGACCATGCACTTAATGAATGTTACTTAAGTCAGCATTACCACCTGAAGTGCTAATGTGAAAACTAAGGCAAGAGTATCAAACCTCTAGGCCAGAGAGTACTTTATACACTTTATACAGAGCTAGAAATACCAAAGCTCAGGTCACACCATTACTGATTTTGTCCAAAACTAAGAGAATGAAATAAATCTTGAAAAAAGCTGTTAGAGATTCATTTTGGGAAAGGTCAGCCCCTCAACATTCTGTTGCAATGCTGTTGGCAGTTTAAAATATGGGCTTGGACCTGGTGATGAGGTGGGTATTCTATTAATCAGCACTTCATCATCTACAACTGCTTATCTTTTCTGTAATTCCTCTTTTTAGTCAGACATCAGCATTGTCCAGATGCATAATGTCATCCATCAACAGGAATGAAGTACATAGCAATACATCAGTTTCACTAAGCCCAATAAAGTGAAGAAGCAAAAAAGTAGTGAAATTATCTTAAATCTTTAATGATAGTGGAGTTAAATATATACCCTTTTCTTTACTCATTACTGTAGTGATAAAGCCCTGTGCTAGTACATATTTATATGACATAGAAAGTGTCTTCCTATTCTGCTAACAAACTTTTTTTTTAAACTTTTGGGACAAATTGTATTTGAACTGTTTAATAGTGAATATCAGAATTCCAATAGATTTTGGAGCATGCTTTTTCCAAAATTTATATTAGTTAAAACCCTGAGCTTTTGAAGGAATGCTTCACTCCAACTGTGCCTCTTTCCTGTGTTTGACAAACAAACAAACAAAAAAAGTGTATTAGGTTTTCAATGAGAGATTGAGCTATTGCAGAGAATGAACGGTACTCGTATTTGTCCTGGTTAAAAATACTTGCAGATGTTTCATTAATAAACTGTAGTGTTCTTCTATGAGATTAAAATTTGATGGAAATGCAGGAAATGTTCTTGCTACTGTGTGAAAGCTTCCCCAGCTTCGGCTAAACTAAAGGATGCAAAAGGCTTATTAGTATTGACTGACAAATGTTCTGAGGATTCTGCAGCTGTCTAGCAAGCACTACCCCAGGGCTTCAGAGACTGAGATGAGCTCTTCCAGCACATTCGCTGTGAGGTTTGGATTACAATGGACCTTAAAGCAAAACTAGCAATGTTCTTCCCGTCCTTGCTGACATAACACTAGGCAGAAGCCAGGGATGATGGGATACCAATGAGGGAAAGACGCCAAAAAAAAAAAAGTGATGTGACAATTGCAATCTGGTGAGGCTGCAGTTGCCTGGACAGAAGACTCAAGCTGATCTCACGATGGGAGGAAGAATAGACCCAGATGAGTAGGGAGGCAGGACACAGAGAAAGATGGAAATAGGAATTGTATGGAGCCCTGGAGAAAACTGTGATGAGTGGGTGTGGCAGAATGTAGAGCAGAGGAAGAAAATACAATGCTGGAAACCCCTGTGTAGAATGAGGTAGGAGAAGGTCTGTAAACATAAGCATGCTAGCCCAACCAGAAATAGGGCAAAACACACAATTCCTGAACCACAGATTTCTCTGCTGTTTGTATTAGTATGTTCCAGTAGGTTTGCAGGTGTTTGGTAGGTATAAATCCCTTTGCTTACTTTCACAGTTGTGTGCTTTGTAGTCAACTCTGTTTATTAAACTTTGAGAGGAACATTAATGTAAGACTGAACTAGGAAATTTTTGAGGGAGATGAAAAATCAGGGTCAGGACATCCCTACACAATCTATATCAACATTAAGGTTTTGAAACTTGACTTTTCAAGTTTGGAAGTGTTGGAGTTACCTGTACAATGACGGATGGGACTATGCAGCAGCCACAGGGAAAAGACGGAAAAGTTTTGGCAGCCCCTTTGAAAATTCATGCAAAAAGGACTGACTCAGAACACACACTGCCTCAATCAAGTGAGAAAATTTCCAAGTTAACAGTAATCCATGCAGAGAAAAACAAGCCATTACTTGGTGCGAGTCATGAACAAGAGGACACAGTCTCAAGCTGCGCCAGGGGAGGTTTAGGCTGGAGGTGAGGAGAAAGTTCTTCACAGAGAGAGTGGTTGGCCATTGGAATGTGCTGCCCAGGGAGGTGGTGGAGTCACCATCCCTGGAGGTGTTCAAGAGGGGATTGGACGTGGCACTTGGTGCCATGGTTTAGATAGTCATGAGGTTTAGGGTGACAGGTTGGACTCGATGATCTTTGAGGTCTCTTCCAGCCTTCTTGATTCTATGATTCTATGATTGCTTTTAATGAAACTGTTGGGAGACTGAACTTTGCAACTTCAAGGCATATGTAATCAATGGGTTTGTGCCTTTATACATCTTTCCATAGTCCCAAGAATTCTGGTCACTTTTTAGATAAGTGGTGATTATGATAACAATGTATGGATTAATGTGCATTACATGGCGGTTCATTACAGCAATATTTCAGCAGTGGGAATGATAGGCCTAAATGGCATTTGTTGTATAGTTTTTTAAAGCTGCACTTTCCACTGTGAGCTAGAGCTACAATCAAACCTCTCATTTAAATTCTACTTAATAACTTCTTGTGATAACTGTTTTGTGCCCTCTAAATTACTTTGTCTATTCTAGATAAATTGATCTCATCAAGAGTGAAAAGGGCATCTTTTGTGAAATATCTAATCTTTCTTGCTACAATCTAGATTTATTAACTTCACATTATGAAGTTAATAAATGTTGTGTCTCCCTTCTGAGGCCTTTGAGAATGAATGGACTTAGAGGTTTTGGACATTTATGTATCATGTGGACTTCTTAAAAATTAATTGCATCCTTTACTTAGGGCCTGACAACTTTTGTTTGGAAAAGGCACCTTTTTAAGGTTTTGTTGTCACTCTTTTTGTTGTTACTTGAAGAAATCCATTTGGGACTTTCAAATCTGTTCCCTCAGATATTCACTGTGTAGTAAAATGTTCATCTCCTTGCTTTGGGCTCCAAATAGAGATTTAATGAAATGAATAGTTTTAAAGCACCAGTCTAAACATAATTACAGCAGTGTTACTGAGATTGTAACCTCAAGTTGTAAAGTAACTGTAGAGGTTGTATTGCCTAGGGAAACTTCTCAGCAAATATAAATGGCCAAATGGTAATCTAGCAGCCCAGACCACATGTGGTGGCGCAGGTACATGGCAGAAGCACTGATACACATATTTCATAGGCAATGTTATCCCCTTGTGCTCCTAAACATGCCTCAGGAAAAAAAACTGAAAAGATATTCTTTTAAAGTGCTCAAAATGTCTGCTGATGACAGCTATCACACTGTAAAAAAGACAATAACTATAGTTATTTGATCTCTAGAACACTACTTCTTATATGTGCCAGCTCTGAAGCATAGCTGAATCACACACACTTAAATATGGAGGGTGGGGGGAAGGCAAGCAATACTGTCCACTCTTTAAAAAAGATTTTAATGAAATATTAACATTTTACTTGTCAAAGAGGTACAATTTCAACCAAATCAACATTTGAAATTCCTTTGATTTGCATGAATAAGAATATTTTTTCCCATCTGTAACTATTCTTTTGAAGGAATCTAACCAAAGCACTTTTGATCTTGCCTGAGAGCTATAGTTAGCACTAATTTAGCTAAAAGTATGTTAAAAGTAATATTTTATCTAGCTGTGTGTGATGATAAATTCATGGGTTTATATAGCCATTTGTTATGCTTATATTGCAGTTCACATCTGTAGTAATTCTGGATCAATCTTCCCTGTGAATTAGGCAGTACTAGTATCTATTTTTATCAATGGAGACTGAGAGACAGAGAGCAGGAGAGATGTAGGTTTTACTTTTTTTTTTTCTGGGAAATATTTTCAGTTATAATGGCTTCACTTCCCATCTCTTTCCACCCATGTAGATAAACTTCTTAAAAAAACTTGAAAGTACTTTAATTTTGAAGTTCAGATCTTCTAGAACCATATAGTCATAGTATTGTATTTAGACTTTCCCTGTGTTTAGGATCGCACCTAGAGATAAAGAAGAACAAGAGTGCTAAAAGCTTTCCCAGACATTTTCCATTATTTCAGCCAGAGGGAAGGCACACAGTGCTGCAATTGAATGAGCACCTGCTCCGTTTTTGCATTTGTCCAGTTGCATCTGTGGTAAATCCAATCACTCTGCACTGAAATACACTGTAAGGTGAAGCAGTATGTGTAGGGTTTGCTGTGGGGAATGTGTGTGTGAAGATTTATCTGATTCAGGCTCCTCTTGCTGGTTACCTAAGCTTTAAAGCTTGAACTTAAATGACTTGCCCAAAGTTACCTAACAATCCTATTGTGGTGCAAATAATTTAAACTGATATCTCCAAAGTTAGTATCCTCCCACTCACTGTCAATACACTGATTGGGAGTGAAGGCAATGGGTTAGTACTTTGACTTTCCCTGAAGTCAACAGGAGCTGTTTTGAGTGTGATGGCTTCCAGCATGGTACCTCTTACCAGGCAATTTGCAGCTGAGTTGTAGAGCAGCAGAGCAGTTCAGTAGCCAATTCTGGTGAGCCCCATATGAAGTACTACCAGCTGTTTACCTCTCCAGCTCTAAGGCTGACAGCAGGAGCTGGGGGAGATACTTTTTTCTTCTAGTTGGTTCTCCATACCTGTTTCTACATATGCAAAAAACTGATTTATGTGACAAAAATTACCGCTTATCTTGACAGAAGGTAACTTTCAGTGATTCTTTTTTCTTTCTTTAATTTTATTCTTTGAATCTAGTTTCTGATAGCATTGTCTTATTAAGAGAACTCATAACTTTACCACATTGACTGTGCCCAGTTCAAATCTACTGGTTTCTCACAGGTTCCTTTCTTTCATTTCTAATATCGTTGTTAACACTCTTTCATTAAGCAACCTATAAAGCAATCTATAGAGCCTATTTCACCACAAGTATTCCTAATCTTCTCTGTAAAATGTACTTCTTGCACATATATTACATTCCTCCTCCAAGTGTCTGCTTTTTAAATTATCATAATCTTGATCTAAATGTGCTTGGTTACCAGTTGACACAAACAGGTTTATTAAGGATTTTTATTTTCTCTGTCTGCTTGATCTCTGGATTGGGTATTTGGTAATGTGTTTTAATTTTGCCTTATTGATCAAAAAATCCTTTTGAATAATTCATTGTTTTCTTCTAGTTTTCAGAGCTTGTTGCTCAAATCATTTATTAGTTCATTTTACATTACAATCTTTGGAACCAGACTCTCTTATGTTCTAATTTATTTGTAGGGAATACTTCAAAATTCTCTTCTAAGCCAATCAGTATTTTCTTAGTAATAAACTTTCCTATACACACCTTGACTTGATATTTGCCTAGTTACCAATGTTAGGCTAACAAAAATGTCTGTCAGACCTTCTAGCATGATGAGGCACCTGCAGAAATATAATTTCTACTTAACATCCTGTAATGATGAGCAGTTTTCTCTAACCATTTTAGGCATGCTTGTTTGCCATTAGATGTTCATGGTGTTTTGTATTTCTTTTCATGTATTTTCAATTGATGTAACTGGTATGGCTAACAAATAGCCAGTAGACCACAATGTCTTACCCTAAAAAAAGCCTGAGGCTGGGTAGTCTAATGATTTGTGGAATTTCCCAGGGCTTAAAAAATCATCCATGTAAATCAAGGAGGTTAGTTGAGTACATAAGCAGTTGTGTGGATATATACACTGTACTTTATTAGCTGTAACAGTAGAAAAATGGGAGACGTTGGGGTTGCTCTCTATAAACAGACCAAATGAAAGGTAAAAAGCCTCTCTTTCACTCCTGTTCTTGGACGGACAGGGGAGAGGGAAAATATAAGGCCTGTGAGTCAAGATGGAAGCAATTTAATAGGATGAAAAGCAAAAGCAAAGGCCATGTGCAGAAGCCAAAGCAAAAATATTATTCTCTACTTCCCAACAGCAGACAATGTCTGGCAATTTCCTGGGCAGCAGGGCTCCAATGCATGTAGCAGTTGCTCTGGGCCACAAACACCATCAACGAATGTCCCCACACTTCCTTCTCTCACTTAGCTTTCATATCTGAACTGACATCATATGGAAAAGTAGAGCCTTGGTGCCTGGTTCAGCAGTAGCCAAAACTCTGGTGTGTTACCAACACCCAGGTACAGCACTGCAAAACACAGCACTAGAAAGATGCTCTGGGGAGAATTAACTCCAGCTCAGCCAACCCAAATATGGGTGGAACATGATTTAGGAAGAGGGTGTACTATGTTGTTGCCCGAGATAGCAGGGAATTGCATCTGATGACCCAGGATGTCCCTTCCAGTCTTACTTCCTATGAATATGCAACTGTTATTAAAATAAATCTTCTGGTGTGCTTCACTGGGTGGAAAATCATTTCTGCAATAATCCTAGGAGCCTAGCTGGAAATAATTAGTAGAATTACCAGTTATAATCTAAAGACACAGAAAGCTGATGTCAATAAAGGAACAATGTAAAGAGTGTTTAATTCTCTGGTTTTGGGTGGCAACATTCTGTACGATGTGCTTCCTTGAAGCATAATTGCATTTAAAGCACAATTTGCTTTATGCTCTTTGCTTGCATTTACAACAGAAATTATTGTATGGAACTGTATATTCCCTCTTGTGTTGCACTGTGTCTGTGTGCATTTCTGGCTATCCATCCCATTCTCCTATGCTGTGTATTTAAATAACTCAGTAGAAATTGATGACATTTATTATAGTGGATATCCAGAATTAACTTGTCCAAGATTTCCTTCTCTACTAAGAAAGAATGCACTCCTTGATGCTGAAGTAGTCAGTGGTTCCTGAGTTACAGAATCATAGAATTGTTAGGGTTGGAAGGGACCTCAAGGATATTTAGTTCCAGCCCCGCTACCATGGGCAGGGACACCTCACACAAGATCAGTTTACCCAGAGCCACATCCAGCCTGGCCTTAAAAATCTCCAGGGATGGGGCTTCCACCACCTCCCTGGGAAACCTGTTCCAGTGTCTCACCACCCTCATGGTGAAAAACTTCTTCCTAACATCCAGTCTGAATCTACCCATTTCTAGTTTTTTTTCCATTCCCCCTAGTCCTATCATTACCTGACATCCTAAAAAGTCCCTCACCAGCTTTCTTGTAGGCCCCCTTAAGATAGTGAAAGACCGCAATAAGGTCTCCTCAGAGCCTTCTCTTCTCCAGACCGAACAGCCCCAACTCTTTCAGTCTCTCCTCAGAGGAGAGGTGCTCCAGCCCTCTGATAATCCTCATGGCCCTTTGCTGGACATATCCCAGCATGTCCATATCCTTCTTGTAATAAGGGCTCCAGAACTGGATGCAGTATTCCAGGTGGGGTCTCACCAGAGTGGAGTAGAGGGGGAGAATCACCTCCCTCGACCTGCTGGCCACACTTCTCTTGATGCAGCGCAGGATGTGATTTGCTTTCCAGGCTGCAAGTGCACACTGACAGCTCATGCTGAGCTCCTCCTCCACCAGCCCCCCCAAGTCCTTTTTTTCACAGCTGCTCTCAAGCCAGTCACTGCCCAGCCTATATTGGTGCTTGGGAGTGCCCCAACACAGATGCATGACCTTGCATTTGGTCTTGTTGAACCTCATGAGGTATTCTTGGGCCCACCTGGTCTTCAAGTCTTCTTGATAGTTGCCTGACTTGTGCTTCTGTTGACAGAATTTATATATTGAACTGAGGTTACAGAGGCTGCCAGCTGTATTTCTGAGCAGATCAAACCAATCAAAGCAGCAGTACTGAAAATCCAGATATGCTCTGTAAAGCATCATCAAAATATTAGCAATAAATCACAGGACTCTATGCTGTGCTACAACTCCTGGGATTCATTGTGTTGAAAAGGAACTATCAGGCTTCCAACTTGGGATGAAATAATCACAGGAAAATAAGTGGATCTGTCAAGTTGTTAAAAGATAATGCTGAAATATGCAGCAATCTGCTCAGCAATAAGGCTGTCAAAGATAGTAAATATTAGTCTAGAAAAGGTGAAAATAGTGTTTTTTTACATTAGTGCTTCTGAAAATAACTTGTATTTGACTTTGCATTTTAATATTCATATCTTTAACTCACACTGGAAGGTTAGAGCCCCACCCCACCCCCCCAAAAAAGGCAGAAGACGCTCTTATGTTAAAAAGCAACAACAAAAAAACACAAAGAAAAAAAAACCCAAACAACAACAATAAATAAACCAAACAGAACTCCAAAACACTAAAATCAACAACTCCAAATCCCTGCTGTATGATCTTGTAGAACAGAAGTAGAAAGAATTGATTTGCATTTAAAAAAAAAACCATTACTCAGGCAAGTCCAGTTTTAATTTTAAAAAATCTTTAAGGTTCATTTGCAGTACAAAATCTCAATATCACTGGAGACCTGACAAGACGGAAGAAAAGGTTTCAGCTTCATCCTGCAAAATTCTGTTATCAAGTGATATAAACCCTCAGTGCACTTAGTGACCTAAAAGATGGTTCAAATACACTGACTTACAATGGCAAAACAATCACTGATCACACCAGGTTTGGACAATTCCATACTTGAACTGTGTGCAGCATTCAAACACAAAACCTACATGTTTAGTTTTCTGATATCATGAGGGAATCTACTTGAAAAACAATGTCACTGCTTGTGGGATTGCTGTAGCAAGTCATAGGGGTTTCACCAAGTCCTGCACTTGGATCGCAACAACTTCACAAAATGCCACAGACTTGGGGCTCTGAGTGGCTGGAAAGCTGCTTGGCAGAAAGGGACCTGGGCATGTTGATCAACAGCCATCTGAACATGAGCCAGCAGTGTGCTCAAGTGGCCAAGAAGGCCAATGGCATCCTGGCCTGTATCAGGAATAGTGTGGCCAGCAGGACTATAGAGAGGTGATTGTCCTGCTGTACTCGGCACTGGTGATGCTGCACCTTGAGTACTGTATTCAGTTTTGGGCACCTCAGTGTAAGAGAGACATTGAGGTTCTGAAGCTTGTCCAGAGAAGGGCAACAAAGCTGGTGAAGGGTCTTGAGAGTAAATCCTGTGAGGAGTGGCTGAGGGAGCTGGAGCTGGTTAGCCTGGGAAAAAGGAAGCTGAGGAGGGAGACATTGTTGCTCTTTACAACTGCCTGAAAGGAGGTTGTAGAGAGGTGAGTGTTGGGCTCTTTTCACAAGTCACAACTGATAGGTCAGGAGGAAATGACATCAAGTTATACCAAGGGAGGTTTAGGTTAGACATTAGGAGAAACTCCTATATCAAAAGGGTTATCAAAGACTGGAATAGGCTGCCCAGGGAAGTGATTGAATGATCGTCCCTGGATGTATTTAGAAGCTGTCTAGATATGGTGCTCAAGGATTTGGTGTAGTAGCAGCCCTGGTACAGTTAGATAATGGTTGGACTTGATGATCTTGAAGATCTTTTCCATCCATAGTGATTCTATGATTCTGCGGTAGTTGATCGGTCTCACAAATGCAAAGGAGGAGTAATGGTGCAGCATCACTATTACTTGGTGCCTATTATAAGAGCATGACAAATTCTGCAAATGCTATGGAGTGCAAGAAACTGTTTTGAATCTGCTGCAGTGGTCACATTCCTCACCACTTTAAATATATGGCTCAGTGGCATAGGTCGAGTTTTAATCTGTGCTGCCATTCAAAACCACTCTGCCTCATGCCAGCTTCAAAATGAAAGTGCTGGCTGGAGTAAAGTATTATGGGGCTTGAAGTTCAGATTGTAAAATGGGAGGCTTCCTGTTTTTCTTGCTGCTTTTGGGTTCCAGTGTTTTGGGTGTTGGCTGTCTTCCGCTGAGATGCCAGTGGGACAGAGGGATGTAGCTCCCTGGCCTGGGCTTTTAGCTTGCTTGCTTCTGCTTCCTGCTGCTTTCCATCATGCTTTTTCTGCCAATAGGGTAAGGTAATTTGCATTGTATTTTCATTTTTTTCAGTAAACTCTTACCTTATCTCACTCTTTTTGTCTCAACACTGAGGGATTTTTTGTGTGTGTTGTTTTTCCCTCCTGTGTCAGGGGAACAGAGAGGTTAACCCACTGGGTTTGCTCTAAACTATTACACTCAGATAGGGAGAAATCGTTGCCCACTAACTTCTCCAAAATTGTGAAAAAGTAATGCACTTGGCCACACTGTGCTTTACTGTCACTGTTCAGTGCAGTAGAAATGCAAACCTGTAAGATACAATGTAGATGTAGCTGTTGTGCTTCTCAGAGTTAAGGTTACCTTGCATGTTCATTTCATAGGATTTGTCTCTGCTAATTTGAGTTCTGTTGAGCTGAAATATGCTTGGCTGCTTTTACTGGATACATTTGAGACTTTGTCAAGCTTTCTCTTGGAAGAAGATCACATTCTTAATTGTTGGCTGAAAAAGCTCTCACACTTTCATATTTCAGACCAGACTTTTTCTAGAGGGTTGCTCTGTTGCTGGAGATGAATCTATTTTGTTCTTTTTATAAGAATCCAGCTAAATCTAGTCACGTTGCTGACTGATTTTTGTGTGTGCGCTTTGTTAGAGACTGGGTGGGCTTCTAAATTATACGCCACTTTTTTTTGACCTGCCCTGGCTCACAAACAGGTCTAGGCCAGCAGTGCTTTGTGGTACAGGGTAAGGCATCCTGACTTTGTGTGGACAAGTGAATGTTTCACTGCTGCAGTGCTTTTTCTGTGGCATTGAGATAGGATCACCCCCAACACAGCAGGAATTGGTACTCAAGGCAAATGATTTGGCTAGGCAAAGGACACTAGAAGCTGAGATAAGGAGTAGTGAGGTGAGGACAGGAGTGACATGGAATTGCTGGAATGCACATGAGTTTAATCAAGCAAGTTCCATAAGCACTGCAGTGACTGAGATCAGAGGAGTACTTTGAGGGATGCTGTCTGTGAGAGTTGTCTATGTGATGATGTTTCTGTGGTAGAAAAAAAGAAAATATTCATATAATTATGTATGTGTGGTATCGTTATGCATCTGTTCACAGAAGCAGAATTAAGCTTAATTGAACTTGAATTGCAACCTGAATGATCTTTTACAACAGTATTTTACATGCAAGAGAGATATTTAAGCTTTCTTTTAACTGGATTTCTGGGTGGTTCAGTGCAGGTGGTTTTAACATGGAGCTTTTGATTCCCTTACCCTGGGATTCACTGTTCATCTCCAGTGAGCCACCAGTTGGTGTAGTCCATCTTTCTGCCTCCTACCAGCAGCAGCGTGATATGAGTCTTTACCTCCGTTTTAACTGTGTTTTATGTAGAAGATGTGGCTGTAATACTAGCTCCTGAATTTCTTTTTTTATATTTGGGGGAAACTGCTCTGCTCATGTATGGCATTCTTAGTCCATAGCAGATGTCCACCTATGTACCCTATAGATATACAGTTGACAACAACTGATGCAGTCTAAAGATGATTAAATAGTAGGTCTTGAATACGCTCTTGTATCCCATCAGTAATTGAATTACCATGCTATATATGCATATGTTTACTGCTGTGTGCTAAGCCAGATGCATTTAACAATTTTTATCCCTTTCATGCAGCTTTTCTCATATAATGCAGCTTCATGTATAAGCAGTTTTGTATTAACAGCCCTATGTGTTTTCCCTCTGTCTTTACTGTAAGAACAAGCTACGTGCAATAAATGCATCCCTGTTCTTAACACAAGTGAGAGCAATTGCAGAGACATTCTGCAGACACTTTCTGGAAAGAATCTGTCCAGGATATTCTTTGTAATTCCTTTAAGTTTCTTGACTTACAAGGAGACAAGGAACTCAATGTTTTCTGTGTGGTTTGTTACCTACAAATACTTTTCTCCTCACTCCCCTTAATTACCCAGTATATTTCCTATCCCTGGCTCTTTTCCCTTGCACTCTGCATGTAGATTTATTTGTTCAAGGATTGTATGATTCTGCACGATTTCCTGAAACTTCCTACACAAAAATTGCTCTGATTTTGTCAGTACTATACAAACTTTCCAAATGGGTCCCACCCATTTCAGAGGCCCACTTAAGCCACTCCCAAGATTGCATTGCTGGGGAAAAGGGATAAGAAGAAGGTAACACTGCCTTTGAAATTTATAGCTCTGTGTTGTAGTCTTGTAAGGGTAAAGGACCGTACCTCTGGATTTGCCTGGATGTTAGTTAGCATGGAACTAAGGGCAGTAAGAGCACCAGGAGCACCAGCAACCTCTGTTATTTTGCCACTGTTGGGAAAAGGGGTCCTACGAGTACTTCAGACCTCTTGGGGAACATCACAGCATACTCTGTAGCGCTAACATGTAAGATGTGAACTCCTGTGTTCATACAGCATGCTGGCAGGAGAGTTACTGCTAAAGCACCATGGTCCTGCATTATGGCTGAGGTTGTCTTACACTAACTGCCTCTCAAACAGGAAGGGAGTTTTCTGCCTTTCTGCAGTTAATAGTCTCATCTCTTCATATGCGACTGTATGCAAAAAACTAGTCCCTGTGGAAGGAATGAAAGGGCAACCAAAGGCCTAAAAGCAGGCTGTGTGCTAGAGCTAGATATGTAATACCAGCTAAAGTCTGTCTTCTTTCTTTTTTTTTTTTTTTCTTTTTTCTTCTCCTTTTTGCCTTGAGGGGCAGAACCTAAATCTGCCAGTTCTTTACCCAATCTACCTGAAGCAGTGTCAAACAGTATGTTCATTATTCACCATAAATGGAAAAGTTATTTTAATTAGACAGTGCTGCAATCCTCCTGCTGCTTTGAATCAGATGCTTCGCAGTGTAAACAAACCTCATCATACTCGAAGTGGGTCAGATCAAGACCTGGTGCATGATAGTATAATCCATTGTAATTGGTTCTAAAATGCTGCCTCTTGGTGGAGGAAAGGGACCCTAGGCTTCAGCCTACACTTTTCAAAGGTCACTGTATTGAAAGAGTGTAAAAATTCAGTATTTGTGGATGCCACATTTTTATTTTAGGTCATATTGTTGGTGTTGCATTTAGACAAGGAACTCAATGTTTTCTGTGTGCTTTGTGTCAGAACTGCACAAAAATTTGAGTGAAATACGCTTTCAAAAGTCCATTTGCAGAGCAATGAAATGGAACCATCTTAATCTAATAGTATGTAAAAGTGTATAAATTTGGCAGTGACATATGGATGTATAATTGTACAGCCTATGTACTGCATTAATGAGGTATAAAACTTGTCTCAAGAATGCAGCTATGCAGTGACTTTCATTTCACAAATCCATCAGAACAGCACATCAATGAAAGTATATTCTTTCCAGAGTGACTGGAGGACATTTGTTAAGCATTAGCACTAGTTGCTGTACGTTTCAGAGTCACTCTAAGGCATGAGAAGGCTGAATTTGCCCCATTTGAACTGTTATGATTTAATATTTCTGTCAAAAGTCAGATTCCAGGCTGAAAGGACCATCTCAGCTGTGGGGTAGTTCAGTGTGGACTTTACTAGGTCTCTGCTTCTGTTTTGGAAGGGATTTGCAAGGGGGTGTTGGAACAAGACAGATGGTCCACATCTGCAGGGAAGCAGATGTGGAAACAGAACCCCAGAATACCAAAAAATCAGACGAATGTGTAGAGAGCTGCTTGAGATGAGAATTCTGCGGAGAGACTTTAAGAGAGATCTTCAAAGATCTCTCTATCTCCAGACTGTTCTTATAGCTCAATTCTGTATATGAAGAGTCCCCTTCCACAGACTGTGCATTATTGCTCACACTGCCATGTGTCTGGGAGACAGTGAACAATCCAGGGCTGGATGGATCAGCAGAGTGGCAAGATGAGCAGGCCAGTAAGAAAAACTCATCAGAGTTGTAAGATGCTTGAAAATAAACTTTGCATCTTATCTGGACAAGACATGAAAAAATAAAATAAATCACACCTATTTCATGTTGCATTTCTTAAGAAGTTGCTTCACCCAATTCTTTATGGTCCTAATGTTAACATTTGAACGTTTTCAGAATAAATCATCTTGTCCAAAACACTGTTTAAATGAAACATTGGGATATATTTAATTTAAAATTAAAACCACCACACACCAAATGTAAGTATTTGAACTAAAATGAGATTGAAAAAAGCAGCGTGATCCTTGGACAGCATTTTGTGTAGTGATAAAACAGTGGGCTGTTCAAGGGAATAGAGCACCAAGGAGACTCTGCAAGATTGCCCTCATTTCAGGCAGTGTGATGCAGTAGGAGCAGAGCTGTAAAGTGGAGTGGACCAGTGCAGATATCCTTTATCAGACCTAAGTAAGGAATGCAGAACAGATCTTTTTGTGTGAACTGTTGAAGGTTCTCAAAGTGTATTCGTTGTGTATGCTTGACTAAATCCAGAAAAAATTCAACTGCCTGCACAAGACAGGCTGTTTTACACTGACGATGTAAAAAGCCAAATACTGTTTGGAAAGGAGGTTATTCTGAATGTTGGCTGTGATGAGAACCCTTTAACGTAATTCTAAGCAAACAAATGAAAACAATTTCTTACAGCTCTAATAGCATACAAGAACTGTGAAATATGGTGAGCCAGTATTAAGAGTCAAGTTCGTATAAGAACAAATCTCTAAATCCTCTAAAGTCCAAAGCCTGAATGAGAAAGAGGTAAGCCAGTCGTGATCATGGAATTCAAACGTGTAAGCCAAGGTAGCTTTCAGTCCCTCCTCACCTAATAAAAAAAATAATAATAATTTTAAAAGCTGATACATGTTGTTTAAAGTGTGAGTGTGTTACTAAGTGAAATGCTTCAGTAGTTGAGCTTGAAATGCATACCTTAGCAGTGCACACGAATGGTGGGAGAAACATTTACGGATCAGACTCCTTAAATTGAGATGTTATCTGCTGCTTCCTTGCTGGACTTTTGCAAGTGTTGTTCTGATGAGACTGAAATTTAGGAAGGAAAGTAGAGAGGTGCAGTTGAGTTCAACATATGAATTAGTGAGAAAACCTGTATCTGATTATAAAATAAAAAATGTTATCTCATCTTGGAGACTGATGATTAGTTTTAGAGAAGTGGGAAGCAGAGTGAGAAATATCACAATGCTTTCAACACTCACTTTGTGGCAGAGGGGTGTGAAAGATCTTGGTTTTGATACAATACTGAGGATACTGAAGAGCAAATATCATCCTTAACAGCCTGGATAATTCAAAACAAAACGAAAGAAAGAGGGAAAAAAAAAAAAAAAAAAGAGAGTTTTGACCTCATAAAGGACCATGGGGTGTCTGATCAAAGTATGAAAACTTAAGTCATAATTCCTGTGTTGATGTCAGTTAGGAAATGTACATTTGTTAATGGTTTACCTAAATGTATTGGAATGCCTTTCCATATCTGATTAGGGTTTCGTTTCTGCACTTTAGCAGCATGAAGTAAGTAATCTGAGTCTTTTCATCTCTTGGTACTCATCTGTGCTGAAGAGAGGTCTGTTAATTAGAGCCTTCTCTCAATATGGATTTTCTTTCTTTTTGTGTGTATGTGCGTGGAATTGGTCTTTTAGCAAAGCAACCAAGTAAGCTTGTATTAAGTGCTCTCTGGCATCACTGGATTTGCAGATACAGAATGCAAACCTGCCACCTTTTGTGTTTAGGAGAAAGGCTCTATCTCTTCTGTGGATGAAAGAATTGACTAAAGCAAAGAGCAGTTTCATACCTGATCCTTTGCCAGTGTCTTAAGTCCTGTATGAAATCAATAAAGCTGGCATCCAGTTTTTACAAGGTACTTGTTAAGAGTGTGTATTGCAGAGGTTATATCAGACCAGGATACCTGTATGATTAAGCATGTCATATGTAACATTTTGCATTGCTTTTGTGGTCTCCAAGAAATTTGATCAGTAAGAGAATTAAGGAATGCCATAAATAACCCTATTTTCAAATGAATGCCAAGTAGAGCTTTAGTTCAAATACACAGAAGCATGCCTACTCCACTGGTAGTTAACTTGCTATCTATATAGTAATGGCTATCACAGTAGAGAGATGATGTAGAGATGTTTAAAAAAAAAAAAGGCAAAACTGTACAAAAAATTTGTCACCATCTGTTTGAGACACTAGAAGACATGGAAAGGAGGTTGAAGTCTAATAAATAACTTTTCCACAATGAACTGATGAGAAATGAGTAGAGAACCTTGCTTGGTGTGATTTGAGAAAATGATTGAAATATAATAAAATTGTGTTAAAACCACATAGATATTAGAATAATGACTATTACTTGTGAACTTTCAGATAGTGTACTTAAACCAAAGTCTTCAGATACTTTTGTCTTAGTAATCCTAGTAACAGTGCACGCTTCTCTTTGCTCTGTGTTCTTGTGAGGGGCTACAGAGAAGTAGAAGAAGAAAAAGTTCAGAGCTGTGCACAAATCAAGGATCCAGCAAGAAAAGATCAGAATGTTTCTTATGTATCTCTGCCGCTGATTCATTATCTTGGAAAAATGTGCAATACTTGAATTTTCCCATCACAAAAGCTGTTTTGCCTTGAGACCTGTAAGACACATTCATAGGGTGGGATATTATAAAACCCATGACTGTGTGGCATCCCATACAGCTATCTACCCTGGTCCTACCAGTGCAGCTCTGCAATGGCATTCATGCAGCTCTGCAGCTGGACAGGGCTTTTTCGGAAAGGCAGAGAATGATATTCTATAGCCCTTTAATGTTTGCTTTTAATTTCCTCCTAAATTAGTAGAATATCAATTTTATAATATGTGTGATTTCTTATGCCTTCAAAAATCATTATGAAATTAAGCAGCTGAGCCTACCTTTATTTACTTGAGAGTTTTTGATACCTTTTTTATTTTTAGAATCATCCTGTTCTTATCTATTTATTTTTTGTGATTCTAGGATTGCATTTCATTGTTTGCACGGTGATGGGATTTTCTTCTGAAGAGATTGTCCTCTGTGTGCAGTATGTGTTACGCAAAGCTTACTTTTTTTTTCCCCCTTAGTTTCATTCTAGGTGAGGTTTGGAGGCAGGAAACTATTTCAGAGACATATGTTCAAACCTGCAGAATATTCCCCTTTTTCATTCCCACTTGGGATCTGCTGCTGTGCTTGAAGAATAAGGGGGAAAGTATGTTGCTCTTCTATATTTCATCTTGGAGGTAGTTTCGTTTCTATAGAGAGAAAAGTTATTTGATATTGCTGGAATGTTACTGAATGGACCTAATTCTGCAAGTTGCAGCAAAATCATTTCCCATTAATTTTATCAGCAGATGGGACTACTCAGAACTTTAAAGAAAAAATATGCAAGGCTTGTTGGGAACCTTTCTGGATGTGGAAAAATATTGTAATGAATCTAACCTGTTTGCTCTCTTTGAGAGAGAGGAAAATGGTCTGAACAGGGAATTGGAGAGAGAATGAAAGGTAGAGGAAAGGCTCCTTGATTTAGGAGTGCAAAAAAAAAAATAGTTGTCCTTCCTGTAGAGGCCTGAGAGCTTAGTCTTTAAGCAAGCACAAATATCTTCAAAGTGAAGTTGCTTCTTGTGATTTTTTTTCCTTGTCATTATTTTAAGTAGAAAAATCTATTGTGATAAAGGAGTCTAGAAAAGTCAAAGAAGGTGGTTGTTAGGAAGATGTATAACTTAAGGAAGACATTTTATTTTAGTTTTGTAATTAGAAAAAAGAGAGCTCTGCTTTGTGCCTTGACTTTAAACTTTAATTGCAACAGTTGGCTACCCCTGTGCTGAGGGCCTGGCTGCATGGACTGCTAAGTCTGCCATGCACATGCAGTAAGAAGTTAGAACAAACCTTTTTCTGGTCAAGCTGGTCTGTTACCAGGAATCTGGTAAAATCTGTGCCTATCAATCCAGAAACAATTTTCTGGTTAGGGGGCTTCTTAGAAGTGTAGACATTGATGTTATATTGTCATTAGTAGTCCACCTCCTATTTTCATAGCAGGAAGCTATTACCCCAATTGGCTGTGTAAAGGGTTTTGTTTTTTTTTTTTTCAATTATTCATACTTAAGAGCTAGGGGTGGTTTACTTTTACTGTTACAAATTGGCTTAGGCAGTATTCTGCCAATGAAGCAGACATATCTCTCTGTGTGTGTATGTATACCTCTCTACTTCATGTCTGTTCTTACCACAAAATAGATTTTTTAAATCACAAAACAGCATGCATTTGTGTCTTTAATTTTTTTTAATTAAAGTACCTGTATATTTGAAATCTGTATTTAAATATTTTTAACTTATGTTGGTTTCCTCTTGATTTTATTATAAAATCAACCTATTTAGACTGATTTTTTTTAAATTATGTATTTATGTCTTTCAGTAGACTTTTACTAGGAAGATTTCTATGTAATATTTTAATTGCAGACAAAAAAATGGAAAAGTGAGTTTAGATCTGTCATGTGTTTTAACTTATTGTGATCTGTCAAATATGCTGTATTAAAAGTAAACAAAACAGCTACAGGAAGCAAATGATGGGTAAGATTCTGGTGGTAACTGCTAAACTAATCTCAAGATGCATCTTCTTTATTGCAAAGTTTGTAGGCAACAAAAATACCACTGCCACTATACCATGTTTCATTGGCTGAGGCAGTAAGGACTTTCTTTAAAAGGACTTTTTTTGCTTCCAAATTGCTAGAGCAGAACAAGATCTTTTATTTTCTTTGCATATATCTAATTCTAAATTTTAATGACAGATATTGGAGTAATCTGTTATGTTCATTCACAAATATTTTTGGTTTATTAAACTGAAGTGCATGTACTATATGAAATTGCAAAAGATAATTTTTAAAATCCCAGAAGCTTCACCACATGAATGCAGCACTCTGCAGCAGTGCAGAGCTGCTGAATGGAAACTATGTAGACAGCACCGTTCCCCTCCTATCTTTCAGATTTTCTGTAGTGCTTCTCAGCAATGACTAAGCATTTACTGCACCTTAGATTATCTGAGTACTTATAAGTTTGTCTGATAAATTACTCACTCTAATATGCATGAGAAGGTGCACTATCATTGCAAATGACAAGAATATCAGAAGTGACAGATAATATATTGGGTATGGTTGTTAACTGGACATGGAGTCAGTATAAGCCAATAACCAGAGCAGTTTCTTGTCTCTGTCAGTGAAATACTGACTTGAAGCCTCATCCAGATTTTAGGGTCTCTTCCTACAATGCTCTCTAAATCCTAATTGTTAAATATTCTGAGGGACTTTTGGCAGCTGTGCCAGCTGGACATTAAATTGAGTTTGCTTTCTTTCTCCATTAATAGTGTAACTCTGTGGTTGGAGAGAAGGTGGGCTGTAAAATTTAGTTTGCTGGATTACTTGTGTGCATAAAATCATCCATTTGAGTGTTCTTGAGAGCAATGAGCCCAGCTTTCCTGGTGCCTACTGCTGTGCTAACATTGCTCACACTGGGTCAATACCCATAGTGGCCCCCAAGCATTGACAGATTCCTCTAGTCCTGTTATGAGTTAGGTCAAGTATTTGCTGATGTTATTCAAAACCACCCTGCCTCCTGCCAGCTTCAAAATGAAAGTGCTGGCTGGAACAAAGTATTATGGGGCTTGAAGTTCAGATCTGTAACATGGGAGGCTTCCTGTTCTGGTTGCTGCTTTTGGGTTCCCTGGCTTGGGCTTTTAGCTTGCTTGCTTCCACTTGCTGCTGCTTTCCACCATGCGTTTTCTGACAATAGGCTAAGGTTGTTTCTGTTGTATTATTATTATCTCATTTATTCAGTAAACTCTTATGTCAACACTTTATCTGTTGTTTGGTTTTGGGGGTTATTTGTTTGTGTATTACTTTTCCCTCACTTCTGTGTTTTTTTCCTTCACTTCTGTGTTGTAGGAGAAAGGCTGTGTTAAACTAGCACAGGTTCTAGTTATAGCTACCATACCTGCTTGCACGCTAGAGCACAATTAAGCTGTTGCTCTTGAGATACGAGGTGAGAAGTGCATGTAACTGATATGTAAGAAAACAGAAGCAAAGTATAGAAGCCCACTTGGTTTGCCTTTTGTCAGAGGTTTATAATTTCCTTCTGATCAACTGTCATGATTGAAATAAAAGTTACCATCAAATATATTTTCTTTGTAAAAAAGAAATTGAGTTCTCTGTGGGGCAGTGAGAGTATGTCAGATACCTCCAAAAGACCTTTGTCCTTAAAAGTCCAGCAAAACTTCATTCATTGCACTTTTGGGACTGTATAAGCCTGCAGGAGAAACATTGTCATTCAGAAGTCAATTCTGCTAACCCATTAGGAAAGCACATTCACACTAATGGTTCTACAGTCAATCAGTGACAAAGACCTAGAGGAAGACATACCTGTTTCACTGTTCACTGGTCTTGCAATTTGATCAATATTATTTTGAATGAGTCTCTTTTGACTTCATCTGTAACATCTCTTTACAGCCAGACCAAATGTACACCATAAAACTCTATGGCAGCTATTGCTAAAAGGACTAGGCAGGTTTTTTACAGGTCTAAGGCCATAGTAGAGGCTCAACTTCATTCACCCACATGATTTTATCTGTTTTCAGATGAGCTCCTATTATTCTGTGGTACCCTGAGGGAGTAATAATTGTGATCTCTTTGCTGACTCTTTGAATGTTTCTGTTCTCTCTAGCAGAATTTCTTAGCAGGGCTTTCTCTGTGCTTCTAACGTGCATTTAAATTTTGCTCTTGTGTTCACAGAGTTGTAAAAATACAAGAATGATTCTGGATTAACTTTTCTCTGTTACAGGTGGTCTGTGCCTGTGGTTTTGAGCTCCATATCCCACAGTCTTGGAGTAGGACCATATGCAAAGAGTCCCCTGCAGAGCCCATGCTCTCCGTATGAGGGACGTATTTATTTTCTGTGCTCACACGTCTCTGGCTGGATAAAGAGATCATTCAGCTGGTAAGAGTCTATGAGAGCTGCATGAATATGACTTGGTTGCTCCTGTAAAGAACAGCTTCTGCCAGTGTTTCATTTCCTTTCTGCTTTTCACTAGTGCAGCCAAGCCAGATTTTCAAGGAAAAGGTAAGAGTCTTAAATGAAAATACCTATACTACTGTGAGTCAGTTGAAGTTCCATCCAAAAAGCAAATACTGTGCAATAATGAGAGTACTATGGAGACTTGTAGCAGAGTTATTTATTTATTTATTTTCAGTCTAGCATTTCATTAAACATGTGACTTCCTGTAAGCTGTGTATTACCCAGGAACAATAAAATACTACTGCACAGAGTAGGAAACAAGTGGGTGATAATGTTATGTTGACATGGAGCTCCTCAGGTGACCAGGTAATCTAGTTCTTCAGATTTTGTTTTTCTGCTATAATGAAATGGATTATAAGGGTTTTAAGTGTGTCAAATTAAGTACGTTATAGTGTAAACTATATCCAGAGGATGCAATATAGCAATATGGAAAGTGATTGCCTATTTGGTGCCTGAGGAAGTGGCACAGGGAAAAGATAACTGTTATAGCACAGGTGTTAGTAGAGGTAATAGGAAACATCTGTATGTGGGCAAGAACAGTTTTGTGAGGTTTTGACAACAAAGACTGGGATATGAGGGTCAAGAATATGTCCACAAGTTACGTGGTCTTAAAGTATAGAGCAGAATTACTGCTAGTTGTACGCAGAAAATTAAAAGGAAGCAATCACTGTAAAAACTGGTTGATACAACTATAACTGGAAAAATATTTGTGAGATTTCTGCTCCATAAAGAGTAAGAGAGTTACAGTGTGAGTCAGGTAGGATCAAAACTTAGTTGGAGTATAAGACTCCACTACCCTGGCCTGGAATTTTTCATTGACCCTGCTGCCTGGTTTTCTCATCTGTAAACTGTTGTGTAGAATTAATACCTGTCTTCTGAAGTGCTATAGTATCTTAACCTAGCAAATCCATTAGATTCATATGCCTAATTGTAACTGCTGGTGGGTCTTCTAGAATGTTTCTTTCTTTCCTGGCACCACACCAAATTATTCAGCATCCTTCTAATTAAGCCATAGCAGAACTAACTTCTAAATTCAGATACTATAAATGGTAGAATTATAGAAAAGTATGAATGTAACTCTGAGAGAATTAAAATCCATCATTAGAGTAATTCTTGTGTTCCACCCTTCATTAACTACAGACTGTATCCAGAAGGGCCATTTTTTACCTAACATGGGTTGTGACACATCTGCATTTTACAACTTCTCAGTAGAGTTTCAACAATGTCCTGAAACCTTCCATTTTTTTAAATCTCTTAGCAATAAAATTCCATTATAAACAGATACTCTGAATAGAAAATCACTTATTTGAAGAATGTTTAATAGAACATATGCTAGAAGTGATTTTATAGTTTATATAACTGCCCCCATGTAAGAACGAGTCAAAAGTGCTCTGTTTGTAATGTATCGAAAGTATTTTACTTCGTAATCTGGTTGCAAGATTTTTATTGGCATTTAAAATAGACACTAGATTGGATGTCAGCTAGTATGATTGTCTACCTTGATTTGTTTGTCTGGTTTATGTTGTTTTGTGGGGTTTCTTTAAATCGCTGAGAAAGGAGAGTGAAAAAACCTTGCAAAACCACAGACTAGATGGTCAACCATTTGTGGACTTGCAGAGCTTGCAAAAAGTCTAGTCTGAGTCGGTGGATATTTTTAGTCTGTTATCTGAAGAGAGAAGGGATAGTGCCTTTCTGACCAGCTAATGTTATCCACTCTGTAGAGAAAGGCACAAGGTGCCTTATTTGTCTTCTTGCAGGAGCCCCTCCACGCTGGCTTTGCAACATCCTAATGCAGATGCTGCAATTTGTAGTCTCAAACAAGATGGTATGAATTAGTCGAGTTTCTCAGTATTTCTGCATAACATCTTTGGTCTTTTCAAGGACCAGTTATTGGGCCAATTAAGGACCATTATTGTCTCAAAGGCCCTAATATTGCTTCCTTTGATAACGAGAGGCAGTCAAGGCATTCAGACTCAACTACCTCTTCCTGCTGCATTTGTATCTATGTTTGCTCAGGAAACTTTTTGGTTTGGTGTAAACTAATTTTTCGTGCCATGTTGAGATTCTGTGTTCTATAGCATAAAGACCTAAGGTTGGCAGCAACTCTCCAAATGCCAGCAAGGTTTTAAAGAGCATTTTTAAAAGTAGGTTTTCTCTAATTGTGCAATGTAGTGTTTCTTTATCACTCTATAACATCAATGATCTCTTTCTTTAAATGTTTTTCACAGTCTTAGGTTTATCAAATGGGATGCCAGCATTGCTTTGGGCAACTTTCAAAGTCATCTGTAAATTGCAGACATGAAATTAAGCCAATAATATATATAAATTTTTCTTTGTTGAAAATAATGCTTTCATATGTAGCTATTTTCTTTTGACAACACATTCCTGCTCCAATTCTTTTTCTTCCTGTCCCCGTTCTTGACATCAGGACTGGCACATTCTTCAAGTTAAAGGACTGCTTTATGTTGGTGTATTTCCTGGTGTGAAATCACTTAACTTGTCCATCAAGTTTCTTTGCCAGCCAATGAGTACGTTACTGCTAATGGTTTGTTTCTTGCAAATTAAAAACACACTGAGATCATAAACTTCCTTTTTACTCTGATAATTTTCATACTATTGATTTATTCTCAGATGATATTAAAATAATTTAATGGGGACTTTCACCAAGTGACAGGATGTTATCCTCCCATTTAGAGCAATTCTGTATAAAAGGGTTATGAAAGGGTATGAGTGGATGATTAGCTCTTACTAGTGTTTCTCAGAGTCCCTCAAGCCTGACCTGAGATTTTCTGAGTAAGATTTCTTGCCTGCTTCTACAGAGGATCGTGGCCATGTTTCTTGGTTAGTCTAGAAAGCCAGCTTCAAAACCAATGCAGTGAAATTCGTCTACATGCACAGATTCATTGAGTCAGTACCTGACACATTGCCAGTGTCACAGACATACAAAATTAATATTAGATAATTGAAACTTAATTGGGCTGTCAGCACACACTGCTTTGCAGTCAGTTCATGCTTTCCTCCCCTGTTTTTCCTGTTCTGCACAGCTAAATGCATGTATTAATACAGTGGTATCTGAATAAAATAAATGATAGCATGATATTTAAGAGAAATGCAATTGTCTCTAAGATGTCAATAACATGAAATGACATCCTTCCCATTCTAGCTTTTCTTAAGCTCAGGATTTTCTGTGTTCTTTCAGCAGTGCTTTTAATGGGCTTTGAGTTCATCATGTTACTGCATTGAAGATAATCTCCATATGGTGAAGGTGCTGCCAGCATGACCAGAAGGGCACTGCTATTCCGTAGCAGCTTTGGAGATTTTGAGCAGAGCACTAGCCAGTAATTTTTAGGAATTACAAGCATTGTTAAGTCTCCGTTTACAAAATTATGAACATTTCCACAATTAAGAATATTGCTAGCAGTGTACCAGTAATTTTGGAAGCTTTCACCAGAGCATGTACTCTGTCAAAAATGCATCCTCCTAGGCATAGTGTATTAAATGAGGATGAAAATGGGTACCTTCAATGTAAATGCACTGGAATTAAATTCATAACGCATCACCACAATTGTAAAGATATCGCTGAAGAAGTTTTTATCATTTTTTATTTGAGGAGTATTTTAAAAAGTATAATTGAACCAACAACCATGGCATGATTTTAGGAATGTATGATAACCAGAGGTCTGATTGCATTCATCTGAAAAAATTCTACCCAAATCCCTGAAGGCCTAATGAATTAATGTCTGTCCAAATCATGTTATAATGAATCATAATTTATTTATAATGTGGCTTTTTTTTTTAAAGGGAAACCTCTTTAAACTTCATTTTTTTGTACAAATATTTAGAAAAGCGCTCTCTTTTTATTGCTACATGGAATAGTTGCTGTGCTTCCCCTGCCTATCTTGTTTAATCCATTTGCTCTGAATGTAAACTTGTTGATATTCCTGGGCTATTAGTAGTGAGCTATTAATATCCTGAATATTAAATATCTCTAGGTTTTTCTTAAATTTTTACACTCTGTGAAGACAAAGGCACTCTTGGCATGAATCAAAGGTCCTCTGAAATCACATGGGAAGCTCCAACTGGTATTTAGTCACTCCATTTAGCTGACCTGAAGTCATCCCTCCATCAAAGTGACCCAGGGAGTAGACTAGAGGCCAGGCTAGCATTGCACACCAAATGCATCCCATCAAGCTGAGACTGACCACAGAGCTCTCCTCATTGAGCTTTCAGTAACAGCAGCCTTGTCAGGTGGAGGAAGGTGGCATGTGGAGTCTAAAACCACTTACCTTGCAAAGGCTTCAGACAAGACAAGGAAACAAACTAACAAAGAAAAAAGATCTAAAACCTAACACCTAAAATAAGAGGTTTTAAAGCACTGCTTTGTATGCACACATTCATGTGCTTGATGTTACACGAACAGGCAGCTCCATGCAGGCTTGAGGGCTGAAATGGTTGATGGGTTTGCCCTGGCTTCACTGTGCAGTGGGTCCAGGCTGACCAACCTAGGCCCCACCTTGAAAATCCTGTCATTTTCTCAGCATAAACCCCAAATGTTAAAGTTATAGTAGTTTCATGCTGTTTATTTTAAGTAGTAAAGGTGAACAGTATTATGGCACTTCATACACACACTTTTTTCACAATGTAGAATCTCTCCCTATAATGATGATAGCTGAAAACACATTTCTTTGGCAGGCAGTGACAATCACGGATAAAAAGAGTACTTCAAAAGCCCTACTGAGCAGTCATAAATCTCCCCGAGACCACTTTTTAAAAAAAAGAGCTATAATTTCACAATCTATGATATTAAAAATAACTTTGAAAACTACATTACTCCTACGTGGAATGCAGAATGGTAAAACAAAGAATGGTGAGAGCTGAGAATTATCTCAGCTTTCTTAGTTTGGACCCAGCTAAATCTATCAACAGAAGTGACAGGTGATTTATACTAACAAGGAATTGTCTGAGAGGAAAAGAGAACTGAAAGAGAATTGAATTGAGATAGACATGAGTGAGAAGAGCGAGACACTTGAATTTCTAAGATGTGTCTAAGCATGTAATTTTGTAGACAACAGCTGAGGGAGCAAAAAGAAATCACTGATCAAGCCAGGAGGCAACTACCAAACAGTAACTGCAAAAGACTCTGGAGGAACTAATTTGAGTATTGTCGACAAAACTAGGCAATGAGAAAGGTACCTTAACACCCATTTATTTCAGTGGCTGCCTTAAAATGTTACTTCTGTATTTACTGAAAACATTTATCATCATACTTTTAAATCATAACTAATAAAAATACAGCTGAGGTATATTGGGAGCTGTTGTAAGAGAAGCAAAGCTATCAGAGGAGGGTGAAAGCCTGGCTGTGCCTCTGGTGCAGCAGGGTGAGCAAGGTGGGAAGCAGGTAGGTTCCTCTGCAACACATGGATTACACTTTGGTCCTACTGTATGGTCTCAGTCTAACTGCCATTTCCCTTTTTGTGTTTCTTTCACTGTGCTTGTTGGTTGGTTGGTTGGTTTGGTTTTGGGACTTTTTTCGTGTGTGGAAATGCTTACAGTGTACGCAGGTTGGAACACAGGGAACCTTTCTGAAGGAAAAGACCATCACTGTAGTATATCTTGATAACTTATGGAAAAGAAGTTTTTGTTCCAAGAAACAGCCTGCTGAGCTAAAGATTCAAGTCTAAATAAAGCACATGCAGCTTTTCAGAACTGGCCTATTACAAGGCTCAGGGGAGTCTTGCAAAGGGATTGAGAAGCAGAGCAAAGAAAGGGAGCTTGTAGTGGCAAGGTGCTTCTACTCCTCAGCTCCTTGGATAGCTGAAGACAAAGGGCTGTGTTGCTGGTAGGCAATATGTCATGGGGTAAAAGGAGAGGTATGTAGGAAGAAGACCACCTGCCCACTGGCAGTGGAGAGATGAGAGTGTCCCCTCAACAGCCAAGAGCAGAGCAGTGAAAAGGGACAATGGAGTTGGCTAATTCTGGGTGAGATGCCAGATGGCTACAGGGAGTCGTCAGCTGACTTTAGAGATGTGTTTGTCCACCTGAGATGCATTAGGAAGGGCGATTTAGTTGTGACATTTGCTTAGATTGTCACACTTCCTTTTCATAAAAAGAAATGAATATTCTGCTTTTTGACAGGTTAAATATGAAAGCTTGTGTGTGTTATTCTGTTGCACAGTACCTATTTTTCCTTTTTTTTTTGGTGCTGATTTTTTTATATGAAAATTCATTATTTCAGACCAACTGCTCCTTTTTTCCTCCATTATAGTTTTTAAATAATCTTTGAAATTCTAGAATAAAAAGCTAGAAAGAAGTGTCAGAGCAGAACAGATTCAGTTCATACACTTTGATTCCAGGATTGCATAATTAGATCTTCTGCAAACTTAATTAAATCTTCTTTTAGTGCTGTTCAGACCTGTCTCCAGATTTGCATTTGATTATATAATAAACCTGTATCGTTGTTTAATTACATCAACTCTGTTGGCTGACTGAGCTGACATCAGGTTGCCTTCTTGAAGACACAGCATTTAAAAGACCGAGCAAGCATTTATTCTCATTTTCTTTCTTGCATGTTTTGATGTGTGTAACTGTTCAACAGTGCTCATCTGTTCAATGTTACTAGGTAATTATTGTGACTGAATACCTATTTAATAAAATAACTTGTTACATTTATTTAAAAAAAAAAAGTTAAAAGAGTATATATTTCTCCAGTCTGTACAACTAATTCTTTTTATGGTAACAAGGGAAATTCTCTTTTCACTAATTATGGTTACATTCTGGTAATTTACATAGCTTAATTGGAATATTTCTTGTCACAGTCCTTAGAAATAACTTTTCAGGTGCATTGCTAGAGCATTCTAATGCCACTTACTCACACAATTTGTCTTATTGATGCCACTCTTCTGTGACTATGAGTTTTAAAAATTCTAGATGTTGTTCTATAGATCTTGTTAAATGTTCAAACCAGCTGGGAACGTCTTAATCGATTAGTCTTGTGCAAACATTAGATCCAGAAGAATAGCAGTAAATTCCATCTTCAGCTTACACTGCAGCTACTAATGCTTTAGTTCTTATGAAAACTTTCTGAATTTTAAAAAGTATTTAAGATGATTATAAGGAAAGCTGAAAGGTTTAGGGCCTGTTGTACAAGTATCTATTTAACATTAATACTTAGGAAGTTTCTATAAGAAACAGCAGTAGGAGATATGCAATTTGTCCCCTTATGCATTGGTTACTGTGTCAGTGTATGTTTTGCATCTTTAAAAGGAAGGAGAAATCCATTTGCTGCCTGAGTAGTTGCCATTTTATGTTAACATGTAGTTTACAGTGAAAAAAAAGCATTTTTCTGCCCTTAAGAAGAGATGACTATTTTATACCCATTTGCTTTTTGTATGTTATCTGCTGAAGCTGGCAGACAGTAAGCACTGAATATAAAGTGTAATGTCTGTACTGAAGTATGGTAAATACACATAGTCTGACATTTTCCAAAGATTTTAGTGCTCAGCAGCTTAACTGAAGTAGAGCAAGAAGCAACTTACTTCACACTCAGAAGGTCTCCAAAAGCTTGTTGTCTTTTCAGAATAATAATAAAACAGGGTGAGCATCTTCCTAATTCTCATCCAGAGGGGTTGGAGGTGGCATCTGGGCAGTGGGACACCAGGCAGCTAAAAAGCTGAGATGAGGCCAGGCACCCTGGGCGTGGGGCAGAGAGGCTGAGTCCTGCAGCAGCAGGAGGGCAGGGGGGGCATATGCTTTCCTTATGCTGTCCCACCTTGACAATGGATGACCCTGACACAACTGGTCTTTATTTGGGTTCATGTGGTTATTCCTATAGAAGATTGTTTGGAGTTGGTTGGTTTGTTTTTTTTAAGGGATCTCACTGAAGGCATTTCATTGCTCCAGGTATCTAATTACTGATGAGCCTTACACACTTATCCCTCAGAAATCCCAGGGCACTGATTGTAAGTTTTCTCTTTATAAAATATAGGCTGTCTTTTCCCCAGCAGGTTGTGTTTCTCGGTGTTCACCAACTCTGCACTAGCAGGGAAAGCAGGAACCTGCACAATGTCTCTGCCACAGTGTGCTCCTTCAGACCCATCATAGATCTGCCACTGGCATGTCCTTGGAGACAAGAAGTGGTTCACTGGAACTCCAGAGCATTCCCACTTACTTGCTTGTGCCATCGTGTGCCCTCAGCTGCGCTGAATCTGGCTTTGTCTCTTCCCAGAGCCGAAGGGGGTGGGCAACTTGAAGAACAGAATTTTCAAGTTTTAGGGTAGTTTTTACAGATTTTGCTTTAAACAGAGCAGAAATAAGCATCTTTGAGTGGAACATACAAATATCAAGAACAGAATTTCAGTGCCCATGACCATAGTAGTGTTCATTAGAAGACCAGCTAATGTATTAGCCTTTGCTATTGTTTTTTTCCCTTCCCCTTTCTTCCTATTTTCAGTCAAAAGTAAAATCCACTTCAAGAGCAGTGTGGTAGATCTCATGTCTGTAGTCTTCCTAAGTCTGTAGCTGTCTGTGCTTACCTCTGATTCAAGAAGCTGTGTGGGGTGAGAGGCTGTGGGCTTCTCTGCATGAAGGCAGTCATGGAAGAGGTGTGCTGCCAGGACAGATGGGATGTGCTAGTGCCAAACCTGAAATGCACCTCCAAAGTAGCAGCATCTGCTGAAGTCCTCATTGTTTATTATTGTTGCATTTCACCATTTCACAATTACTTTCTGTGACTACAGACCTGTTTCACTCAAGAAGGACCATACAGTATCTTATCAATATTTGGTCTGGCTCCACCTGTGTCTGTGACAAAATTAGAGAATGTAAGTTGACATTATAGCCCCAAATGATCTGCAGAAACCAAAAGGGGTGCCTATATATAACTGTATGCAGTTGGTATTGAAACTTTGAATTGTCTTGATTCAAAAAGATTTTTAATTACTTTGTAGCTTTACTTTCTGGTATTACCTATTGTTGTCTGCTGGAGTAAATATGAACATGAGGAAGCCTTCATAACACAAATGCATACATGTATCTTGAGTAAAGATCAAGGTAACTATCTAGTATTTGGCTGGAAATTATTCAAGCCTTAGGACACTATTTTCTTGAAAACACACACAAAAATGACTAATAATTGCAATAAATTATTCATTTCAAGAAAATTAATATGATAGCTGTAAAAATAATCACTGAAATGCAAATATGGCTAGTATGTTTTAGCTGGTTAGACACGCTGTATTGATACAAAATATTTATGGACATATAGGTTGTCATAAAAGTTAACTTTGGATGCAAAGCTTCTTCCACTGTAATTCTAAAAGAATCTGGTAAACGTAAATTGTGCTGTTTCCCACAACCATTTATAGGCTCTAATTTTATTTTTATTTTGACCTGAATCCTTATTCTGTTTGTATTTGTAATTCTCCAAAGTATAACTAGTGTTTCATCTGCTATACAAATAGACGATTTGCTTATGGCTGAGAAGGAAGCCTTTAAATATTTAAAATCATGTCATGATTGCAGAAATAGAACAGAAAAAAAATTTGGAAATCAAAATGCTGACTATATTATGTTTCTAAGGAGTGTGTGATGAATTAAAACTTTGTGTCACTTGTACATATTTTGAGTGTAATGGCCCTTTGTACTTCAATTATCCTAAAGCTTATAGGTAAACTAGGTTACTCTATTTTGATTTTTGCCTTTCTCAGCTACTGTTCCACGATTAACATGCTTGACATTAAAAACTTGTGTTTCAAAACTATCAAGGCCATTATCTTTGACAAATTAAAACAAAAATATACTTAGGAAAATATCTCATTTCTAATTATTAAAATCAATTGTAATATTTAATGTTGAAAATTCAGTACTGGAAATATAACATTTCAACACTTTGGATTAGATTGACCTCAGATGAAAGAACAATTTGGTTCATCAAAACAGATACAAACTCTTCTGTCCAGTTTTACTTCAGTCAGGAAAAGTTAAGCAGATTTGTTTGTGCAAACCTGTTCCTCGCTTGCTATATTGCATAACGCTAATAGTCTTCTTGTGGGAGATGCCTCTGGTTATCACAGTGTGACTCCTGAGAGTTTCTGGAGGAACTCTGTGTTGCCAGGTTAAGAGCAGTTCTGCAGTGGAGCTTTTCAAACATGCCATATTGTGGTCCTTTCCTGAATATGAACAGCAGTGAGATCTTTTTAAGACAAACTAGATGCTTTAATACCTAAAGGTAACCTTGTTTGCTTCAGTGGTTGTTGAAGAACCTACTATTGGCTATTAGTTTTATAGATGATTGTTATCTATATAACGGACTGGCTGATAGTAATTAATATGAATAGTATTCTCTGGCAAAAGAGTCTTCACTCATCTTTACTTGTTTGAACTCTGGCTGTTAGGAATAACAGGAAAACTATTAAAATGTGTTTCAAGTTCTGGACTCTTCAGTTTCTGTGATACCAAATAAAAATGCAAATGCTTAGGCTGAGTATATAAGGTGAAGACAAATTAAATTAGGAATTGCTGTATAATGTTGTTCCACACAAAAACTTATTTTCCTAGTAGCAAGTATTTAATGTTACTCACAGTAAGGTTACATGGGAAATATATTGTCTAATATATTAGACACAGATACCTTGAACTTAGTCTCCTAAATCCTTGCATTCAGAACCTTCTGTATTAAATTAACAAATGAGTCTTCTGCCACTGTTGAGCAATATCCCCTCCAGGCCATAAAAACTAAAACCAGAAAAGGGAAATTGTTCACAGCAGTACTCTCAGTCTTTTAGCAGTTTACCTGTGGATCTGTTTAATTTCTTGGTCTGGGACTTGTTAGAGGACCCCAAGTGATGTATCTCTCATTACTGCAGGAATCACAGTCACCTGAAATGTGTCTGAAGTGCCTATGCAGTTAGGTGCATTAACAACTAATCTGACTGAAAGGAAAACAATTGTTTCTTTTATTGCGTAAGAAAGAATTCTTTATGTTTATAAATCTTCAGTTTAGTACAAGGAACCTTATTCGGTAATTCCTGTTACATTCCCATGTGCTAAGATAGTCATCCCAGTCACTGTTTCTCCGGCTATGGGATGCTGCACCACTTCTGGATGACTACAGATGCATGCCAAAGGAACTGAAAAATAGCAGAAAAAGCTTTAAAGTGTTCAAAATATCCTACCAACTATCTCAGACTTTGCAAGCAAATAGAAAGAGAGAGCTATAAGGGGAATTGTATTTTAAGTAAGTCTGAGAAATACTGATGGGAGGAATTCTTAAGGAGCTCCATTCCTCTTTATAATCCAATTGTTAAACAAGGGTATTTGAGCTTTTTTCTGTGCATGGAAAAACACAGAGGGAGTCTGCTGGATATTTCTATTCTAATTTAAAAGAGTATAGTATATCAGGGGAATATGCAGGAGAGCAATATTATGAAAGTGTGTAATCTATTTTTATCTAACCTTTAATGTACTGTAGTATATGAAAATGAATGAAAAAGTAATAGCAGTCTCTGAATCACTTTAACATCAACACTGACTTGTATGCTTTGAAACTGCACATTCTGCCTCATCCACATTCTACCTCCTTCCTTTTCTGCCACTTTACCTTTCAGTAGTGTTCCTTTCCAAGCTGTGCTTAAATGCTGATCCTTTGCTTTGCCAAAATTCCCTCCTTTGGTATATTTTATATGGAAGAAGCCAAATATTTGGCATTTTCCCTGTGTTTTGTTTACCTGGCCTTATTACATTCTATTATCCAATAAATGATACTGTGAATTAATGGGAGTGAAAGGGATAACTGATGTTGGTGAAATGCAACATTTGGTCTTCTTGGCTTTACTTTGAATAACTATTTTTTGTTTTAATCATATATGTGACATTTTAATTACAATTAATCCTTTTTTTTTCTTATTTTGTTGCAATCTCTGTGCTTTGTCTGGAAGATACTGCATTTGGGTTTCCTTACCCTGTTAATACAACCTCTCAATGCTATTTTCATATATTTGTGAGGCTCCTGGCTCTATCTGATAAATTTCTACCTAGGGTTTGTTTCTGTCTCCTCTGACTCATTCAGTGTCTTTTGTACTGAGAAGAGGAAACAAAGAATAAGAACTGTTTCTATTATGTGAGAAGACAGAAAGCTGCAGTTCAGTACAGTTAGCCTTAAAAAAAAAAACAACCCCAAAACAAACAAACAAACAAACACACACAAAGAGGATATGAGCAAGATAGAGGGGTTTATATGTTTACCTCTGTAATACAAACTGGGATTTAACATGAAAGTAGTGAAGTTGATTGAGTGACTTAATAGTGGAAGAATATGCCTCTTTCAGTGGCATATGTTGTTTGAAACCTTCCCTCACTAAACACCCCCTCACCCTCAAATGTTTGAATGTTGCTTACTGTAGTTGCCAAATATAAAATTAAACACCTGCATGGTTGTTATGCACAGCTGTACCCATGTGCTGAGCATCCCACTTGCCATTTGCTTTGATTAAGAGCAAGTTAAGAGAGGCTTTAATTAAAGAAAGTCTGTAACACAGTTAAGCATTTACCTCTTCAACCCATTTCCTTGATTGTACATTTTTCTGCTTTTCTCCTTGCAAAAGACAAGCTGTTGGCTCCAGAAGAGACACAATTTAATAATAATAGATAATGATTTTCCAGCTTAAATACAGAGCAGCTAGACAGTGTGCTTAGATCAACACATTGGCTGTGATCTTGTGAACCAGAAGTTTTTCTTCAAAGTGGGATATGGTGCTAACAAATGGCTCTTGTCAGACTGGCACTGTTTGCTAGCTGTACTGCCATCATGTAGCACAGTCATGTTGTGCTGTCCCAATGTATAAAGATAACTCTTTTCCTGAAACTGTGGTCACCTGCTGTTCAGATAGGAAACAGATTAAGAAATTTTATGTTGAAAGAAACACAAGCTAAGAAAATATTTCATAGAACTATGCCATAGTGGGAACATTTCCTATTGAATGCAAGACCAACATTAGTGCAGAGTTACACCTCTTAATATTACTTGAGGGCACTAGGGCAAATGACCTGAGGCTGATCCCAAATAAACATTAATGCACCCAATCAGTGTGTGCTCCTGAGTAACAAACATTCTTTCTTCAAATTGTTGTGACTCAGTAAATTCACATCTTAATGAGAAATAGCTATATTGAAGCAATCAGTGATAAAATGCACAAACCTACTACTTCCAGTTAATACAAACCCTTAGCCTGATTGCTGTCACTACCCATGGTCTGAAGTTTGCAGTTAGAGGAGAAATGAATGATACATTTAAAGAAAAAAATATATATGCATGATTATGAACCTCAGTGTGAGATCTAGGGGCATATGGTCTATCTTGCTGCTAACACCCCAAATTTTAAAAACAAAAGGGAAAGAGAATAATGAATAATTAGTGATATTCATCTTATATGATTCTGATCAGTTCTTGGTGATTGTTCTTCGTGAAGGGAAGCCCAGAGGACCTCTTGGGAGTGAAACTGTGAAACCTAAAGCCAGAGCTACTACAACACACTTCCTTTGTTATTCCCCAAAATGTATAATAGATGTATCTGAACTGCACCAGAGAATTGCTGATAAGTAGTCATGGGTGAAATTAAGCTTCACTTGTTGTTTTACTTGTTTAGGAAATATTAGGCAACAACTGCAGTTAGAAGGTATGTCCAGAGTATAATTTGCTGGCTTTTTCAGGGCTTTTCACCCAGTTTTCCAAGAGCAAGTGGTATAAAGTGGTGTAAAGAACTCCAGGAGAGCACTTAAAACAAGGCTGAAGCTTTGCACTGAGACAGTGCTCTGAAAAAAAGATACCATGTATTAATAGAACAAACCTTACTAGGATTAGAGTAGAAAGACAGACTTTTCTGTTGAATGGCAGCCACGTTTTGAATTAATGTCAGGTTAAAAGAGTAGGTAGCTTTACCTTTGAAATATATTGATTTTTACCTCTTTGTCTTTTGACATTTATTTTCCAACTTAGCTGGAGTGTGTTCTGAATCTTTTTACTTCTTTTCCCACACCTTTTCTTATACAGATCTAGAAGACAAATGCTAGGAGTGAAAGTAGGAAAGAACAGATTTTGAGAGAATCTTTCTGGGAAACATATGCAATATGTTGGGACCTCCAGTATTTTCATGTTTACTAGAATTTTACTTAGGAACTTCTTGTCCAGATGTTTGAGACTCATTTTGGATGTGTGAGAGAATGCTTTGTTCAAATTCTGCAAAAAACATTTTCAACAGTATTAAAATTATGTGTGCATTATCTGTTGAGGTTGTAAATGATCCTTTCCTCAGTAAATCTTGCTATCTTCCAAGAATTTCAAATTGAGTTAATACTGTAATAAATGTTCTTCTGATCTCCTCAGCCTATTGATATAGTGGTTTTTGGATGCATAATGTCTTTATTAATATTGATTGACATTTAGGAATATGTGGCTTTGTCAAGACTCAAAAAAAAAAGGAAAAGCCCTATATCAGGTCAAAATAAAACAAGGACTATTTCCCCCTCTCTATTCCTTTACCTCTGTTCTGGGAACTTACTAAGTCAGGGAACAGGCGTGTTCAAGTGTCCCTGCTGATCTCTTAGTAAGCACAGGGAACTTGTGACTATTATGTGATCTCATTCTGACAAAAAGTTTTATCCCAAACATGAGAATACTTCTATATGAGAGGATCAAAGTTTATGATCTTGTAAGGGTTTTGATGAATCTGCATTTTCTAATTAAAAGAAACCATTTTCCCACAAGCTTCTGGGTTGCTATTGGTAAGATTCAGCCAGGCACAAGAGGAGCCAGATGAACTGCATGTTCCTACTGGCAACATCTCAGAGGTGCCATGAGATGTTGCTGAGCAGCAAATTCAGTGCTGCAGTGGGTGTTCAACAGGAGCGCTGTGGATACATTTCCATTACTTGTGGTGCATTAGAGGGTTGCATGGCACAGCAGGAAGCCTCTGCATGGCTCCCTGGCTGGAAATACGAAGCAAAGGCCCAAAAGCCTACACGAGTATTTCAGATTGCTGTTTGCCAGTTACTCAGTTGTCTTCCTGGAAGCTGACCTCTAAGTGGTAGCCCAGTTTCTAGCCTGGAAACTTCTTGGAGCTAAGTGGTATGTGGTTAGTTTGAGAAAGGACACTGGATCTCCATCTTCAAGGCAAACACTGATGGTCCTCATTACTGTGTGATACTTGTGCAGATTTCAATTTTCTCAATAATCTGGAGAAAAATATCCGTTGTTAACTGCAAATGGGCACATATATCAACAAAACAATTTACCCAAAAAATGACATTAGAATATCAATCAAGATGACAAGTTTTACAAAACTGACCTTTGTAAACAGGAGCAAATGAGGTGAAAGTCACTTTGCATTCTGAATAGTACCAGTGAACTGCAGTGTGGGTACTTCAGCCACTTTGACAGTGTAACAAAAGAGGTCTATCTGTCCTTTCTACACAGCTTTAAAACTCTGTAGACTGACCTCAGAGTGGAGGTTAAAAAGTAGTCTCTAATGTAAGCACCTACTAATACTGTGATGTTACTGTCTTCTTTGAAATCACATTGCATGTTTATAGCACTTTGTAGTGATTTCATATTGATTTAACATCGGAGGTTATCAACACAGAATTATAGGAAAAACCCAAAGGTTATGTCCTTTCAACAAGCCAGAGTCTGAATCTGCTTCTTTATCTTATTCTCATCCACTAACAAAATCCTGCCCTAAATTTTTGGTGGTTTAAATGCTCTCAAAATAACATTGTGAAATGATCCAGATCAGGGAAGAAATCAATCTAGAATTTATAGTGAGGTGGCAATAGGAAACTGCCTAGCTAGGATCAGCAATAGTAAGTTAATTAGACTGTGCCCAAAGCTGGTACAGCTGATGAGGTGAAACTACTGGCTGTAGCTGAGTTTATGCAATTCATCATCAGGTAATAGAATTGTTCTGTGCTGCAAATAGCATCACTCAGTGATCCAGACCTTTACTTGGCTGCTTGCATTAGGCTGGTTTGAACACCTGGTTATGGGAAGGAGCAGTTCAGGGAGACAAACTCCAGGAGGAGAGTCTTTAGGGTTTAGCCCAGTCTTTTGCCTCCTATACTATGTTTCCTGATTGATCCTGTCTAATTCAAATCAACCTTTTATTTTGATTGATAATCTACTGTCCAAAACTATATTTACAACCTATATACCTGGTTCTCTGCACTTTGCTGTAATTTGTCAAAATTATTATGAAATTTGATTTGTAGTGGGAAGTCTATTAAAGGAGAAAGCAAGCATACTTGACAGAGTATATGTCCTCTAACCAAAGAAAACCTACATCTTTATTATAGGAGGAGAGAAAGAAAACAGGAATGTGGGGACAACAATAGGGTTGAAACTCTTACTCCAAGTGCATTATGCCTCAGTACTGTGGTTCAGCTAATTGTCGGAGGCTCTGTAAACATTCTTCTGCTTGTTTTCTGAGATCTGCAGGTCAATGACTGTCCAATATATTCATATGGCTTGCTGTGAATAGTCTTAATTTTGTTTAAAATGTCAACTCGAATTGTTAGTTATTATACAAGTCACCAACGAATTGATGGCTGTTGTGAAATTTGACACAGCAGCAATGCAACAAACACTGTCAGCTGTATCCTGAATAGGAAAGGAGCACAAAATTCAATGATGTATTTCTCTGACACTTTCACTGTCTTCATTCTGTAAGGCTTTTGTCATTCCTTCTCTGTCTGGGGAGATGTAGTCCCATTAATTCTAGGCCAAATTCATGATGCTCCACTTGTAGCAACTCTGTATCTGTGGACCAGCTTTCCAGTTTCTTTCTAGCTTGCCATGGCTTAAGTGCAGCAGGCTAGCATTCCTTTCACAGACACACCTCTTGGTTAACAGACAAAGTTTCCTGTGCAAGACTTCTCGGCAGTCAATCCCAGTACAGGCAGAAAAGGGAGAGCAGGAGGTGTTGTGCAGCCAGGAGCTGGGCTTGCAGCCTTGCTGTGGCAGGGCAGGTTTTCATAAGCCATGATCTACTGGTAAATGGTGCTAACTGCCTGGTAGTGCTATGTGACCAGCATTGCCTATGTTTGTGCACAGGAATAAAGGTGAATTGCACTTACTTGTCATTCCAGTGCTGCCTGCTCTTTTCTGTTGATCTGCTAGAATCTCTGGTACTTCTACACCTTGTAATGTGGACACTAAATGAAGATTCACTAGGACAAGCACATGTTTAGTTCGTTGCCATTATCTGCCCTTTTTATTGTGGTTTTGGTTTAGTTTGGGGTTTATTTTGTGGGTTTTTGTTTGGAGGGTTGTTTGTTTGTTTGTTTTCCTGCAGAATTTCTAACTCAATTTTAATAATACTAAATGTGATGTTATGCTGAGAAATATGCCACAAGAGTTTTTTCAATAAACAAATAATGTCTGTTCTCCTCCCCAGTGCAAAGATACACAGTGCCAATAGAAACAATTACTTTGCTGTAATTTAATTTGAAAAGCTACTTGCAGAGAAACAGACAAGCAATTTAGCAAGACTGATGAAAACGGTGGTTTATGTAGGATGGATATGGATCTGTCTAAAAGCAGGAGGTTTCTCCTGTGCACCTGAGTCCTATGTACATATTGAGAAAGTTTTGAATTAAGGAAAGTAAGATTTATTTTTGTAAAACATCTTTATTCGTAAAGCATGCAGTTAAGGTGAAATACTCTCTGGATCCAAAAATAATCATAGTTAAGTTTTTTTTCCAAAACTAGATTCAAACCCTGATATTTTCTAATACCCCACCAAGTTTTGCACTCAGCTTTGCTCTGGAATATCTGATTCAGGAATTCTAACTTTATTGTACATAACAATCAATTTTAACAACATCATTACTTTTTGAAATCATGATAACCCAGTTTTGCCAAGAGATTACATAATGGGATATCCTCTTGTTCCATTAAGCACAACAAATTGCTTTAAATAACTTGCCATAATGCAAATGTACAAAGGTGAAAGTTTCTACAAGTGCTGTAGCAGCTTTCACAGTATTTTTCTTCCACTGAATAAGGCTTGGCTAGTAGATGATATGTGAGCAGTTTTCTTTGAAGAAGTTCAATTAATTTTAAAAGTTCATTCTGAGTCTTAAAGGGCAGTAAATGTTATGGCATATCATGCAGCCAGCCTGGCAACATTTTCTACTTTTCCTTCCTGGCGCAAACCTAACTATAAACTCCGTGTTTTAAAAATAAAGTGGTTAAGTACATGACCCAAGTGTAAACACAGAAGAAAAGAGAGTGTGCCTTGCTTTCCAAAACTTACAGGTCAGTGCCAGACACTGAGCACTTCACAATGACTGTGCTTCCTGGCAATTCATCATATAGATATTTATATTGCTTTTGGTACTAACTTGATACAGATGCTTTTGGGCAAACTGTGTTCAGGGAGAGTGACAATCTTGAAAGCTTGTACTTGGGCATGTTGAAGTCTGGGGAACTGGGACATAAGTCATGGAAATGCTTGCAAGTCTGCTTTCTTATAAACATTTTGACAATTTCGATTCCTATTTTGTCTCTGGGGCACAGATTAGGCTGGGGTATAAAGACACAGAAAAGTGTTTCAAAGTCACTTCTTTCCTGCAGCATCTCAGTTTCTTTTTTATAATGGAGTATAAAGGCTTTGCTGTGTGAAGAAATCGGGGTGAAGTGAGATGTGCTGAAAATTGATGGCATGCCATCTTTTCTGCTCCACATACTCCTTCATGCAGTCTCTGTGGTCATGGTTAAAGACGTTTCCTTTTCCCTGCTTCTCCCAGATGAACTAGTTGTTAGTGATGGAGAGATGTCAACTAAAGCTGAAGGGAATCTGCTATGATAGTTTGGAGAGCTGAAAGTTGCTGTGTTTATCCTGGCACAATGCTAATCACCTGTCCAGCGCAATCAGTTACGTGCCACGCTTGTTAACAATTTAATTCTCTCTATGAAAAAGGGGAGGTAAGTAAGATAGATGTTTATAGTTCCCTCTCTGTGACCTCTCCTTTAGTGCCACCAAGACAAGACTGTTACTGCCTTCAACATGAGTACCACAACAGGTTTCTAGAGTGCATGGTGATGGGACTAGGCCCATGGGGACTCAATGAGTTACTGCAACTTGTATGCAAGGTTTCTTCTCAGCAAGTAAGATATTGTTATCCTGTTCTTTATATACATCTACACTGTGCAGATATATTTCCCCTTGTTCTCTGCTTCCTGCTTAAAGTGTTTAGTTGTGCAGCAGGGAACAGTGCTTTTAAGAAAAAAATCACCTTTCTGAACCACAACTGCAGGTTCAGTTGAAATCAAAGAAGTGGTGATATGGCAGGCCAGTTCTTAATTATTTTGAACAAAATTACACCTGCTGTTTATACAAAAAAATGCAGTCTGGGTGAGCAGGGTAGAAGCTTCCAACTGGCATGAGTTTGAAGTGAAGGAGAAATTGAGTTCAGATGAAATAGCGAAAAAGAGAAGGCAAAATGGAAATATTCAGAGGCTAGCAGAAAACACTGGACAAAAAGGCAGATTTGAAGGCAAAGGCAAAGAGAGGTGATGGCTGTAATTGCAGAGGCAGAAGGATCTGAGGCAGAAGTGAGAGAAATGCTAGTAACTAGTACAAGAACAGATGCAGAAATAGCAGTAGCAGTAATATCTCCTTTCACTGCACACATGGACCACTCGTTTAGGGGCAGCCAAATAGACTGCTGAAAAGCAAACAGACTGTTATGGTCTATTGTACAAATATTTATTTCGATAAATGTTGATGTGCAGTGGCATGTTGAAACAGAAGTTGCTGTGTGTGCTTAGCAGCCTCAGAGCCATGCTGTTTGTTAGCATCAGTCCTTTCTGCAGAGGTGCATTTTTCCATTTCTGTAAGAGCCAGTAGTCAAACCATGCCAAAATTTCTAGATATACTTTTAGTTTTTTAGTTATAAGCTGTTAGCTTAGTTTTCAGTCTCTTGGGTTTTTTAGGGGAAAATATTTTGGAGACATCAAATTTGTCTGTTCTAAAGGATGAATACATTCCTTAATACATGTCCTGGACTCCATGAAGGCTTTCATATTCTCTATGGTAGAAAATGCCTTTTTCCTTTTTAAAAGATTTGCATTGCTCTCTTAGCTGTTGTAAATACACATTCACCATTCAAAATACACTGAGCTGCAGCAACTTGTAATGGCAGAGAAACTAGCTTCTTGACTTCTGGACATACTTCCTCATTTGGAAAAATGATACTTGAATTCTTTATTAAAATCTGGTAAGTGCAGTTATGTCAGTTTATTAAAATCTGGTAAGTATAGTTAAGGCTTTGCAGTGAGTTTGGGTTAGAAGTGTACATGTACATACATGTGCATATGCAGAATTGTTAGATTTCCCATCTGCTCCTGACAGGAGGTGTTTACACATTTTAGAATCTCAATTCATTGCCTTTATTGGAGAGAAAGAAAAAAAAAATACAAAACACCCCACAACCCTTGCCTTTCAGCATAAAAAGGATAGGAAGACACTCTCTGAATAGCCTGTGTGAAATCTAAGTTGCTTTAAAGAAAAATTCTTAGAGGAACAGGACCTTGATTTAGCAAATCCTCATGTAATGCTTAGTCCTGAACTTAGGAGTCACCAGACTTGCAATAGCAAAGCACTTGCTTCAGTGCTGTGCATGATGAGTCTTAAGAGTTCAAGTATCCTGTTAATCAAAATTGTGTATCTGTGCTGTTGGCATCTTCCAGCACTTGCTTCCATTAACCAGGCTCTGACCTTGAAGGCACACGTGCACAGCTCAGCTGCCATTGTTGACTGTTGCAAGTTTTTACCCACAAGTATAACCTAAATATGTCTAATCATGTAATAGTAATAATAAAGAAATTTGCCCACATGCCAAGATGTCTGATGGTGCCTTTAATCTTGGGGCTAAATTTTAGATCTAAAGTCTATTTTCTAGTAAATTCGGGATTAAAATGGAGATGTTGACACAGCAGAAGCACTGCCATAAAGAGAGCAAGTCATATGCTTTATTGTAACAGCTCTTGATTGCCTAGCAAAGTAGTGCATAATGAATAAACATTATTCTAAAAGGCTTGATAGCACAATGAATTTTTCAGTGGGAGAAACAGAAGAGAAAGTATTTAAAAATACATGATTTTCATATTTGATGATAAGTCAAGAAGCAGCAGAAAGAACAAAAAAAAAAAAAAAAACCAGCAATGGCAGCAGACACCAAGCTTTCAGTCTTGAATTAATGAGGTTATTCATAATAGGGAGGGAGTGACACGCTGATTAGTTAATTACTGTGCAGAAACATATAAGTAATGCACTACTGGAATTAGTATACAATGAATTGCTGATTGAAGATATTATAACAGAAAAAATTCTGTTGAAATCACATCAGTATGACTATCAAACAACATGTTTAACCTGATTCCAACCTGTTAATAGGGCTGCTGCAGCGGTGAATGGCTTGTGCATTGATTGCAAACTAATATCTATATCTGTATCTATCTATCTATCTATCTATCTATCTATCTATATATATATATATATATAAGGACAAGTGAGATTTAGGTCAGGAGGACACAAAGGTATAGTGATAGAGTACTTAACATGTATTGTAACAGGAATATTCTGTGACTTTCAACAAAGCTAATAATTTTTCAGATTGGCTAATACATTAGCTGTCTTATCATCAATCCAGGGATGTTGCATCCGAAGTACAGACTGGCAAGAACTGATCAAGCACAGTGGATAGCTCTCACTGCCTGTGAATCACACACCAGCAGCCTATCACAGCTGCTCCACAGGGTTAGGATGGCTGTTTTGCCATGCTTTTAGTATCTTCTGTGAGTGCAGTGGTAAGGAATGATTTTGTATATGGGGTGTAGGTGTCTGTTCTGTTTGATCTTGATGTACCATAAAGCCTAAGGGCAGATGCCAGGTTGAGAGCAAATGATGTTTACCCAACCAGTCTCTCTTCCTTTTGAGAGAGCAGGGGGTTGGACAAGCTTCTATCATGTAAGAGAAGGAAATATCCCAAACTACATCATAACTGCCTTGGGTCTACTCTAAACTGTCAGTGAAAAAAACCCACTTTTTTTCTTATGTCTAGATAAGATAGATTTATATAGCTTATGCAAACACAATAGCAATCTTGCTATAGCATGCTGCACACCAGCAACCAGTACACTACAGGCTGCATGGCAGCTGCAGGCACTATGTGCCAGAAAGCTGGAAACCTTATTCTGCATCCTGGTGTGTTTTTCTCTATTGGCAGACCCTTTCTGCAGTGGTTGAGATAAGAATTTACAAGTACACATGTTTGATTGCAGAGAACTGAGCTGATGGTTTTGAAAGATCATAGTAGCCTCAACTTTATTACCTCTCTTTCCAGTTAGTAATATAAATAAGAGTGATATTTTTAGATTTAAAATAAGATCTGATTTCTATCCTAAGGAATTTAAAATCTGAAATAGAAAAGTTGTTTATAGTATTGTATATAAAGATAACCTTAAGGAAATTAGGTGAAGTAAAGCAAATAGAATAGAAGCTTTCATTATGGTCTAGCATATATTGTATTGCTGATATTTATTTCAGATGTATTTAAAAATGAGTGGTAGTGCTTTTTCTTGGGTCATAGTACTTTACCCTTTTATATCAGATGAGTAATAAAGATCAATAAATCAAGAGCAAACCCTTTTTATTTTTAAATTAAAAAAAAAGTATAGTCACTTTATTGACAGTATAAAAGTATTGGTAGGTACATACTGTTACAGGAATTTTAAAATGTAACTACTTATGAACAGAAACAGGAAAACCAGTTATTAACTGTGATAACTTTAAGTCTGTGACTGAAAAGAAGCTTTAATCTTAAAAAATGGTCAAGATAGTGAAATAGAAACAGAGAAATTTTAGCATTCTTATTTCCCATCCTGGGCCCCTATTCAGCAAAGTACTCAAACATTAGTAATTTGCTGGTTCATAAAGACTGCCAGACAAGTTCTCTGAGAGCCTTTTATTGTGTCATCAGAAGCTCTAAGGAGGTCACTATTTTCTTCAGGTCATTCCTGAAGAAGACCTTTTTTTATAACTACTGTGCAAAAAAGTCCACCTTTAGTAAGTGCTTAAGTCTGACCCTACTTGGTTGAGGGCAGAAGTCTCACTAAATTTAATTTCCCAGCACCGGTGACACTGCAAGTTATGGCAGGAATGAGGCTCCCAGGCTGTGTGTGACTGCTGGAGTATGAATCTTCCTCTTCTCTTCCTACTTTTCCATACCATATCACAAGGATTTCAACAAAATGAAACAGAGCTATTCCCCAGCACAAAGCAGCAACTTGCCAAATTTGTCACATGGAGATTGTTTTGAAAACACCCTTGGGCTTCTCTTCATTGCTTACTGAAATGGTTTTCATAATCAAATGTCTCTACCAAGAACTGCTTGAAATTCACACCGTGTCAGGCAATCTGGCTTTACCAAATCAGAAGAAAACTGGGATTTATTCAGCCTTATCTTGGATTTCTTTCTTTTTCTCCTACTTTTTCTCCTACCCCTCTCTTCCACTGCTGTTCCACTGAGAAATTAACTCAGCCTTTCAGTCAATGTGAGCACCAGGTTGGGAATAGCAGGAAAACCTCAGTTACGAGGAAAGGAATTAATTTATAATAAAGTGCTGATCCTTGAAATTTCATTCTCCTGTTTGAAGACAGTAAAATAAACAGCAGCAGAAAATCAAGTACTCTGTTAATTTAAATGGCTGGCTTGTTAATATTTACAGTATTCTAAGCAATAAATAAAACTATCTCAGCTTGTAGAAGTCCATCTAGCAGTATTTGCTGTGAAAACCCACGATTGTTTCATGACATTAAGCAGGTATGAAGTTTCTGGTGTTCTGTGCTGTAGCTGAGGAAGAAGGAAACCTTCCAGTGATTTCCAGTCTCAGGCATCTCTTCTTGCCACTAAAGAATATTATTTACTAATAACTATTCTCAAAGATGCTTCTGATGAGAGGAGTGAAGCAGAACAGCACACTGCTCATCTTCTCTACCTGGCATTTTCTGAAGGCTCTTCCTGTGTATGTCACTTACAGAGCCTATGGAAATCAGTCCTTTCATCGCATCTCGCTCTGCAATAATCAGCGGCTTTGTTCTAGGCAACGGAGCATTTGCTGACAGATGCAGTGGTAAGATACCCACAAGGAACCATTTGGAACTGCAATTATTTATGGTACAAAACATAACTAGTAAAATGGAGACTTGGTTCAAACTACTTTTGGAAGATTCACAGTAGAAGTGAATGTCTGAGTTAAAGCCATAATATGTATAATGCTGGTGGGTGCTTTTGTTCTTAGCGTGAGAAGAGCTGCCTCTCTGGGATAGCTGCAATTGAAGGCAGAAGTGGACCTGATTCAGTGTTTGCAGCCAAGGAAGTAATAAAATCTGGTTCTGTTAAACACAATTATATAGTAATGCTGACTTATATAGGGACTATATTAAAAAAAAAAACAAACCAACAAGCTTATATTGAAGTATGTGAGTCTTGACCTTGACTCCCAAACACTAATGGCATTTTATCCGTAAAGTAAAACATTAAAACAATAGCAACAAGCCTCAAGAGCTGGGTTTTTTTGTTAGTTTTAAATTATTTTCTATTTCTATGTCTGGGTTTCAGCTGAGATCCTAACAAAGATAATGGCTATCTTCATAGATCTTGAGTCCAGGATTTGCTAACACTGCCACAAGATGTAGGTGATATTTCAGGCTGTAAAGGAAACCGTCTTTGTCAAAACATGCAACAAAACTTTTTCTTAGTAACATCATCCTGTGTTATTTTGAAAAATTTCCTGTGTTGCATTATGAGAACATTTTTTTACCCTGGTAGTATATTAAAAGTAAATTGCCACATGCCAAAGAGTGGACAGGAAGTGAGTATGGAAGGCTTCTGCTGTGATCTAACAAGGAAGAAATTACTTTGCGTCACTTTCAGATGCTTCTTTTTTTTTGGTACAGAAAAGACCTGCATCATAGAATTCAAGCCATTCAGACCATTTTATAACTTTTCACTCCACAAGATACATTGTGCAGCTCTGTCAAACATGAGTAACAGTTGTGCCTCTTTCTGGCCTGTACAGGTAGGAGTAGGAGCTGGACTTTATCTCAGGTACTCATCTGAAGGCTTATGGCTGAAAGCAGGAGGGATGTTTTCTTCTCTCTGATGTGAAGATTTAGTTCCCTCTGGAAATGGCAAATCTGCAGGCAGATTTGAAATGATTCAACATATTAAATGTTCTTAATAAAACAGGCACAGATTATGTATCTGGCTGGGTGGGCAGTGAAATATTGGTCACTCAGGCAGGGAATAAGCAATTTAGTTTGAGGGCAGAAAGATTAACAGTTGGTGACCATGACCCATGTCAGAAAACCTAGCCTTTTGCCAGCAGCCTCTGTTACTGGTGTTTTAATTTGTAAGTATGAAATTGCACTTGTAGTGTTTTGTAGATTATCAGTTCGGTTTGCTAGTTTCATCTTTGCTTCTGTATTCTCAACAACAACAAAAAACCCCCACACCAAACTAAAATTTTAAAAAACAACCAAAAAACCTGCAAAACTAAAACCCAAAAAAAGCGAACCAACCAATGATTCCATTATTTATTGCAAAATATTAAACACAAAGAAATGCCATCATCCTGTCCCAGCAACACCACTGCACCAGAGCTGGTGGCAGTTGCAGCAGGAGAAAGGAGTCCTATGCCACAACAGACACAGATCCCAGAGCATGTGAATATTTACTGTTAAACAAAGGAAATGTAAAACTAAATCATCCCTGTGAGTATGCAACTCAGAAAGTTTTAGCTATGCATTAAATGATTATTCAAAAAGCATCTCTAGGTAGGAAAGTCCTCAACAGAGGCCTATATATTGAATGAAACTTTAATATAAAAATACCATTTCAGGGTTATGACACATAGGGATTTGTAAGTGGGTGTTTTGGCACTGTGTCTTGTAATAGGAAGGAAGCATTCACATCTTTGGAGGCTAATGTTGAGGTACAGCTACAGCCCAGCTCTGCAGTGCCCTCTTACAATAGGGAACGTATTGGAAAAGAACAAGTTTGCTTAACATGGAGGAGAAGAAGCTAAGATGGTAAAATGTTGGGAAGTACCCAGTGATGTTTACACAAGAGGCTTATCCTCCAGGCTCCTCTAGCATTTATGAAAATATGCTCAAGCGGTTTGCTTCCCCCCCCCCCCCTCCTCCCCTCCCCCATTTCTAAATATATTTATTGTATCTGTTTGGTTTAGAGCAACCTTAACATGAGGGTGCAAGGCCTGACAGCAGTCAGGTGTCATATTCTGCTATTCACTTTCCTACATGTTATATTTTATTTTACGGTGTTGCTGGAATACAGTTCTCTTTTAACTTTAATTAGCAATTTTAATTAGCAAGTTATCTATTAGCTTTAATTTTTCTCTCTCCTTGCTTTACTGGGTAGTGTAACTCTCACAGAATATTTTAAAATAACTCCAACATTTTTTCAGGGTAGTTCCATTTCAGAATGCCTGCTTGCATTCTCCCCACATGTTTCTCTTAATATCTGATATTTTTCAAAGATTGGAAGACAACATTACACAGTAAGAACAGATGACATTTTTGATTTCTCTCTCTCCATCTCTCAGTGGAGGAGGTAGGATTTGTCATCCCTGGGCAGAACAGCTGTTACAAAGCTTTATAGTAAATTGCCCTTGTTTTCAGTACTTCAGAACAGCATTTTTATAAATCTTTTCCTGAAATGCTGTATTGCAGAGTCCTGTCTTAAGCTCTTGTCTCCCTATAGAATGAACTGAATCGAGGGGCAATCTCAGCACTTACTGCCTTGTATTAAGTGGAGGCTGGTCAGAGGGCTGCTGACCATAGTAGCACTTTCTGTGTTGACTTCAAGGGCGTGCTGATCAAGTTGCTTTATCACTGGAGCTCAGTTTCTCTCAGTGAAGAGCTTACTGTTTATAGTATTTTGGAGTATGTTTATAGTATTTAGGAGTGTGACTTTTAACCTAGATGATCTCCTCTGCTCCAAAACATTTTGTGAGAATGTTTTTTCACATTGACTCCAGTCAGTCAGATGCATTTCTGGTTGCTTCTGGCAGAGCTAAAGCTTATCTCCTCCAGTCTCTAACAAGATTGTTCTTTTTTATTTTCTTTTATCTGGGGGTGGATAAGGAGATAGGGTCCTGTGCTTTTGGCTCCAATATTTTTTTAATGTTCTTGGCCATCTAGGCTCTGAGGCATGACTTTGTATTGAGAAATGCATTAGGATGCAATGCTTATTCTTGGTTTTGGTATTTCTTTCTACCTTTTTCCTTTTTTTGTTCCTGCCTTTTTCTGTTTCCAGACTACTAAACTCTGGTTTTTGTGCACTGCCAATTTTTCCCCCTCATTCTCTCACCAGTAGCCCTGTAATTTCATTTTCAGTGAAATTTATAGGATATGTTTTAACATGCTATAGATACTACATCTGGTAGATATTGCTTACCTCTGCACTTTAGCATTCAACATGCCCACAACTAGTTTTCAGTTCTCTTGGATTTAAACAGTTTTCATTAGGCTAAGCCAAATCTGACATCTGTGGGAGGGACCTTCTGTAGTCTCATGAAAATGCAGTGTCATTATTGGGAAATTCCTAAACTAAGGACATTCTCCTGCAAGTGAGCCAAATGTTGATGTTTTGAGTGAAGATCACACCGAATCAGTTTTCTTTGAGAGATTCTGGTCATTTATTTAGGTGGATCAGGACTAGCTATTACTGTTGATCTCCCCCATTCTTTCTGTAACATACTTTTTCTTTATTTGCTCTTTCATTGTTCATCTTCTACTGCTTGCTGAGTTGCTATCTTCTTACTTACATGTAGCTACTGGAGATATACTGGTTTTCATCTGTTCAGAGAGGACAGAAAGACAAAGGAGTGAAGGAAGTTTGGCTTCTTCACAGCCCACAGGATGAATCTGGGTTACAGTGGAAGGCAATTTTTTTGTCTGCAAGCAATGGCCATCCAGGACAGATACTATGCGGATGAGCAATAAAAGGTTGTGGCAAAAAGCCATGATGATGGAAGTCTTTCTGACTATTGGCAAATTTCCACAGCAAAAAGTAGTGTAAATACATCTAGAAATGCCGTCAGTTCACACCTTTGCTCTAGATACTGGAAGAACCAACATGGAAAGGTTTTTGCTGGTTTGAGATAATTTGGTAGGAAGGAGATTGTCTTCAAATCCCTAGGCTACAGGCAGGATCACTGCTCTGTTTATCAAGCGTTCAGACAGTCCTATGGAAAGAAAAATCTAATGGCTTGAAGGCCTCCCTCAGATAGCAAATTTTCTTGAAGGCAGGCTGTTCTCTCTTGCAAGTTTTGCCACAGAATGTTCAGCGTTATGGTACATATTTCTTTCTTCAAACAGCCCAGAACCAGAGTGAAAATGAAAACAAGAAGCAGCAGGTGGTGCTTTCAGTAGTTTCCAGATGCATACTTGTCTGCCTGTCTGTCTGACTCTCCTAAAACCCACTGAGCCCTACACTCCATGCAGTGAAGAAAATGTATGGTCAAGTAAAGCAATTGGTGCTATTTGAAGCCTACTGAGTCTTTTCCTTTATCCAAAATTGTCACTGTACCATTAGCCTTAAATAACTGGTGACTGCTAAAATATCTGTAATCTTTGCAAACTGAAAATACACAGAGAGGTTTCCTGACTCCTCTGTGTAATCCAGCATTTCTGCAGCATATAAAAAGCCTCTGTGAACACTCACAAAGGGCTAGTGCCTCAGCTGAGGCCCATTGACTTCACTGGAGCTTCGCCAGCCTCCACCAGCCGAGAACCTTTTTTCTTGCATTTTCTAAAGATATTATTGGGAAAACACTTTCAAAATATGATGTTCAGTTGATAAAAAGTGGGGGAAAGTAGTATGTACAGCAATGCAACAAGTAAAATCAAATTCAGGGGTTACTGAGTGATGCTGCTTGATGCGTTTTTCTATCTATTAAGACTGCTTTGGCAAAATGGGAACATCTCCCAAAAATGCATCAGGTTTTGTCAGGCTGATATGGAATGATATGCTGTTAATTTGTGACATTTCTACTTTTTACTCAACTCTGGCAAGAAATCAAATGCTGAAATTCCTCATGGAAAGGGGATTCCACAAACTTTAATAAGAAATTATTTTATTATGAAATAAGGACCCTTAGCAGAGGTATGCACTACAAATGAAATCCTCACAATCACTTTATAACAGAAAATGAACATCATTTTAAGACAATTCCTCATTTTCCTCTGCCTGTGATAGCCACCACTGGTTTCCCAAGTTCTCATCTAATTGCAGAATACAGACATCTGCTGGATTCAGGAACAGAGCATAAGCATATCTGACGTATTTTAGCAAATTTCTAGATGAAATGTAAGAATGCAATATGCAATATAGAGTCAGAGGCAAGAGGATGTCTGTGTCTGCCAGCCTCGCTAAGAGCTGGGACAGGAAGAGGGATTGTTCACTTTAAACACCTTCCACTGACAAAATTGGTGGAGATCATTATTTGGCATATTTGAGTTTCTGGTATTTTTATGCTGTTTCCCCACTGATTGTTTTCTTGTTGGTAAACATTTGTGGGAAGAGATAATACATCACCTTTCCAAAGTTATTTATGATAGAAGTTTGATCCCTTCTCTGAGGTGGGCTATGCTGTCAAGGCAGATATATTTAGAGATCATATATTGGACAGCATGATTTTTTCCCCATTTGAATATTGTAGACCATTTGTCTTTTTTCCTTGCCTCTGGAGGGAACATTTCTGTAACTTAAACAAGGCAATAAAAATACTTATCTGAAAAGCACACCACACTTTGGAAGTGCACAAAGTTGTCCTTTTACCAGAGCTCCTTTTGGAGTGGTTCCCTTGGTAGATTTCCCTAAAAAACTGCAGGAATGGGCCCTCCATTAAGAATAAAGATAAATCCAAAGGGTACTTTTTTTACTTTTACTCTCTCTTTAGAGAGCCTCCATTCACTCAATTTGAGGATTTGTTACTCTCTTCTGTGTTGATATAAAGTTTCTTTTAGTTCAAATGAAATATATTTGCACTCATGGTACAGCTTCTGAGTTCTCACCTCATAAGGATATTTCATACTGAAGTGAGGCTGATCTTGTTCTAATTCCATTCATTTTGTTTCTCATATTTTTCACTTTTAAGGAGTAAAAGACTTCTTTAGATCAGAGGATCATTGTGGAGAGAAAGGAGCTACATAGTCTCCTGTTTCCTACTTGTGTGGCAGGAAGATGAAAATTGATCTCTATCTACTCCGCTTCCTTTCAAAGAGGGAAGAGTCACTGAAGCATCATTTGTGTTTGTGAGCCCCACCTGAAAAAGTAGGTAAAGCACCAGATTCCTTCACTCAGAGAAAGTTTCCTGATTACTTTTACTTTTGCACCTATTCAGGAGCATTTAAATGTGCCTGGCTTGGTCTGCAAAGAGCATGGAGTTTAACAACAGTGCAGCCAAATCTGCTGTGGTGCTGCTGATTCTGTATTCATCTCCTGTACTGTTGGCATTTGTGTTAAGGAGCTACTTGAGAAACTGCCTCTTTCTCTGAGCAGCAGAAAGACCACAGAAAATCTGTATAGGCTACTTTTCTGATAACCTCTAGGTGAGAACTGGTGTTCTGCAGATAGGGCAGGCTCAATACCTGAACTCTTCTCCACATGCTGTTAGCCCTCAAGACTTGCAGCTTCCACTGCTCAGATAGGATTTTCTGAAAACACTTCAGGCAGTTGTTGTTTCTGTTATCCTGTGTTTCAGGGCAGGACATTTTGCTGTGTTTGCTGTGTGTGATTACAGGAACAGCAAGAAATTGTAGACTTCAGTAATTCCTTTCCTGAGTAAGTCTCTAATCCCAGCCTCCATTACAGACATTTCACAAACTGCAATGCCAGAGGATGCAGGACACTGAGCTGCCCAGGACTTTTTTTTTATTTTGATTCTTTTTCTCTAACTACAGAGCCCATCATAACTAATGGAGACAAGTATATATTTTTACTTATTAATTTATGGAGTTAATTTCATGTGTATATATCTGTAATGTTTATGCAAAGAGTAGAGCTCCCAAATGCTGCCTTTTTTTTTTTTTAATTTAGAGGGATGACTCATAATTTCCTGAAAAGTAAATGTAGGCCATAAAATATATACTTATCCTGAACTTGAAAACATTTGAGGAATATGCAAGAACTGGAAATTTGCCTTGCTTACCTCTTCCTAAGCCTCACTAATTGATATGGCACTAAATTAAAAAAAAATAGTAGAGTGTCTCCCATTTGTCTTAAATGACTAAACTTTGATTCCCCTGATGCCCATCCTCAATTATTGAACTCTTTAAGGGTTATGCAAAAATCAAGCTCCACAGTTTTCTTCTGCTGCCCTACACACACCCTAATACCAAATTTAGCTATGGTCAGGTTGGCCACATTTGCCCTTGAACAAAAGATAAAAGATCCTCTGTGATGGCAGGTTGCATATCAATTCTTGAAAGCTTCTGGCATCCCAGCAGCTATTGAGTTCTTCTGTTGCCCTGATGCCTCAAGCCCAATCCTAAACTAATTTTTTTTTTTTAATTTATATTTTGCATACTTTTCTCTCAAAATTTTTGCTAGTGGAGTCAAACACACTGTTTTGCCCCTAAGTCAAACATAGCCTTTTTAAGTGATTTGATCCACCAAATTCAGTAAAGCTCACCCACAGCTTCGCTGGTAAGACTATGCTTACTTGCTGTTCTCCAGCCACCCAGGCAACACTTCTGTTTCTTGTGCAGGCTGTGTTTGGTGCTGCTCTGGGTTAATGAAGACATATTTGTAGCACTGAGTGTGCTGCCAGCCTGGAGGAACTCTGCAGATCCTTGCTATGCAGTGCACTGAGCAGTGAGCAGCACCTCATGGAAAGGGGACAAATCCTGTGTAGCTCCAGGAACATAGTGTCTAAACATTTTGTGTCCCTACTGTTCTAATGTTGTATTTGTGAAAGGGTCAGAAAGTTGCCCAAGACTGCTTATGGTTTTGGTGGGACAAAATGTCTTCCAGAAAACATAGACTGGTAGGAAACTCGAGTAGAACCAGATGCTGGACATGTACACTTGCATGGGAGGAGGAACACAACCTCAGTAGCCTTAGATTATTATTGATTGTTACAGTTGTATGTCTGTGCCACTGAGCAGTTCTTTAGTTTTTTTTTTTTTCCTTGTCTAGTCTTTACTGTCTCCTTATTGGATTTTGTGTCTCTTTTATAACTGAGTGCCTATGAGTGTCAATTAACTGGTGCATAAAAGGGAATCATTCTTGTAATACAAGAACATGGGTACAGGCATGAAACAGTGTGAGAACATGAATCCTTATTTCTGGAAAATCATAGTGTAGACAAAGTAAATATTAATTTTGTAAATGATTGACATACAGATTAGGCTTTCCACAATGCTTTGTCTTAGCCAGCAGCAACAACAACATGAAATTCCCCAGGCAGTCATGTTGTTTGTTCTAGCCAAGGGCTTTACAAGAATGCTCTCTCCTGAAAAGTGCCCTTTTATAAGGTCCCTTTTCACAGCAAATCTGAACCGTTCAGTACAGCAAATGGCTCTGGGTGGGCTGTGTACTCTAGTGAGTGAAGAATAGGACTTGGGCAAAAAGCTGCTGAATTCAGATTTCTGTGCTGATTTGTTCTGTTTGTCATCATTAACAGGAAGCTGTTGACTAGGTTTTTATTTTGGCTTTTAAAAACTTTTCTTTTTTTTTGTCTGTGTTTTATACTTTTAAAAAGTTAATCTTTTTTTGTATCAAGTCAGTTCTCTCAGCCTGCCTTCACTTGGGAGTTGATTTTCCTTCCTCTTGTACCCCAGTTTTGTCCTTGACTTTTCCTTCAAGTTGGATCCTGTCACTGGATTTTTTAATTTTGTATCTAGTAAGACCTATCCATGTTTGCTTTATTTTCTACCAGCAAATACCCCTTTTCTGATTGCTTTTGTGACTAAGCAAAAACTTTTAGCAGAGCAGTTCTGATATGAGCAGAGATTTCTGATAATCTTTCAAACTTCAACTAGTGTGTGCTTCATAAAAACCAAAAATATTTCTTTTGGACTATCATTGTAGATACTTCTTGATACTTAGATCAATCTTGAAGAGGCCCTCAGCAAAGATTTTTGGACATTGTGGCTTTATGATGATTTGTTATCTTGGGAGGCTGAATGGTGTGGGACAAGAAAGTGTATGTGGAAGTTGCTGCAAAATTATGCTTACAGCATGCTGAGAACACACTAGCTCTGCTAGTTAGCTGTGGGCTGTTCACTACACTGCCAACTTCCAGTGTCCATCAGGGCTCTCCAAGGACATTATTAAAGGGTTAGAGAAGCTGCAGTTGTTTATCTTGGCAAAGTAAATCAATTCCCATGATTTTTGTCAGATAAAGCCATTTGAAATGTGAAACTCAATGTTTGTTTAGCTTCCCATACTCTTGGCAGCTTCAATATATGTTAAAGTGTTTGAGTCCAGGTGAGTCGTATGCGCTCTGCCACTCTTCAGGAAATAACCTTGGCTTTTTTCCTCCTTCCAAGGCTGCACATTTTGTGTCAACAGTAACAGTTTGGTGGTACAGAGCAGTGTGGCATGAAACGGCTTTACCATTTTGGTGACTTAAGTGCTTTCCACAGGAATTTGGGACTGCAACCATTAAAAAAAAAAAGGGCAAATATATGTATGTAGGCAAAACAATTCCGATGTTTGTTCTGTTTATGAAAGAAATAAAACTAAGGGGGATATTTTTCTTCTTTCCTTTACAGTTAGGCAGACTACCTGACTTCTTGCTGTCATAAAAAGATGCAATTTCACTGCAAAATGACGTATTTAATTCAAAAGTGGTGAAATCTCATTGCTGGGAAATGTGGGAAAGATTGTGTAGGGCAGATTCTGGATGACTTGTGTAGAGCAGTGATCCCAGATGGCCCTCTCCATTTTACAGCATCACAGCAGTGTTCATGGAGAGAAGCAGGAATCTTGACATCTCTGTCAGCTGCAGATACAACTGCATCTGACAGACAGGTCATTCTCTGCAGTCCTGCAGTAAGTCATTGCCATTTTAAAATTCTTGAGGTGACTTAGACTTGCTTAGCACACACCATTTGATAACCTGACTGGTTATTAAGTTTAGCTGCAGACATGCTTTGATTGAAATTCGTCAGCACCCAGTTGTGAACTGCTGAAGTTTGTGGTTGAGATAGACCATTTCACATTAATCAGTTTTTTGGCCTTGGTACTGACCCCAAGAATTGCCTAAGGAGGACCAGACCATTCACCACAGCAATCCTCACTGCTGCAAAATCCCCGTGTTGTTTACAAGACTTCAGCTCTTGTAAACATTCCAGGTGTGGCCTTTTTGCTTTCCCTACTAAGGACAGCAAAATGAAATAACTGCTTTTCACCTTTTGTTTTTCTCTATGAGCAGTGATTGTTAACTCACTGGCTTTTCTGAACTTGTGTTTAATGGGTCATAGCAGTTCTTGAGCTGCAGAAGTGCAGTTGATTTGAGCAACTGATGCAAGACTGCTAGGGCAAGCTTATGTAGATGATACTATAGGATGCCTGTTTGATATCCAGGCTCAATTTGTAATCAGGTTATTTGTGTCTGAGCTTAATCTTGGCCTTTCCTGTTAATGTTGTTTGTCTCAGTCTGTCTCCCCTGAGTGTGAATTTCGAGGTTTTTCTTTTTTTTTTTACTTGGTTATTGTGCCAGAATTTAAACAGAGAAGAGAATGCCATCAGCACACCAGAGACTTATTCCTCCAGCCTGGTAAATGCTTCTGCAGTGACAAATAGTTGAGCACTGATGATGAAACATAAAGTGCAGCTGTAACCTTAGCCTCTTAGCTGCCTTTCATTACCACCAAAATGTATAAAGAAGAAATACCTAAACTCTCCAGATTGATTAAGAAATAATTCTTAACTTTTTCAAATTAAATTTAATTCAATCATTACAGCCAAAACCACTGATAGTACTTGACCAATAAACTGACTGTATTATTGAATAAGCCAACTGGCCTATTTCTCACAAAGGCAAAATACACCATTTGCAGATGTTATGAAGGTTCAGGTAAGATAGGATGGAAATAGGAAAGGAATTCCTTTTCAATAGTCTTCAGGATCAGAACTGAGCATTTACTATTCACTGTATGGTTGGCTTTGAGTGTCTTCCACCAGATTTCCTGTGATTCACCAGTTTTCTTCTTTCACTGCTCATCAGATCTCCACATACCTGGTTACCACTGCATTCATTCTCTGCATTTTGGAAGAACAGAGGTTGTACCATCATCCAAGGAAATTTTATCACCACAGCAAAAGCTGGGAAAGCAAATCTCTATTAGAAAAGTGGTATATCCGGAGCCCTTCTTATACACAATAAGAACTTGAAAACTTGGAGCACCTTTTCTTGCTTGTTCTGGGTTTTTATTTTGTATTGTTGATTTTTTTTTTTAAGGAATCTCAAAAAAAAAAAAAAAGAAAAAAGATACAGACCTATGCAAATTGACAGAAGACAGTGGAATTACATCAATAGAAAATAAATCTGAATCAGTTCTTAAGTGGGCAAGAAATTTTTGCAGTATTTAAGAAGTGAAGTCCTTCATTCATTAAGTCCAGTTGTGCTGTATAAAGGAATAGATTTCTGATATCTGTCTTAAAATAAACACCCATTTTTCGTGGCAATTGTGGATAGATGCCTCATAAAATCTTCTAACTGTCCAGATCTAGAAGCACAAACCCATAAATTTTTATATTGACACTACCAGTAGTAGTTTTACAGATGCAGTTAAACTGCCTTAAGTCAAATTTTAATTGTCTAATCTTGTGGAAACTATGGGCCCAAATCCAAGAACCTACATCTGCAGTGTGGTATTTAGAAAAGGAGGGGGAAAAAAAAAAACAACCAAAAAAACACACACACCTTATACTTAATTCCATAGCATGGAAAGTGGTGTGAATTTGAGTACTCTGCAGTTGCTAAGTCAAGAAAATTACAAATCTCTAGAATTCTCAGGAATGAAGACTGGAGAGCCTGGGAAATATATCTCTGGAGAGTGAGTAGGGAATGACAGCTTGAGCTTCCTTAGTTTGCTTCTAGTCCTAGCTGAGTAGCTTTGCCATAGTCATGCCTTTTGGTGCTGATAGCATGTTTCCTGCCAATGCTGATTAGTGGTAGGGAGAACCTCCTTCTCCCAGATGGATATCTAGAAACTGATTTCCCTGGCCTGTAAGAGGATTTTAACAAAGCAGTTGTTCTGTCAACTTGTGTCATGGTGATTCAGAACAATTCATAATTCATTATACATGAAAATGAACTGCTTCATTTCAGGCAATTAAGGTTGAAAATAAACACTTGCCTCTTTAGATGGCTTTGTCTTCCTTTCTCTACCCCTTCTCCCCATCAGCTACTCTTGATCTATACTACAACATTTTGATGGACTTACTATATTTATCAGGTTTGTGCAGTCCCTTTGCATGCACCTCCTCTGAACCCTGTGTTGACTCTCAAAGGTCATGTTGGGAATGCTTTTCTGAACACTTAGACTTAAATGTTTTCATTTTCTAGGGCATCCACTAGAACAGTTCTCCCTTGGAGGAGTCTCTGGCTATTTGTGCTTGAAGCAAAAGTTAGTGAGTAGTCTATTGACCCTTTAAAGCAGCAATATTCAGCTATTTTCTTGTGGTTCTTTACTTGATAAATTACTAATTTAGGGTGAAATCATACTCTTTACTGGCTCCCTGTTCATAAATCACAGTCTGACATTTTTTTCTCTGGGGAACGATTGCTGTTTGCAGTATGCTTTGCCACCAGAGCAGATGACAATATTAGTCTATCAGGAGAAACTTATATTTTAAAAACAAATCCTCATGCAATAAATTCCCAGCTGTCTGTATTGCCACTTGAACGTATTTATTGCCAGGCCGTGTCTGTGATCTTGAGCTCCGAAGCCTTTGTATAGAAAGCAGAGAAATCCAAACCAGCAAGTATGATCACATGGACAGAAAGGGGAAAACTGTTTCAGTTTGACAATGGTTTGACAGTCTGCACAGATACTATAGCAGATTGCTTATGCTGATGAGAAATCACACACCACTTTCAATTAAGCAGCATTTAATTAAGAATAAGATTTTACTAAAGCTGCAAGCCAGCATTTTCAAGATTCTGTTAAGTTGTTCTTGTTTTAAATTGAGGCTAGACTTTTAGAGGTGTCTTAAGCTCTTGACTCTTGCAGAACTGGAACCTTACATCCTAAATTGAAGTCTGCCTTTCTAGCACAGTAGGCACACCGAACTAATATAAGGTCCTTACACATATGACTTGTAATTGCTCTTTGCAGGAAAACTGAGAAAGAGAAATTATAGGATTTGTCCTCTATCTCTTTGATGGCAGAAATGGAAATCTGCATCTAAGCCCTTGTGCTTAATTGCAGGATGCTGAACATACCTTGCTGCTGCCTAGACAAGGACTACTATCTCAACCTGTGGTTTTTACCAGGCTGTTGGTGGTGAGTGAGCAGTGGAAGAAGCTTCTTTCCCTGCTCCTTCATGCAATAAGCTTTCCCTCTCTGTGGCTGGATGAGTTTGTCAACCAGAGAGAGGCCTTGGGATGAACTCATGAGCATCCCACAGACCTTGCCACCAGTTTCTTCATTGTAAAACAGGAACAGTGTGAGAAACAGTATTCAAGGCTTCATTTTAAGAAAATTTCTGTTCTCCTTTTCTCAAGCACTTCTTTGGAGAAAGTTGGAGAGAAATTATTAAAAAGCAGGAGGGAGGAATGGAGGGCAGAAGAGGATGCTGGAACCCAGTTATGCTCCTGGAACTGGGAATTTCCATGTCCACTCCTGCCCTTGCTGCCTCCTTCAGCTGGACTGGTGACCTTAAAGGTCTTTTCTAACCTTAATGATACTATGATTCTTCCCTGTCTGCCAACTGGTGTCAGAGCTCTTTTGCTCACACCTTCCTTCTTTGCCATTATAAATAGTGGTGCTGATGGGCTTGTCTAGAAATGTGTCTTCTGTGTATCAGGCTAGAGTACACTTGGGCAAGGTGCTCTGCATGTTTCCTGTGCTCTCAGCAGGACAGGCACTCAGCAACTGCAGCAGCAGTGCCAGGATCTTCAGCCACCTAAATGCATTTTAGAAAAGAAAAAACACAGGTTCTTTTGTATTCCAGTAGAGTACTGCTGGCGTAAGGACATTGCTCCCGTGGGTCGGGAAATGTCTTTATGTCCTTAATGTGTCTTTACTTCAGAGAAGAGAGGCACATGCAATTAATTCTTATATGTATGCTACTTGAGCCTATTTGAAATTAGCTGCATATAAGTGGAAAGTAATTAATTTCCATTCTTCAGAAGAGAGTGAAGAAGGTTTTTTCCTTTTTCCTTTTTGCAGTGGCAGGGTAGGATTCAAACTTAGGGTGTTTTGTTTTTTTCTCCCAATTCTGTGCTGTTGCTTCCAGATCCCACTGCTTGGGAAAGTATAGTCCTCATCCAGGGGAGCTTCAAGTAATAAAAATGTGCATGATCAGCAAAGATATATTTTAATGACTATCAGTATGCAGCACAAATCAAGGAAAATTAGTCCTTAATCAATTTAGGATAATTCACTTATTTCTGGAAGAGAAATAGTCTTTCTGAAAGTTGCTGTCATGATAAGAACAATAGACTCGTGCTCCAGTGCAATTTGCTTCATTAAATTAGTTTGCAGTGCAGTTAACATATACTAGGTTTGCTTTTTCTCTGCGGTTAAAATGCCCCTCAGGATAAGAACTTAAGTGCATAGCTTTAGGATTTGCAAATTTTATTCACCAGATAGAACTGTCTTCAGTGCTCAAATAGGCAAGAGTATGATTTCTTCCAAAAGGATCATAGAGAGGGAAAAAAAGAGGAGAAGACTGACCAAGTTATGGAGTCTTCTTTGCATGGTGTCTTCTTTAACTTTGCTTCCAAAAATGCTATTAGCTCCTCAGAAACTAGGTTAACTCACCCAGGCAGTTTCATACACTTGCTGTTCCTTTCCACTCATGATGTAACTCATAAAAATGTCTTGCACCATTTATGTGGAGTCTGTTGTACTTGACATAAAAAGGTGGAAAGAAGTTGTTTCATGAGGACTGTAGCGTGTTCCTCTGGGAGTCATGAAACTCAATTTTCCCTGAACATAATTAATATCTTTCCCATTATGAACTCAGGGAAGGTCTGTGTAGCTCGAAATGGCAGCAGACTAATTGTCAGAAGAGACATAGGGCTGCAGCAATCATATGCTGGGTATTCATTTAGAAAATGAACTTCAGAAAAAATTGTAGAGCGACACTAACATCAGGCTTTATGGCTGTGCTTTACCACCTATGCAAACAAGAGACTTTCACTGACCTACAGCAGTTGTTATGCAGTGGGTTGTTTCAGCAGCACTGCTATCATTTTCTGATTGCACACAAGGGGCCAAAATCCTTCCTTGACACAGTCCCCCTCACTTTCCTGAAGGAGCAGCACAGCTGAATTTGTCTCATGCTTTCTGTGAACTGGAGTCTTTTACCACAGGATGCAGCTATTAAAAGGAGAGGTCAGCACAGCATCTTACCACCCATAAAATATTATTTCTCAATACTTGTGGACCATGACATTTATCACCTGGAGGCTTTTCATCAGATGTAAGGTATGCTGGCCAAAGAGTTCAAGACTTCAAGTGTCACTTGTGGCTGACTGGGGAGGAGCATGGCCCATGGCAGCTGGGAAATCCAGGCAGGAGCTTTTATCCATTCATTACCTGTTAGTGAAAAAGGGAAACATGACCAAATGGGCCAGATGTAGTTTGCATTCTGTTTGTGTGATCTTGCTAGGTGACAAAACAGTGCATACCTTTGTGTGAAGCCTTAGCAGACTCAAGTGACAGTGGAGTTTCAGGGAGGAGGTACAGGGAGGAGGTACTGCTTGATCATCTACCAGAAACCTGTGAAGGTCAGAACCATCTTTTATTCTTAGCCATCGATAGACCCATGACAGCTGGGTGGAGTAGCAAAAGGCAACCCTGGATCAAGAGTTTCTGCCAGAATGTAGTGAATCACTGGGGCTTTTCCTCTTATTTCTCTGTAGGTTTGTCTCCTATGCAACTTAAGTATCCCACTGACTTTTGAGTCAACACAGATGTTCTTCTGTAGATTTGAGGGCACTAAAATGGTGCTGTGCCTCGAACACACCTTGCTTCTCAGTTTCCACTATTATCACCATTTTCTGTTCAGGGACATTGAACAAACCATTCTTTAATATTAAGAAAAAAACCAAACAAACACAATAATAATCCTCTAAAGTGATTTAAAACTTGTGTCTGATGTGTTCAACTATTAGACTTGATCCTTTTTAAGAGAACCTCTTCTCTGTGTTGTTCTTGATGAACCTGTTAGGATTTCTTCAGCCATCTCATCCTGCAGACATGTCTAAATAAGCACACAGGACCTAGATGATGAGCTGGATGTAGTTAAAGCACAATGAAAAGGTACCCCAACCTGGAGGATCAGTTCAATGATACACAATGCATTTACCAATGAAGTGAGAAATCACGACCTTCCCTGGGTGTTCTGAACAAGTGTCTGAAATGTTCTAATCCTGTGAAGGAGACTGACACACAACTAAGTGATTCTGAGGCAACAGTCTGAAAGAGCCTGTCGCACAACATTATCTCTGCTGTAGGAGTCAGAGACTCATGAGCACACAAGGGGAGCTTTGGGATGGTCTGGTTTGGAGGGCAAACAGGGCAGGACCCTGGCATGGAAGTATACAGTATTATTCTCATTATAGCTACCTCTTCCTACTATGAGTTCATTTTCTAGTTGCTACAGGCAATGAACTTGTAAAGTGTCAAAACTTTGGTAGTTTGTAGCATCTCAAGTGTAGCACAGGATACTAAACATTCACACCTCCCATGGAAGCCAAGGAGAGTTCAGAGTGTTGTAATTCCCACTGGTTTTACAAATTAGGACTAAGTCCTTCATTTACCAGTTTTCTGCACTTGTGGTGATCAAGTCCTCTGGTGTTATCCTAGTAGTATAGGTCAACAACATTAATTGTTTTTTGTGTATATTGAGCATGCAGAACGTGGAATGTCTTGCCAAGAACAGAAGCAGAGGCAAATTAAAGAGTGCTCATATTGAGGTAATCATAAGATGCTTCCAGGTAATTTTAATAAATTAGTTGTTCAAGTCACTCATATAGAACTAAATTAATAGGTCTAAAGCAATGTGCTGTATTTTCTATCAATCATTTTTTATTTTCTTAATTACATTTCCCCTGCTTTAGCTATTGCCTTCTAGCTGTGGAACTGTTATACTTTAGCTGCAGTAGGTACAAAGATTAGAATACAAACATCTAACTCTCAGCAGGAGGCTGAGTTTAGAAATGGTTCAGTGACTAAGTGCACAACGATATTAAATGTGGAGCATACCACAGATTGAGGAGTGGTTCTGAGAATTCTCTTCAGCTAATGCATGAGTAACATACCCAGGGCTAAAGAGTGTGTGCAGAAGTACTAAAAAAGCCACCCCTGGACACCTAGCAGGCTATTTGTGTGTAGATAACGGAGGTCACTTGGCCTTTACTAAACACCAGAGCTGAAATTTTGTAATAGAATAGGTTATTTTCAGCCTAGCTGAGACTTCCCTTCTCTGCACTATGGTATTATCAGAAGTCCTTGCAGCTAAAGATGCCATGGGAAATGTCATCTGCAGGTTCAAAGGCCGCTTCTCCCTTTCCCTGCCATGGATATATCAAGAGCAATTGTAGCAAAGTCCAACAGCTAGACTGGCAAAGAACCAGTTCAGGCTGCCACTTCAGAATATAAGACCCTTATCCTGCAAATTTTTCCTGCCTTCATAGAGAGGTTTTTGAGATTCTGTGTGAACTGACAAGTTACCTACACTGTGTTCCTTACAGAATGATCTTCTCCAGTAACCTCTCTCCAAAACTTCGTCTCTCCGAATGCTTAAGCACCGTAAGATAGTGAAACAGGAGGTTCAGCAGAGAGTACTGAACCATATTGAATGTACCAATACAGCTTTATTAGCTCTTTCGTACTACTGGAGACAATTACTTGGCAGGGCATATGCAGAGAGATTTGGATAAAACCTGGGAATGCAATGCAGAAGCCCTGGCTTACAGCCATGGCTCATCCAAATCTGCAGTTGGAATTCATTTTCCTTGGGTGCACTCCAAAGGGAGAGAGGATTGTCTGATGTACTTGGGGGGGCTGAATGTAAAAGCACAAAAATTGCAAAACTGGCACAAATGCGCTTAAGATACAAGTGAGCAAATCATTCTTAACTGGCTCCAATAAAATCTTTGTGATGGAATAGCTATATTTAGATTTCTTCCTAATTCTCTGTGCATTTTCTGTGTGTTTCTCCCCTTCTCTAAATCTGTGGAATTTTACATGTTTTTAATTGATAATATTAACGCTAGACTAGTGCATCCTTTAAAATAAAACCAACATGTTGACTGAGCTACATACAGTAAGTGTCCTGAATTAACTCTTTGGTCTGCTAAGACGCTATGTATTTGTGTATTTTCTGTTGGGTAGTATGTATCTAGCAGAATTGTCTTGCTGCTCATGTAATGTGACTAAAGATAAGGTATGTAGTCAAGCTGTGGCAGTTTCCATTCTTAAACAAATCTTGTTTAAAAGTGCTTCACTGGCATCTGTTTAATTCAAGTATTATGTTTTCAATTAGATTGCATGATGGATGTTAGGGGAAACACCAACCTGATTTCAACCAAAGGGCATTGAGTTTGAGTTTGCTGGTTTTGCATCTGGCAATGTATCTTTTCTTCCACTGTATCACTCTGAAATATGTATGAATGTTCCAATCATGATTTCTGGCCATCTGTTCAGTCTATGGGGATTTCATAGGCTATTTCTATTAAAATTTATCATTTCCTATACACTTTCCAGAGGACCAAAGCTGTACAGGAAATACTGGAGGAATGCCCTTGTGGTTTGGAAATACTGAAAAGAAGAGCACGTAGAGAACAGCATGAACAAACAAAAGCTTTAAGTGCCAGTGTATTTTCCATAAATAGTTGATAAACTTGGATATACCCTTCTGGTGAAGCAAGGCAATGTGTGCCTAGTATTAAAATGAAGCAGACTATCTAAAAAGTACATACAGGTGATCAAGACATATATTTTGAAAGCAAGATCTTCTCTATTGGGAAAGCCTCTCAAGAGTAGAAGGTTCTTTCACACAGGTCTTTGTAATATGAGATTGATCAAATGTGATCTGTCCAGGCTCAGTGCTGTGCTAACTAGGTAATGTTTCATTATGATGCATCCATGAATATTCTCCAAACTCAGGTCACTCAAATCATTAGGTGCTGATTACAGATGAACATTTCCTAGACTATGTGCATTTTGCAGCTTGCATTCAAAAGGTTAGCAATGGTGGATACAAATTTAAGACTTCTGGGTGGAAGAGCTGAGCTAATTCTGCATTTCATTGAAGATTTAAGGCCAGCAATTGTCTAATATGCCTGAAGATCTTAGAAACACACATCTCAATTTCCCATAAATTAATTGTAGGGTTTTTTTTAACAATGGGTTTAATATTTACAAATTGTCTTTAATAGGATCTCTCACACTTACCAAGAATAAATAAACTTAACCAGAGCTCAGCATACCAGTGGTTTCATAGGAGGGGATGACACTAATAGATCTGTTGTTAATCTAACCCTCTCTGATTGGAAAGGTGAAGTTTTCAAAAGCAGTCAACAGACCAGAAGTTCTTAAGAACCCCCAAACTAGTTTAGTGTTGTGCATAACAGCACCTCATTTTGCTTCTCAAGGATAAAGTTAGCCATTTGTGATGTGTACAGATAATACTTATCTCCTAGGAAAACAGTGCTAGTGTAGAATTATCTTTTGTGGGGGGTTTTTTGTCCTGTTCCAGGCTGGGGGTGGACTCTGGTGATTCAATGGCAGATGACAAAATGCTTATGTTACCCTACAACACTGGTTTCTGTTTCTCATTGTACTTTGCATCCAAAACAACTTTTTTACTCTTTTGCTACATTAGCTAATTTTTTCCTTGCTGTTTTTCTGTTGTGAGAACACCACAAGAAAAAGATGGGTTTATGTGTTTCTGGTATAGCCAAAAACATCTTTCATTTCAGTTTAGTGCTACTAGCACAATCCCAAACATTCTTGGTGCCTACAGTGATGGCCTTAAATTCAAAGTATGAAGAGCTGCTGATAGCCATCAGGAATATCCAGAGGGCTTTATGATATGTTTTGAGGGGATATTGAAGATGTAGTTTTGTTGTTGATAAAGTTTGCTATAATAAGTCATGGTATTGTGGTCATGCACTAGAGTGAGCAGGTGTCTCAGAATATTTACACTTAGTCCTCACTGACACCCCATGGACCAGTGAAAGCTGTGTAGAAAGTATAGTTGTAAAGATAGACATTCACCAAAAGGTGACTGAGAGTTTTGGTGCTGAATTTCTATCCATGAGGGTAGAGAAAGATTATACAAGCAGAAGAGGCTTAAAAGGCTGTTGGCTACTAAGGCTGCGAGTGAAGCTGCCTGAAAGCCTCCTGAACATCTGTCACAATATGCAGTTCCTCACCTGCTTCCTTTGCATTTGACAAAAACATGCAAGCCTCTATTTTCTGTTTAGAATAACAGTCCATAAAATACCACAGGTATCCCATCCAGCTGCTCAGCTGAGCCTAGTTATCTTGTCTGTGACCCTTTCGGGGCATCATTCAGTCACGTCGTTCATGGCTTGCCAAAGCTTTTATTTCTGTTTTGTGACAGGGTTTATGGCTTCTTTTCAGATGTGTGAGACCTCCCCAGGTCTGACTGACCCATCCCTGGATGGGCTGAAAAGCTCAGCCAGAGTTCCAACATCTCACAATTACAAAATTGCATTATGCAGCAATTCTGCAACTGCAGAGCCAGGTGATGTCATGCACTGAGTTGCTGCCACAAATTGAAAGGACACTTTGGAAAATTAGGCTCTATGGAAGTCAGTACTGATGATGGCTTGGGAATGGAAAAGCTCACACTCTTCTTTGAGATCCAGCAGTGAGAAATGGCACAGTAACTTGAACGATGATCTGAGCTTTAAAAACCAATACAAAACTCATGTCAGATCCATTTTTTAAAACTACTTGAAGCACCATGTATCAAAGTAACTGGAAGCTAAGCTGAGGAAAAACCTTTTGTTTTTTTGCTAAGCAAATTCAATGCAGCTTAACTGGGAAAAGTGCTCAGGAACATTTTTCAGTGCAAGACTGTTGCCTAAATTTGTCATGTTTCTGAAATGTGCTGTCAAGGATGAAAAATGTCACCAACAAATCAGCTACAGAAATTCAGCAATGTGGGAAATGATTAGCTGTGGGGGGGGGGGGGGATTTTTTTCCCTTTTGTTTTTTTAATGTGAGAAAGAGTCAGGGGTTTACTGCTTCTGAGATTTGCCTGAGCTTCTTCATAGTTTGAATTAGGAGTGGCAGGAACAGCCAAGTCAAGCCTGGAGTTGGGCAGCATTGGTACTGTTTTGGCTCTGTGTGAATCAAAGCGGTGTATTTCATAAGAACCAATAAGACTATTTAATAATCTGTCTGTGTGTACCAACTAACACATTAAGCTCCCTGTATCCATCACCTGTATAGGGTGATGGAAAGGTGGTTTAAAATTAGTGCTGTTTTTTGGTACTTAGTTGGTGTTTAGTGTTTGCCCTTGGCTTTTTGGTGGTTTCACCAGAAAAGAGCTGGGAAATTCTCGTGGAATCAAAGGAATTTTCATACCTACCTTCAGTGAGGGCAGGGACTGTGTGCTGCAAAGTCCTCCTCAAGGAAGAAACTGCTATGAATTGCAGTGCTGTAGTGCGCACTGAAGAACTCTCAGAGGTTTTTCCCACCCCTGAAGCTTAGAAACTTCAGCGTCTTGTAGCCTATATACATGTGTTCTTCTCATTGACAAGACTCACTGAAAGAGATTTATTTCAGCTGGGTTAAAAGTGAAAATTGCATATATGATGTTTTTCAAATTGCTGGTGTCTGTAGCAAATGAGAAAGTTACTCTTTATTGAAGGGCCATTTTCCCATGTGAACTCCCATTGCTGTGAAAGGCAGATCATGTTGGGACAGAGGACCTCTCAGTCTAAAATCTGAAGAGCAGATCCTGTTGGAAAGAGAAATCTGGCCATTTTTAACACGGCCTTTGTTCTGAGTGGAGACAGCTGCATTCTGTAAATTGACTCTGAGAAACTGTCAGAAGAGCGTTCTCTGAGCAGAAACTTTTCCTGTTGCAGTAGCTATCATGTCTTTGACATAAAGCTGTGAGAGTCATGTTATAAAGTTCAAGTATCCTATTTATATTAATTTTCTTGGATTTGTTTCCTCTACCTTTTGATTAAAACATGTAGGCACTGTGATAGAAGTGCACTGCTGGAGCTTCTTCTTTCATATGAAGGCACTGATAATGTCAGGAAAACAAATGGAAGAGAAGAGCTGTCTGATTGAAAGTAAATGCTTAGAGGAGTTTCAGCCATCCTTTGGGTGGGAGCTAATATAAAGTTGCTTAGCAAATCAGTAAACAAGTTAAAATGTGCACAGAAAAGATAAAGAAGTAGAATACCATCTGAAATGAAGGGCTCCCAGGAAATAAATCAAGCAATCAAATATGTGACGAGCTGGACAGAATCTCAATCCCGTGTTGCAGAAAGCAGGCACTTCTTTCTTCCCACACTTCCACATCTCTGAGGTTATTTACCTTGTTTGTAAATATTTTGTAGTTCTGCCAAGACTTACTTAACCTTTATGACCAATGTGCCTTAATTAGAGTCTTTCCACTGGAAGATCACAGGGAATTTGAATCATCATTAGCACTGTACCAGTAACTGCTACAAAGCTCATACCTGTGTTTGTATACTTGTCTACAATAGATGGAAATAATGATATTATTTGCAGGTTTTCAGAGCTCAAATTTTCCAAATTTTACAAAATTTGTTTGCTCTAAACAGGTAATGCTTCCAAGGCAAGTAAACTATCTCAGTTTCTGTGGAAACTGAGCACTCAGAAATCCACCTCTGAGAAATCTATAACAACACTTAACTGCTGCCACCCTGTATTTTGTATCCCTGGTAGAGTCTCATAGTTTGGATTGGGTTTATCGATTGGTTTTATTATTTTGGGTTGTAGGAAGCATGTAGCAAAAATATTCAAAGCATTATGTGGTTATGAAATATTTGCAAACAGGATCATAATCACTTTGAGGAAACACATCCTTAGTACCACAGCACAGTTTTACCTGGCCCCCATGGGCACCCCTGCCCAGTGCCATGGGAAAAGCAAATTTGGGTTTTAAACAGGTGACTCAGATGTCCTGTTTGAAGGCTTATAGCCAGCAATTTGACCGATAGCTGTTTACAATTCTGGATTTTTATTTAGGAAAAAAAAAGTTATTTGAAAGAGCAAACTCCGTATGTGTTTGGTCTTACCCAGTCTGATACTTCAATAAATGCTGAATGGGACAGGACTTCCTCTTAAATTACAGGAAAGGTCTAGGCCAATTTCCAGTCTTCTGGGGTTCACCTACTTACTATGAAACATTGGGCTGATGAATGCTCGCATCAGAAATATTGCTGCTCAGAAAGGCCAGACAGGCATGGTTTTACTGATAACATTTGCCCTCATGTTATCTCATTAGACTACCAATGATACACTGGAGTGTCATCCCTATGTCCCCAAGTGGCCAGGAACAAATACCAGAACTGGAGAACCGCTGGCAGCCTCTAACCTTTCATGCAGTCCCACAGCTACCTTGACATGGAGGCTCTTCTGCAGCATGTAAATACTATGTTTTGGATTTGATCCATTTAAAATCCTTCTCTGTAAAATCAGTTTAGGTGTCCATTACTTGCTTTGTGCCTTGTCAAAATCTGAGTGTTGTTTTGTTTTTCTTGATCATCAGTGTACTTCATAGGTCTTTCACATTGCAAGCAAAAGCAGAAGTTGTTCAACAGCTTGTCAAAAAATGTTTTGCCTTGCTTTCTTGTATCCTAACCTAAAGGGGATATTGCCAGTCCCCATGCCTGCTGTACTTGCGTCAGCTCTGGATCCAGGCTTAATAGTGATTGGTGACCCCTGCACTCATCATATGCATCACAAACTTTTTCAAAACCATATAATTAAACTTCTGTCAAGCACTATGTGAAGCAATCAGTGCAGCTGAACAATTCTGCTTGGTTAGCCCCTAAGTATAGACAAGAATAAATAATGATTTGAGGCCTTTCAGTTAAGCCATAACCACGCTATGTTAGGGAGTCAACAAGACTAGGGACTGTGGCCAAAGCCTTCCACCACTAATCCAAACCAATTTCCTCTCTTTCTCAACTGCTCCATGATTTGAAAGTTCTTTGAACAAAGAACATAAGTTTACAAAACACACCCTTTCTGAATGAGTTTAGCAAAAAGTATAACAAATTATATGGGCATGTTTTCAAAGTCAGTATGGCTTTGGGCATAAAACTGGATAAGAAATGTGAGTCTTTCTGAATTGAGCTAAACTAGAAAACAATATAATTGCAAATCATCTTTTAGATCCAATGATGTGGAAAGAATTTCCTTACCATTTGCTGCCCTTTTATTTCAGCAGGCTAAAAGTATCTAACGTGTTTAGGCTGTATAGTGAACCACACATTCAACACATCTTGCTTTCAGAGAAGGAATTGATAAAGGACTGTCTTCTGCTTCTTCTGTGATTAGTCATAGACCATGAAGTGGTATTTCCAAGACCTTGAGAATTTATTCAGACCATATCTGTATTACTTCTTACTGAGTGTGCAGACTGGACTGTCATAGTTTATCTATTAGTTTTCATGTCCTGCACATCACTGTGATTGAATCACACACTTTCTGTTTCCTTCTCTTTCCTTGTATCATTCCTCAAAACAAAATTAATTGAAAAATGTAATATTTGTGCTTAATATAAGGCATATCTTGCCTCCTCATATCATACAGTTCCCAATTACATTAATGGCTCTAATGGTATTCAAGATAAGAATTTGGTTCTGTGATTAAGGAGAAAATAATTTTGTCATAGAATAGCTAATTTTAGAGGATAGTGATCGTTTTGATGTTTTATTTCCTTTGAGATTAATGAAATGTTTTCAAACTAGTTGCACAATTTCCTAATCCATTCTGCCCTCAGAATAAATACCACAAGCAAGCAAAAAGCTGACAAGCTATGGATTGTTTATGAAGCAAGTTCTGAAATTCAGTTTTTAGACTCTGCATGTTTATTCAGTAAAAAATAGCTATTTCTTTTTTTAAATAGTCAATGAGATCAATCACATTCTACCTGTTAGATATAACTTAATCAATGATCACATAATGAGATAAAATATGCTCAGAGAATTCTGCTTGTGCTTTCTGTTGCTTCTGTCTGGAGCTTCAGGCAAGTTTTATAGCATACTCCTATTTCAGCATTGAAATACCCCTGAGCGTTGAAATATCTACATTTGAATCAGATATTAGCCAAAACACTTGCAAGAATTTAGTAAACAGAAACAGAAGAGGAAAAGAAATTTCTAGATAAGTATTGGTATGTTCAAATGGGCAACATTTTTCTGGATATACGTTTTTGGGAGTGGAAATCTTAATATAGGACTTTCTTCCTGTAAGCATGTGCTGTTTCATGAATTCTCATTAAATCCTACTTTCTTAGCAGACCTTTTTTGTGGGTGTAAGACCTCGGTCTATTAACTTGTCCATCCTGTAATGGGAAAGACAATTCCATTTGGTTGTTACTTCTCTGTTTTCATGCTATCTGTTTCAGAATTAATGCCAGTTCTATAGACCTGGATACTGTGTTTTGACCTGGGTAATCAACATTTGGAGGTAATCCTCTCTGCTTCAGGCCTTCCATTCTGTGGAATGACTGAAAGCTTAGTGGTTGTGCCATTGTCAGGTTTTTATCCCCTCCTTTCTGTTGACACACTTAACCCTCCTGCTATTTTAATGAGGATTTAATTGTGTATCCTGCCTCATCTCCCCTGCCCTCTCTGTTCTGGGCTACAGCTCTGCTTGGCTTCAGGCCACAGTGCTACAAAGGCTGGGTGGGCTTTACCAGAAGTAGGGCAGAGTTTGTCACCTGCTCATAGGTCAGGCACAACAAGAGCTGCTTTGCCTGTTGCACGTTAGGCTTTTTGTTTGCATGTCACTGTAGCTTAGCTTCATGTTTTAGGTCTTTTGAAATGGTAGCACATTTAGTGCTGATCAGATTAATGTGACAAAATTAATAGAGTACTTTAATATACAGGGAGAAGAGACCGAAGAGAATTGAAATTAAGGAGACAGAAGAACAAAGTCAGTGCTTAAATGAACATTTTTAGCAGTAGCTTAACATTGTAAAGATTAATAGGAATTAATTTATATATGTAATGCAATGTACAGAACACAATTCAAGCTGACTAACGATTCTACAAATACTATTATTGTAAAAGAGGCACGACATAAAATAGGCGTATCTGTTTTCTTAGCCTGGCCCAGTAAACATGCTTGAATAAAACCACAGCAGGCACCAGTCATTCTCAGATGTTCTCATGTCACATGCCTTCATCTTGGACTGTACAGGCACTGCTGCCCAACATGTTAGTAGGGTAGTCTTGTTTTAGAAGTGTGTGTATTTTAGTGTGAATATTCTTACTTCATAGCTGATCAAAGCATACATAGTCATAAGTAATGATATCAATTATCAACATTCATGTGCAAAAATAAGTTGATCAGACTACTGTTTGTTTGCTCAAAGAAGTAAGAACAAAAAACTTGAGAACCAAGGAGTAATACAGTAACAAAAGCAATTTTAAGCAAGCTGACTTAACTAAAACAAGGCTCCCAGCACATGAATGTTTAAGCTTCAGCTGTTTTCTTTGTTCCTCTGAGCACTCACTGCTCATCTATTCTCAATGTAGTCTGCTGTAGGGATAAACCTCTTACCCTCCCAGTTACAACATAGTCATGAGGTTTAGGGTGACAGGTTGGACTCGATGATCTTTGAGGTCTCTTCCAGCCTTCTTGATTCTATGATTCTATGATTCTAGGAAAGCATAAGTTTAGGGAGTACAGAGTACAAGTCCAGACTGGAGGTTGTCCTAAAATCTATCAGATAGGGCTAGGATTACCAAAACTAATATGAGATTTCCTGTAGTGTCTGATTGAATCTTATGCATTCAAAATCATATTAATAAATAAACTCATATTTTCCAGTCTTTCTACAACATCTACAATTTCCTTATGTGTAGACAAATAGCACAGCCTCAAGCTGCAAACCTCCCTGATGTGTATACATGATAAGAAAATGTCACTTCATGCCTTGTCTGCTCTGGATGATCACTGAGAAAGGGGAGAGGGAATGCCTGAACATCAAAGATAAGAATAAAGGTCTTTAAAAAGGAGCAATTTTATCAGATAAGCAATGACACCTTACCTCATCCCCACGCAAGCTGTATGTAGTGGGATATGCATTGCTGTCTCAGTCAGCCCAGTGTAGCATGTAATTTAGCTCACTAGGTCTCATTATTTTGCAGGAACCACAAGCTGTTGTCACCCTAGGAAGTAGAGGCAAGAGTGCTTGTACCATAGGGCTTTAGTTCATACACAGCAAACTGAAAACTGCCAAGATGGGTGCTGGCAGTGTATCTGTATAAAGCACACTGGAGAGCAAGCAAGTGGGCCTGCTTTTGTTTGTATCCAGCCATCTGTGATTGTGCTTGCTTGCAACAATATCCCACTTGCAATTTGTCGTTTTTACATGACTGCCTACTGTTTCCTAACGCTGTCAGATAATACAGTAGAGAAAAGCTGGTCTTTACAATTCACTAAGTCTCCCATGAAACCCATGCTTTACATGATGTCTGCACACTGAAATCTAAGACCACTGGGAAATCAGAGGAATGAAGACTTTAATTCTGAAATAAAACTTGCAGGCTGGGGTTTATTTTAGAAAGACAGAGTAAAATCACATTTCAGAGTTTTTCAAGCTTCTGATCCTTGCCCTGTCTTGAAGCTGGTGCTTTTAGGGTTTCTCTCCAGAGTGCAGACCAGCTTGGCAGCTGCTAACTCTCATCAAGCGCAGAGCTGCAGTCTTTCTCAGGGCCCACTCCAAAGCCCTGCTTGAACTCTGCATCAGGTAGATAGCATGTGGTTGAATATGGGTTTGCTTCTGCTTCCAGTCTGTGCAGAAAACATAACTTTTCCAAAGGAAATGTAAAAGAGAGAATGGTGCATGTGGTTCTAGATGCCATGAAGATGTTTGTTATGTGTGCAGAGACAAGTATGTGTAGTGCATCAGGATGGGCCTTTCAACAGCCTCAAGACAGAGTTTCTCTAGTTTCCACGCTGAATGAGAGCTCTGAAAATGGGCCGAGGGTGGTGCTCCAGTCTGGAAATGAGGTAGCACGGATGTCTTCAGCACATAGCAGTTTTGTCCTGTTGCCAGTGAACAGATTTCTGAGTGGAGTAACCATGTCCTCTAATGCAGTGTAGATTCCCAAATAAATTTCAGTGTCAGAAATAATGCTGATTGATTCTCATTACAAGAATTACTTCAAATGCCAATTTTGGAGTGTAAGGAGGACACTGTCTTTTTACTGTAGAAATGAGCAACCTCATATTCATGTATGTGTATGTTTAGAGAGAGTTCAGTTTTAAGAAAATCCAACCAAGCAGTTGATTATCTGAAATACTGGCAGTCTTGGAACAAGTTTCTACTTTCAATAAATGCACTTTGATCTTTTGACTGCCTGTATTGGTGCATGTTGTCTGGGTTAAAAAATTGTCCCAATTCAGAATCTGGGTTTTACCATGCAGCCAACAAAATAATCTAGATAAATTGTTTGGGTTTAAATAATTATTTCTTGATCTTTTTTTCTGTAGTCTAACTATGTTACCTAATATCCCAGTGCACTCTTGATCAAAGACTGACATTTTACTCCTGCAGGAAGGTTGCTTTACTGGCTTCATAGGTTCTTCTCATTTCTAACTTCTGTAAACCTCTGTCTTCACAGAGTGCTCCAGTGATTCTGCTTTGGCATCACCTGCCTTGTTCCCTTGGGTGGAGAGTTGTATAAGCATGTTACATATGGCAAGAGGCATGCAGATATCTTAAAGGACAGCTTGTCAGGAGGTAGACAACAGTAAAGTACTGCTTGTAGGGTGCTGTTTTTATCAACAAATGGCTGATAATGGTTTGAGGATAGCAAACAAATGTTGGCCCAAGGCACAGATAACATGCCAGTATCATGGCTCACTATTCAATGGCATTGGAGTGTCCACACAGATCTTTAGTATCTGCAAATATCACAATTTAGGCAGGTGAAAGCTGCTGCACCTTTCTGGAGTTACCGTGTGTTTGCTTGCTGCTCAGCTGTACTCATTGCTCAATGATGATGATGCAGCTCAGCATTTATAGACAAAAGCTTCTTTGAGCAAAATTTCATTTGAATCATCAGAATAAACATGTTCTCAAGACCAGGAGTCCCTTTTTTTCAGCCTCTATGTACAGCAGCACTTGGAATGGTGGTACTGTCAAATTCAGATGGATGTGGCATCAGTTTTAGGGTCTTTTTGCTTTTTTTTATCACCTTCAACCATGTCTGTTGGTTCTGCAAGTAGCATATTGCCTTCAGCCGTTTTCTGATCTGGAATAAGGAACTTCCCAAATCCAGGCAAATATAGAGTCAGCAGATTGATCCACATTTGGTCACATCATTAAGGATAGCCTGTCATTTACAAAAAAGGTTTGAGATTGGTTTGTTTTCTGCAGCTGGAAACCTTCATTTCATTACGCAAATTATTTCTCTGAAAGCTGCTAAGAAGGATTGTGGTCTATAATTAGAATAATACCCCACAGGATTACGTTCACAAATGTAATTATATAATCATTTAGAGCTAAATTGTGCCATGCAACCACAGGGTTTTTCAAAGTGGTACTAGTGTTTCTGGAGGGTTGTTTTAAAGATTTCATGGTGTAAAGCATTTGCCAGAGGCCAATTAGAAATATTTGCAGTTCAGCTGAGAGCTTCCTCTACCTTTCCTTATCAAAAGTTTAAGATTACTCAAAATTGGAGTTTATATTCAAATATCTGCTGTAAGTCAGAGATGGTTAATAGCAGTGAAATCCGATGCAGACATTTAGCTTTCAGTATTTAAGGTGAGATGGTGTAAGTTGGAACATGTCTATTGAAAATCCACAGAGGAAGACTGCTTTATACAAGCTCCTTTGGTACTTTAGTATTTCATGCAGAAAGCAGACGATCAGTCAGTGAAATTGTTCTTCAGATAGTCTTGTATCACAGCTCTGTAGCAGGGAGGCTGTGAGTTGCATTTTTATCCATGATGCTCTCAAGAGACAGCAGTGAAACAGGGAGGTGATTCCTCTCTGTCCAGTACCAACTTGATTGTCCTGCCCCCCTTGACAGAACAGTGCAGTGCATTGCTGTCAAGTGGTGCTGTGCATGCTGTCACTGCACTCCTTGCAGCAGTGCTTGGGATCACCAGCCTTTGGTTTCACAGTGATCTGAGTGTGAACACGTTGAACTTTCCATATTTGAACATGTGTGAATGTATCAGTACAGTTTATAGATGAACACTGATACAAAACTATTTTACACTAAATTAATTTCACTGCCTTCTGCTTGAAATGATGAAACATAAATATGAAATATAAGAGTTTTAATGGTTACTTTTCTTCTTCAGGTTTGCAAAGCCCTTTTTAATATCCTTACACTGTTGACATGAAGTTGCATCCTTTTTAGCATTGTTTTCTTCACTTACAGTGCCTTATCTCTTGCACAGAAAAAGCAGTACCAGAGCATTTGTTTAGTGTAGCACAATGTACTTAAAATCCAGCAGTACTTTGCTCTGTTTCATTAGGAATTCATCCACTGTCCTTTCAGGTGGAAAACCCTTGGCTAGTGAACCAGTGGGCAATATCAGGGTAAACTAATGAGGAACTGCAACATTTGCAACCTGAAAAAGGCAAATATTTCACTGAGCTCTCCAATTATCTCTGGTAGCCTCATGCACTTCTAATGAGCACAAGGTAAACAGCCTATCTCTTGCAGTGTGAAAGAGCCACTGAAAAGTCTCCTGTATTCCTGTGGACAACTGATTTATGGACCCAAATGAATAAATAAGGAGGTTAGTTTTCAGGGATTGCCATACTCTTTTCACAGCTGTCTCTCTGCCTTTGGTGTGTTTTATTGATTCTTTTATTGTATGCAAACTAAAGAGACAGTATTTTTGGAATTGTAAGGGTGCTGAAGCAACAGCATAATCTGGCTGCTGGGAGACTGGCAAAATCATTCGCCTCTAAGACAGCATCTCCTAACAGGGATTCCCCTGCACTCAGTTGCTAGCTCACAGCTCAAGCAGTACAACTGGGCAAGAAAATGTCAGAAAATGCAAACCTGCAAACACTAGCAGTTACTAGCTAGGCTTTTACCTTAATGTCCCATGTGAGGAAGAACAGGAGGATCTCAGAAAGCAGCAATCATGGCATGATGGCCATCTGCTTTGGGAGGAAGAATCCTTTCCCATAACCTCCCATGTGAAGGAGACTTTGGGGCCTGGGACAAGACTTGGAACTGTAGAAATAAGAAGCACAAGAGAAGTGTGTGGAGTGGTAGGGAGAGCTAGAGGTGTTCTTTTAAGGTGTTGCTTAGTATCCTGGGGACTAAAGCTGAAGAGTACAAATGAAGTTTTCCCTTCTGGTCAGCAAAAATAGGTGCATTTATTCAAAGATTTTAAATCAAGGAACAAGACAATTTGTTACTCAAGTAAATTTTGCCTGTGAGCTTGGAGTGTATGCAGATTTGTTTATACTCAACAGAAACTTGGAAAGGAAATAGAATTTGAGAACATTCTCCAATCCAAAAGTCTTGTGTCATAATGAAACCCATTTACAAGCAGATGCTTATGAGAAAAAAATATCAGTCATTTAAAAAATGTAAACTGACAGCCAGTATCCTTTCTAATTCCCTAATCTGCAGCTGTGCTAAATTCAAACATGCACTTTTGGATGCTCAGAAGATTGTTCTTCCACTTTTAGTGCCACCTGGCCTTAAAGTTACACCATATGATTGTATCTGCTTACAACTTGTACAACATAGTTCTGTAGCACAGGTCAGTTCAGTATTTTTGTAATCACACTGGCATCCTCATCTGAACTGTAAGTTCAGTTTTGGCACAAAATACCAAAGAGTTTGTTGTTCCTGTACAAGAGTCGAAATTGCACAGCTGAGTTTTTAGCTGGTGTCTTTGTCTTGTACATAATTAGCACAGAGATAGCCTAAAACAACTGTCTTGAACAGGGGTGCTGAACATGATTCCTGGTTCACAGTCATTCAGTGACTGGTGTGAGGTCCGAGTGGCATTGCAGCTCTCAGAAGGCAAACACCTGCACAACAGTACCAGCCCAGTCACTTCCTCTCTGTCCTTTCTGGCTGAGTGGAGCCCATGAAGTTCAGTTCTCACAAAAACCTGAGAACTGTCTTAATGTACAAGCAAAAAGCTTCATCAGACAGCACAGCAGCTCTTGAACTTGCTTCTAAGCTCAACGTTGAGAGGCAGTTGGAAAAAGCTGGGAGTGTCATGAGGCATCAGCTCAGATGATGTGATGGCTTGTTGGAGCCAGCAAGAGCAGCAACTGGGGAAAGTAAGTGGAAAAAATAAATATTAATGTGAGTGAAGTGTTGTGCCTGTGTGTAAAACCTCAGTTGTAATCTTGTGATACCTGTTCTTGTGGTTTATGATGGCATTAGGCTCTCTAAAGGTTTATTATGTGCACTGGATACATTAGTCTATTTATTAATCATCACAAGGTTGTTGACATTATTTCCACAGTGCTTTTACATTAAGAGCTTACTGAAATTATAGATTTATATTAGGGTACTGAAGTAATTTCCTCATATCAAGACAGCTTAGAAATACAGGGACCTAAGCTGTTGCTGTAATGAATTTTCTGCCTCTCACAGGGATATTTATGCAATCTGTTCTGTAAACAGAGAAATTAGTTCAGACTTGTGCAAATGCTTTAATTACACTTAACTGGATTAATAGCTGAACTCCGAGGAAATGTTTTTTTCTTCAGACAAAATAGTTTGACCAGGTCATCAAAGTACATTTTAAATCCAACCTGGTGTCTCTGATCAAAGCAGGCCTGTATTAGCTGGGCTGCTGGGTGAAGCAGTTGCTGGCCCTGGGCAGCTGGGTTGGGATGTGAGAATTTGTGACACAAAGAGCTCCTTGGATTTAAAGTTCATGCCATCTTCCCTCTTCAAACTCACTCCCCCTGGGCAGAAATTAGTCTTTGGAAACTGATTCAGATTGTGGCACTTTCACAGTCTCTGTTTTTCCCACATGAGCAAATGATTGGCTCCAGAGGTTTTATGGGGAATACTTGCTGATCAGTTCTCTAAAGGTGAATGCAGAAAATCAGGTTAAAGGCTTCAGGTCTGCTTTCCTTGGCTGTATTGAGTTAGTATGAGCAGGTCACTCAAACATTTGCTGACTTTTGAAGAAATGTCAAATGCTTTGTTGGATCTGCATGTCATTCCCCTTAGAGCAACTTCAGCTATGTCCTGAGAGAAACATGCATCCCCCTATTTACTGGGGATGGACTCCAGGCAGTTTGTCCCAGCCACGGCTTCCTGAATCCTCCAAAACCACTCTTTGGTCCTGAGAAGGATTTGATTTCTAATCACACATTGTGCTAAACTCCTCATTAAGTTGCTACAGCCAGGTGCCTGCTCAGCATGCTCGTTTCAGTATTGTGTGGAGGCATTTCTATTTCATTTTTGACCTTACTGAAAGCAAGTGCATCTTAGACAGAGGTGTAGGTCCCACTGTGGAGCCAGAATCAAACAGCAACAACTTTAGACTCTTGATTCTGTTTAGCCCCTAGGAGCTCAGCATCCTTCTGGCCCCACTGTGCACCCTTCTGAGCAAGTGCCTGTGTTAGCCTTTGGCAAAAAGTTGCTCATTGGTGTTGACTATAAGCCCTGAATGTAAAGGAGCCACCTCCTTTCTTTTCAGATTCCAATGTAGCATTAAAGCTCAAAGCTAAACTTGATGAGTGTAGTCCAAGGGCTCACAGACATAAGGCAAAACGACACCTCGCTCTTGCACCCTTTCTCATTTTCTGAGGGTTTGTTATAGAGGAAGTGTCCAGGCTTTCCACAACAGGCAAAATATCAACACTCTCACCTCTGTTATTTCTATATGCTCTAAAATTTACTTGTCAAATGGTAATGCTCAGATTCCCTTTATTCTGCACTTCTACACTATTGCAGCTCTTTAGCTATTTAAAGGTACTAGCTCAGCTTCTGCTTTTAATTGCCACTGTCTGAATCAGACATACTGGAGAGCTGTGGAATTTCTCTGGTTCCTGAGTTCCTGGAGAACTGGAGAATTCCAGTTCCTGCAATTCCTGAGAATTCCTTCTAAACTGCATCATGAATATTTTCATGGCATATTTCAGAAGAGTCTTTGAAATGTATTCTAATTGACTCTCTCTGATAAAAATGTGTCTGCTATAAATACAGAGGTAGATTTCAGGCATAGTAAACTGGAAGAATTAAATAAGTGACAGAGGCTGAATGACAGGATGAAAAAATGTGCACTTCATACACTGTCTGAGAATCTGTGTTCAGTTAAATATGCACAATTTTAGTGTATCCACATACCCACTTACATACAAAGATGAATGTTGACTTTGATCATAAAAAAATAAATTTGAACTTACTGTTGCTACAAGGACAACTGTGAGCTCTGTTCTTTTTAAGGTTTGAAATAGCTGTATGCACAAAATGTGAAAAGGGCAAGATTGTGAGATCCTGCATGGCATTGCATACCTCACTGCACCCTGCAGACAGTGCAGGGCTAAACAGAATCCATAAATTCAGTATGTATCAATTCTCTGTAATTTAGAGTTCACTGTAAGTTGGCCCTGAGTCTCTTTTGATTTAAAATATTCCTGATTTGCACTGGTTCATCTCAGGAGAAGGAGACATCCCCAGCTTTTTAATATTAACAGTGAGTGGAAATGCCATCAGCATTTATCATTCAAATTCTGCTGAATACATTACACTACAGATTTCTTCGCTCCTGCTGCAAAATGGGAGAGGAAGAGCATTGTGTTAAATACTCCGTGGTTGTGCTAGGAGGTTCTCACTGCTCCTGCTGCCAACAGCAGTTGTCCCCAGGAGCAGAAGTCCTTTCCAGTGTTCCTGCAGTGCCACATATGGCTACATGGCCTGGACCAGTGTTGGGAAGGTACCCAGAGTACCTCTCTGTGTGAGCTGCACCACTGAGCAGTGGCTTGGCACTATATGCTGGGAAACAGGCTCAGGCCTGTATTTCCTAGGGCTCCTGCTGAAGTATTTTGAACAGTATTGTAAAAAGTGGGGCTTTTGTTGGCAAGGGGAAAAGTAGCAGGGGTTGGTTATTTCCATAGTCAGCATGCAAGCATAGCCCTGCTGCTTCTGACCACAGAGAGCAAGTTTATCCTCTCACCTCCTAGGGTGGAGTGAGCTCTCTGATTCTCCCTCTTTTCTCTCCTCTGCAGAGAGAGAGTGGGTTGCTGTAATGCGTATGTCTCAGAAAACAATCCATTCCTGAAACAGAGTATTAAGAAATGCAATGGTGTCACCACATTGCTTATAAGAGATCAAGAACATGATGCTTCCTCATTGCTTGATAGTTTATTCATTGTTTGTCTCCCTCAGTGCTCCCAAGGACATGTCTGGCTTCTGATTTGGCTTTGCTTGGGTTCAGGTCCCTGATCTTGGTTTCTTGCAATGCTTGGGTTTGTTGGTTTTTAAGCATTAGATTAATAATCCTGTTAGTGTATGGTACCTTCTTACCTCAAAGGTAACAATATAATTCAGCCCTAGGAATATATATCTGTAAATATTAAACCACAGCCCGTGGCTTCATTACAGAGAATGGTGACCAGTGACAGGACACATGGCAATGGAATGAAGCTGCATCAGAGGAATCTCAGACTGGACTTTAGGGAAAGCTTCTTCATTGACATGGTGTTCAATGACTGGAACAAGCTCCCCAGTGAAATAGTCATGGCACCAAGCCTGTCAGGGCTCAAGGAGTTAATCACATGATTTAGTTTTAGGTGGCTCTCTGAGTTGTACTTGATGATTCTTATGGGTCCCTTCCAACCTTAGATTCTATGACTTTATGGAAAACTTTATATTTTATCACCTTCAGACCTTTTATTTTCTCTCAGCTATGATAGCCAAACAACAGAGTTTAAGCTAGCACAAAGGGCCCAGCTTTCATTGTGCTGGATAAAGCACATGTGGATACTACTTTAGCAAAAGTTTCTTGGTGTTCCCCAGTTTTGGCAGGGAAGCCTCTCCTGGAATAGCAGAGACAGCTAAACATCATATAATATCAAGGGTTTGATGGGTGGACCACTAGATGGATAAAGAACTGGCTTGATGGCCACACCTAAAGAGTGGCTGTCAATGGCTCCATGTCCCAGTGGAGGCCACTGACAAGTGGAGTCCCTCAGGGCTCAGTCCTGGGACCAGTCTTGTTCAACATCTTTGTTGGTGACACGGACAGGGGCATTGAGTGCACCCTCAGCAAGTTTGCTGATGACACCAAGCTGTGGGGTGCAGCAGACAGCTGGAGGGAAGGGATCCATCCAGAGGGACCTTGACAGGCTGGAGAGGTGGGCACAAGCCAACCTCATGAGGTTCAACAAGACCAAGTGCAGGGTCCTGCATCTGGTCAGCATCCAAGCACAAACACAGGCTGGGCAGTGACTGGCTAGAAAGCAGCCCTGAGGAGAGGGACTTGGGGGTGCTGGTGGAGGAGAAGCTCAACATGAGCTGTCAATGTGCACTTGCAGCCCAGAAAGCCAACCAGATCCTGGGCTGCACCAAGAGAAGTGTGGCCAGCAGGTCAAGGGAGGTGATTCTCCCTCTCTACTCAGCTCTGGTGAGACCCCACCTGGAGTACTGCATCCAGTTCTGGAGCCCCTATTACAAGAGGGATATGGACATGCTGGAACATGTCCAGAGAAGGGCCACCAGGATGATGAGAGGGCTGGAGCACCTCTCCTATGAGGACAGACTGAAAGAGTTGGGGCTGTTCAGTCTGGAGAAGAGAAGGCTCTGAGGTGACCTCCTTGTGGCCTTCCAGTATCTGAAGGGGGCCTACAAGAAAGCTGGGGAGGGACATTTTAGGATATCAGGTAGTGATAGGACTAGGGGGAATGGAATAAAGCTGGAAGTGGGGAAATTCAGACTGGTCATGAGGAAGAAGTTCCTCACCATGAGAGTGGTGAGAGCCTGGAATGGGTTGTCCAGGGAGGTGGTTGAGGCCCCACCCCTGGAGGTGTTTAAGGCCAGGCTGGATGAGGCTCTGGCCAGCCTGATCTAGTGTGAGGTGTCCCTGCCCATGGCAGGGGGGTTGGAACTAGATAATCCTTGTGGTCCCTTCCAACCCTGACTGATTCTATGATTCTATTCTATAACTGATTTAAAGGGAGGCTTACTCTCCTTTCTTTTATGTTAGGAACAATAGGAGCAGTTTAGGACAAATCAAAGGAATTGCACTGGCACTGACTGGTCAGAACAGAGAACTGTTTGAAAGTCATCTGCATTGCTTCTTGTCCTAAGCCAGTTATGAGGGTAAAGCTTGCCAGTAAAAACTCATTTCAGGCACCTAGAGAGTTGCTCAGCACTTTTTGGGGTTCAGAAAGTGTAATCACTCATATTTGTTTCATGGTAATAATACCAGGAACATTTTACCAGTTTTCAGTGAGCTGCTGAAAGCTATACCTAAAAATAGTGTTAGTGAGAAGTAACACCAGAAAAATGTAAAAGTCACAGCTGTCCATTTGCACAGAGGCAGCATCAGCTAAATACCAGTTTTCATAGTGAAATTGCTGTTTGTTGGTGAATTAGTTTTATGCATATAAAGACTCCTTGGGAATTTTGCTCCCATGCATGTTTGTTTATGAATTGGAAAGCAGGCAGAAATTTTGAATACTCCCATGGTACAACCCAGAAACAATGAAAAAGTCAGTGATGCCAATAATAGAAATGCAGGGTCTCTCAGGGTGGTCATGATCAGTGTGGAATGCCAGTGCTATAGTAATCAGGAAAGAAAGATTCATCTGCTTCACTTCTTCCCAAAAGTTTAGGCAAGATTTTTCTTTGTTTTAAACTTGTGCTTCACAAAATCTGGTTGAAGCCACAACCTGAATAAGCAATACAGGAACAAACCACAAACACAGCAGCACTGAATGTTTGGGTGTAGAGTAATATCCAGTGTTTGGCTTCATGATATCCAGTGGTGGCTGGCAAATTTATTCTTTCTACATCATCTGTGACTGTGCCAGCCTGCACAAGGATGAGAGGTAGCCCTATACTATCCATACATCTATATCTATATCTATATATATACTTCACCTAACTGATTATGTGAACAGTGATCAAATTTACTGGCCTAAAGTATCCTGTGTCTCAGCAGCAAACTAGCACAAACACAATGAAGCTCCCCTGAGAGGTGCATTTCACCCTCCTTCATTCTCTCACCATTGGGCTAAGATTCTTTGGTCCCATTTGGAGTTCCACTTGCTTGTGTGCCTTCTGATACAGCTTTGCCACTGGACTTGCTTTTGTGTTTGTCTCTCTGGCAGTATTTAATGCCTCTTCTAAGCTTAGTTTTCTCTCTCCTCTGTTCCTGTTAGTTTTTCAAGTAGTTTGCCACATCTCTCCTCCAAAAGTGGGATAAGCACCTTAGCATGCTAAGCCTGCATGGATGGTTGCTTCTGTTTCACCAAGTGGAGGCAGAGATGACAGGGCCCTTCTTTCCAATCCTATTACCTCCTCACACTCTTCTTATAAAAAGTGGGCAGTGGGGGTGAGTTGGCCACTAACAGTGTTGTGCAGGACATCAGTACAGTCATGATTTAACACTATCATTCACCAGATATAAGCTGCTAAAGCTTTCAGTGAAGCTGTAAGGCTTAACCCAAAGCACTCAGAAACAAGATAAAAGCTTAAGCATTTCCTCATCTCACAGTTGCACCTGAAGATATCTGTGTACTGACCTTTCCTATTGCTGGAATCAGTGTGTAGTGAAAACCTTTCTGTAATTTAGCGCTACAAGGAGTGCAGTCTGACTCACCTCTGAAAGAACATTTTGTCTGCCATTCAGGGTCTGGAGTGGCTACGTGTATTATTTGTCTATAAATAAAAACACCTAATGAAAATTGCATTCCAGTCAAGGGAACAGGGCATGTTTGATCTGTGTGATTATTTTCTCCACAAAATACGAAAACTGAGGAACTATGAAGCAGCTCTCAGCTATCCAGGTCTACTTTCACAACAACTGCTGTTGTTCCAGTCACACTGAGGTGAGGAGGAGCATGCTGTGTAGCTCCACAAATATTTCACACCAATTATTTCCATTTGTGGGCTTCTCTGGAGGGTGTTGCTCACTTTGCTGGGAGATGTTGGGCTGTTGTTCCACCAAGGACAACAGGCTGTACTAAGTTGCCTATGTCTCTCCTTGGTCATTTTGCTAAATTTACAGCTGTATCCCTGTCCTGAGGGAAAACTAAGGTATCTCCATCTTATACAAAGGATGCTATGTAACTAAATATGGGTTTTTAAAAATACCTTGGATGGTATTGATTCTCTTGCCTATATCCTCACTGAGCACTAAATTTTATGCCTAATGGCACTACTGTACATCTCTATCCAAGCAGTTGTAGCAAAACGGTCTGAAATTTTTTTAACATACTTTCAAGTGTCGTGATGTAACTTCATGCAGTTACTGACATTCAGCCTCATCTAGAGAGAATATCTCATTGAAATTAGTCAGCATCCACGTAGAAGAAAATGACCTGGCGGATTAGATTCCGTTCTCATTATTACAGTATGATCATTGGCAAGAGAAGCAGAACACAGGCCAGGCTGAGCTGTCTTCTGTGACTCTCACTTCAGGTAACTGCTCTGAATCTGAAATCAGTGTGGCAGGCGTATGGTCTTCCTGGCGTTCGTCTGAAAGGGGCTTAAGAACAGCAGGGCAAAAAATACGGAACGATGTCCCATTATGTAGGCAGTGGCAGGCAGAGCAACCAGGTCTGGTGCCATTTGCTCTCTTTAGCCAGAACTTTTACTTACCTTCTAGGCTAAATAACTTTTTGTAGCAGCATCCACAATAATCTGTTGCCTTCAAGTCCTTAGCATTTCTAGCAGGGAAAATATATTGGACTAGTCAGGCTGTCTTCTGTGATACCTGTCAGTTTAAATTGTGTGACCTTTTAGCAAGCTCTGAACCTCACCTGTCTGAGTCAATTTAATCATATGTCTTTGTAAGGCTTCACAATTTCAGAGTTCTTTCAGCTGAGAAAACTAATTGAAAAAAGTTGGCAAATACTTCATTTAAGGGTATCTCTGCATGGATTTTCCTGTGTTGTTTGACTTCCTTTAAATGCCTTTCGCTGAGAATGTTCACCCCTAAAGCAGTCCTTTTTCTTTTCTATCACTGCATTTGACTGGTTTTTGGAGACCAAGATCTGTGGAAAGTAATTAAATTAAATCTTTTTTCCTAATTGGATTGAGTCGGTGCAGTTGTTCATTTCCTTCAGGCTTCAAAACATAGAATCAACTATTTCCTCTTGGATTTTGAATCTCCTATTTTCAGCTGCAGCACCAACATGATATATTTCACCTGCTCATCCTGGCAGTTCCTGTTTGCTTTTTCCAAGCTACAGTATCTGTATTTCTCATTCTAAGGAGAGGTGGTCCCTCTGTGTGTTGCTTTTTGTGTAAGAACTTCAAAAAACCCTCTTCAGGCCCTGTTTTGCTTACCATATCTCACTCTTCTCTGGGGTTTTGGCCCAGAGGGAAACATCTGCCATCTCCTGCCTTTGCACGGTACCTGGTTGCTCTTGCACCCTGCTGTTCCCACCAAGAGTGAAGGTTTGGGTTGGTTCCTCCATGGCATACGCAATACTTGGCTTAACATGAGGGTGACAGAAGTGGGGACAAGGAATTTGCAGTGTCTTATGATCCAAGAGCACCTCTGCAGTGCAAATATATGCCAAGGAAAATGTGACTTCTTTTGCTCCTTTTCACCACTCCAGCATTTACAAGGAATCCCCCTGCTGTCTCTCCAGTCTGAGTCACCAGTCCCAGTACAGGTCACTTAGAGTCACTGCACATTTATCAAAAGTGAGTGGTGACAATTTAAATTTAACATAATTGAGACAAGAACGGTTTAGACTCCAGCTGTTTATGGTATCACCAGGCCAACTAGAGCCCCTGGCTACTTCTTTTATTAGAAGGTAGAAATGCTTACCAAATCATTAGCCACCCTCAGGGGTTGGAAAATTTCCAACCAGCTCTAAATGAAAATGACACCGTGTTATTTCTCAGGAGCCTGTATTGCCTCCTCTGCTGCCTCCATTACAGGCTGGGCACACTCTATTGGAAAAGAAAAAGGGAATGCATATTACTGTGTGTGAAAGAGACCTATTTTAACCAACCTTTGCAACCCTCATAATTTACTACCCTCTAAGAAAAATGAACATTCCAATTTGCAAAAGTTCTAAACTCTAGAAACCTAAATGTGTGTTTTGGAGGAAAATTAGGGGCAATCAACTATACCCTTAACAAAAAAAAAATTAAGAAGTGAAGAAAAAAGCTGCTCTCAACATCTGTTACAGAGCTGCCTTACTGTCTTTGGGACTGGACACTTAAGAGGGAAGAGTCTTTGCAGCCCCACTCACTATTATCAATGTCACTGCTATTCCTGCACTGATAGACATATCAGTTCTCAGTTACAGGATGGAGTTATCAACCAGTCCAACACTATCCAAAGCAGAAGACTAGAGACAAGGCCAGGCTGTAACGCTCTTGTCCATGATGAGCTTTCCTAGGTCCTGAATCTTCTTTTTCCATTGCAAAGCAGATGTGCCCAGCATTTCAGAGAATGGTACACAGGAACATGTGAGAGGGAAGTAGTGACACCTCACCTGCTGAGGAGTCCATCTCCCAGTAAAGGACTAGCAGGGAAACAAGACTTAATGTATGTAATGCAACCTAATTTTTTTTCTTCTCTGTATAGGGAAGGAAAGGCCCAAGAATATAAATCCATTCATAATTCAGTCTGAATCTTGGAGTCCTTGTTTCATAATTTATCAGATCACATTTTGACTCTTAAGCGTCCATGTGGGTGAGACTGCGAGAGCTGTGGCTGCAGCTGTAATGGCATGCAGCTCTTGTGATATCACTCTATCAGCAATCACTCAGTACCCACTCAGCAAAGTGAGTAAGAAAAGGTCTAGTGTAATTGACAGTAAAAGGCCTCTGAATTGAGTTACCCCTGCTTTTCCTCTTAAAGTTTCTGATTAGAGTGTAATTGCTACTCAGTGGCAGTCTTCAACAAAAATGCCATTTTTCCTCATCCATGTATTTTTGGTTTTCTGATGCCAATGTTAATCAGAAGCTGCTCAGTAATTCCATGCTTTTGAACTTGGTGCTGCATAGGTCCCTCCTGTTTGTAAGGAAGCTGTCATTTCACATTTTCTAGTGCTTATCTGGTTTCACTGTAGTAGAAAATATGGCTGCTGACTTGATAGCAACAAACGGGGAAGAGGTTATGATTTGTAAACTGTGTTCACTGGGCACAGGGTTTGTTTCGACTGTCTGATAGATTACACACAAAGCTCAGGCGCTGAATGCACAATGGGCAGTGCCCCAGGCAGGCAGCACACCACTGTGCTAGTGCAAGTACCCCAGCAGAAAGACTGGTTACAATTAAGAAACTGCAGCAAAGGGGCTGGGAGATACACTCTGAGAAACTCTGGCATTTCTCTGTGCAGGTACATGTGCACTTATGTGAATTGAAATGTTTCTCTACAGAGGCATCAAAGTAGAATGAATAAAAAAAGATAGACTGTCTTTTAGAAGGGTGGGAGGGTTTCCAATATGCTTAACAACCATTATGGGTTTATGTCAAGCAGTAGTGGGTGTTGGGAAAGAGTTTTCTGCTGCAAGATCTTTTAGGATATGATCTATGATTAAGGTGCATAGAAATCATCAATAGTATATACATGAAAGTTCTCCCTGCAAGGGTTCATTGTAAAACAAATGTGCTGCTTTAAGGATAATGGCATGGTATTATTTATGTAGACAGTTCCAGCAGTTCCCAAAGTGGAGTAAATGCTGTAATCATACCCATAAAGTCCTGCCTGCTTGCTTGCACATTATTTGGCATTAATTTTAGCACAGAATAATTATCAAAGGAACATTTGGATTTATTATCTGTAAAGGCAATTGTAAATGAGGTATGAATTCAATACAGTAAGTGTTCTCCCAGCAGTGTGAATCCAAAATAGAGTCATTGTCTTTCACTCAGTAAGTCAAGCTGTGCCTGGGCATATGGAGATTTTCGGAGTACATTCTATTCAAGAATTAGAAAGTAGTAAATATTTGTGAAAGCAATAATCGTCAACTGCTTCCAAGAGCAGCAACAATGTACTCCAAGAGTTAGAAATGAGTCCCTAAAGTAAGGGATGCTGCATTGGATGCTGATGCCTTGGCTTGGTTTTAAGGTCTTTTTGGGGAGAGACAGAGGCAGGAGAGTGAGGTGCTAAACGCTGAGAGTAAAGTTTTTCGATGAGAGCCTAAGTTAACTCAGCTCAGTACAATAATCACCTGCAGTGAAATGCTCACTGAAAACTCCACTGCTGCCATTTTTCAGCTTCTAAAAGTAAATGGCTTAGGAGATGGTGTGAGCCATCTGTACTGCTGCAGACCGTAGGTTTTATTGGGCTATTTTTGATCTCACTGGACTACACTCTACTTCTGGTTTGCTAGATAGCACTGAAAAGAAGTGTTCTTTTCCAGCTGCCCAAGCCAAGTAATTTATTTTGCTCTTCAGGATCGAAATGTGCTTTATGCCCTCATCACGTCAATGCTTGACAGTGCTGTAACAGGCATTACACAGAGCGAACCAGAAAGGCATGTTCAAGAATCAGTTCAGATCACCCCACTTTTTGGTTAGAGTAAGCCAGCAGAAGCATAATGCACCTTTGCTTCATACACTAGTGTTTGCTGGCAGTTGCACAGGAACTCTGGTCACTAAGAAAATACTGCAAGTGATCCCCTGGGAGCTGGAAAGAGTTTTTGGGGAGGGCCAGCGGAGCCCTCTGTGGTCTTTTTACCTGCCACCGTCTATCAGTTCCTGAATCTGGCTGGTTTTGAACAACACCAGATATTCTTCTGTCTGCACAAATGCTTTATTTCCTTTTCTATGTATTTAATAGGTGTAGTAGATAGTCTGGACTGGAAAACACTGCCCCATCAGGGTTGAAAGGGCCTTCACACATGTAAAGTTAAAGAATCATATTGGGCAAGTCAAAGCTGGCAAGTGCTCAAGACTCAGACTCCATTTGGAACTTTTTCTAGTAATAAAGTTAACATTAAAGCCCCATGAGGCATTAGAACTTTTCAGTAGGAGAAGAATAAGCGTGGCAGTTCTGAACAGTTATGAGCAACACTGCCAGCCATGAATTGTACTTTGCAGAGTTTCTCATGAATGTGGAATTTTTCCTGAATATGGAAATATGGGCAGAAAAATACAGCGACCTACTTGAACAAAACTTTTGTGTTTTGAAGTAATTGACTAGAGCACAAACCCTGAAACCGAGAGTGCTCATAGTACTAGAAGTAGACATAGCAAAGTGACTAATAGAGGATCAGTCAAATAATTTATTCTGGGTTTTGTTCATCATTTCCTTATAAATGATGAAGCATTTCCTAAGTGTGCAGTCCTCACCTGATTGTGGACCTACTGGTAAATGTCTGCTCACTTGGAGCTTACTTTTGTCACTGGTGACCTCCAGGAAACAAGAGACTGCAGAAGTAGATAAAACAAAGAGAAGTCAGCAGACACCCATAGATCGTGTTGTCATGAGCAAGATTTTGGCATCTGTCCCTAAAATGCACAGCCAAGTGGATTTGCTCAAGTCAGCACTGAAGATACTGTGACCACAAGAGGGGAAAGGCCTGAGGTCAGTTTGCAGAGAGGATGGGGCAAAAAGCCTACTGGGATGGAAAGATACAGACAGTAGGAAAGCTTAGGAGAGATGGACCAGGCAGAGAAAGGATGACAGAAACATTGCTTCAGTAAGGAGAATGAGACTCATGATACCATTAAAAAAAAAAAGCAGCAGACTAGATTTTCATGTGGTGTAATGCAGTGCTGTGACCATTCTGATTTTCACCAAGTGAGGATCTATCTCACTTCTTGTAAAGGGGTAGGTGGGCTTGTCTAGCTGAAAAATGTCTTGCTGTTCAGTGAACAGCAGTGGCCCTGACACAGGAGTTGCAGGGGAGTGTCCAGTCACCAGCAGTGTGCTGGAGGTCAGAATTAGGTGATCATAACTTTTTCCTCTGGCTCTAAAATCTATTAACAGCCATTTTATGACGCTGATCATTTATCATCACACCACAGACTGCAAGGCCAGGGCCACCATGATACACTTCATAGTTAATTTATTTCAATTAGTTCACAGCTAAACTTAATTTAAAAGAATTTCTAAAAATTGGATTATAATGAGAAAATCTAGAGACCTTCCATTGTAGAACTATTTCAGGAGGAATTTCTAGAGCTGTGAGTTGTGCAGGGTCTCAGATGCAGATGTCTGACACTTGGTTGTGGCACTAATATCATCCTGTTCTAGGAATGCCCCACATTTTCCAGCAAATGATAAGGAAGATTAGCATGTGTGTCCAGACAGATGTATGCTCAAGGCTCCTTCAGCATGACTCTCTTCATGGTTGAAGCTTTTCTACTGAAACAGCTGAAACTATGAGCCCTTTTGCAGCAGGGGCTGATATACACTAATTGTATACATTAATTACTTTCTCATTGTCCTTCTGGTAGATAATATTAACTGGTCCTGAAAGAAAACCATGTCCTGCCTCTTCTGCAAACCTGTCAGAGCTGAGACATGCTCTGTGCATTGGTCCACATCATCTCTGGTGTATGGAGACAGTAAGATGGGTTCTGCAGCTGAAAATGAGAAAGATGACTTGCTCGGTGCCTGGTGCAGAGAGGGGATGGAGACAAGATTGGGGGAGGACAAAAGGAGTAACTTGGTTCTACCATTTTTTGTCTCTGTTTTACGGAATTGCTGTCTTTCTTGTGTTTCTACTTTTTGTCCTGTCACAACTTTGCAGTAACATGGGAGAAAAGGAATCCTTGAGGAAGTAGCCTGATCAATTTTCCAGCATAATAATTCTTCTTGAAGTGCTACTTCAAGCACACACGCTTCCAGGAGCCAGGCAGTTTTAGCTCCAGATTAATTCTCACTGCACATCACAGGGCAGGATTGTCTCATAGCAGTATACGGAAATTCTGATGATGATATAGGAAAACCTTAATTTTTTTCCCCACTTGTGTACATTACAGTGATTTTTTCCTTTTTCTGAGTCCTTATCTTCTATATTAAATTAAGTCAAATAATCCTCTTGTCACTATAAAAATAATTACTGTAGCTTTTTGAAAAGAACATAGGAAATAAAACCCCACAGCTTTTCTTTCCAGCATTATTTAAATGAGCAGAACAGTGTTAGATTTAAAACTGCAATTAAGATGAAAGTACGGAAATGGCCAGCTTTATTTTTTTTACCATATCTGCTGGTGTGGATGCTGTTAAGAGGTTCCACAGGCACTAATACTAATTGGCCTGAGACCAGATAAAAGCAGATATTTTTTTAGGCAGATATTTCTTTAAAAAAAAAAAAAAAGACATACAGGGAGAGTAAACTCTTCTTGTTTTTCAAGTACAAAAATGCCAGAGACAAGGAATCAACTCCTCCAGGTTTCATCTCAGTATTGAATGTTCTCCCCTAATTTGTCATCAGTTCAAGCTCTGTCTCCTCCAGCCCAGCTGCCCTGCTGAGGCACCAAGCACAGAAATAGTCCCAGTGGGAGCAAAAGCAATGACCCTGAATCAGTAAGAGCCCTTTGCATCTCTTAGAAGAATTAGCATTGGTTTTAGTAGTTTGCCTTGTAAGAATTACTTATATTTCTGTGTTCTTTTGGCACAGATCCATTAGCAAAATAGACTTTAATGTCAGATGTATGACCATTACAAAATACAAACTCAACTAGCACAACAAAGTTACTGATTGCTAAAACACACAGGGCCAGGGTTTTAATCCCTGCTGGTTGAAACTCTGCTCCATGTGCTTAGGCTTTTTCTTCATTGGGATCATAAGTCCTTAACAGAGCTTCCCAGTGCAATCCCCAAAGGAGAACAGATAAAACTGAAATAACTGTGACTGGCATCAGTCCTGGCTATAGGCAGGGCTAGTCTCCAGATTAGCTAAGGCCTGAGTGTTTGCATAAATTAGGACAGCAGCAATTGACCTAATATTTGTAGAGTGCATCTTCAACTGTAAAGTTTATTTTATCCTATAAACTCTCTTGGTTTTCACTGTTAAACTACAATGATTTTATTGCACTGTTACTAATCATAGCAGCGATTTCACAACAGTCCTGAAAAGTATCCTAAATGAGATCAGTTCATTTTGCTTACACAGTCCTTGCCACCTTACTTCACAAAATGGCTGAAGTGAACAGGTTTGAACAGCGACTCAACACACAGCTTGCTTTCCAGTGTCAGGATGTCTTGGTTTATTCCCCAGCCATGGCTAATGATGTCTTCAACACTGCCTGAACAGCTCTGGGATTTGTTTGTTTGCTTGTTTGTTTACAGCAGCAGCTTCAGAAAGAGGCAGCAGCAGCTTCAGAAAGAGGCAGCAGCATGAAGCATTGCACAGCTGATATAAAGAGAGCAAGAGTCTTTTGTAATTCCTTGTAGCTCTTTCAAGTACATCCATTTTTTTGACACTGATGCTGTTGTATATTTTAACCAAATACACAGTAACAAAGAACCTAGTCCTGAAGCCTTTGCTTATTCAATGTCTAAGAGAGGACTTTCAGATGTTCCTTATAGATATTTAAACACTTTTAATGTAAATTTGAATTTTGAATATAAATTCAGTGAGTGTAGCTCCCTACCAGAATCTGAAGCTTGATCTGGAGTAGCAAGTTTAATGATCATGTTGATGCCCACTAGTAGAAGCTCTGCTGAGATATTTTCATATCCTAGAGGCTCCAATTACTTTTAAGACATTCCTAAGCCTCATCCTGCAGATTTATTGAAGTGAAGGGTTAGGGTTAGGACAATATTCACATCACAATTGTGTAGAAAAGCCTCTAAGTCTAAAGGCAAATATTCCTGCTTCTCATGCCATCATCTAGATCTCCCATGATTTTCTCTAATTTCCACTAATTTACTGGTGTCACTCGTTTTTATATCGTTCCAATCCATCACAGACTCTAGATATTACACTTGTGTGTGTGTTTCCTTCTTTATTTTTTAACTCGATTTACACAAATGAATACTGACTTCAGGTCAGTATTACATGGATGCAAACGGGTTATTATGCCTTTATTTGGCAAGCATGGTTGATCTAATTGGAGGCATTTGTGGGTTTTAGCTACACAATCACATATGGCTTTTTAAAAAGAATGATCCTGAAGGATTTTTCCCCACTAATGAACAGAATGATTAAACAGTAGGTACAGAGCAACTCAGCAGGCAAGGAAGGGATATTCTTGTGTCTCATGGGTTGAATGGTCTGAATATAGCCCTATTACCAAATGTGATTTTTGCTGACTGTTCTGACATACAGTCCTTTCTTTTGAGTGATGGAGGGGAATGTACGGGACAACAAGCATATAATAGTCCATAAATATAACGTTCCTCATTTAAATGATCCTTCCAAAAGTAAAAATTTCCCTAAAATTGCTTTAATACCATATAATCTATTCTACTTCCTGTATAAAAGCAGAAGCAGCTTAAAAATGCCAGTAATTTTGTGTAAAGTATTCCTGAGCTACTCATTTGTATGCTGGATTTCCACTTGATGCAATATGAAACCATGAAGATACCTTATCATATACTCTGAACACTGACATTATAAGGCACTACTGAAAATACTGCAGAGCTTTACATAGCAGAGAACATTCAGCCAACCAGATAGTGAGCATCCTGTATTTTAAACACAGACACCTTTCCTGCTTCAATATAATTAGAAGTTCAGGAAACAGAAATCTAATCCCATAATACTTTTATCATTTTTAAGTGTAATGGAGTGAAAAATCCAAAACTGAAAAGAACTGAAAAGGTAAAAAAAAAAAAAAAAAAGAAGGTGGGGAGAGGGGAAAGAGAAAAAGCTGAGAAAGCTTTCAGGGCCTCAGTTGTTCCGTATTGTCGTTTTTACCACAAAGTTTCTTTCAATGAAGAGCTGAGCAGACAGACAGAAAGCTGTCTCCACTTTGGAGAAATTACAGGCTAATCACATCTACCAAATGTCTTCCCTCTTAATACAGAAGAGCACTTGCAGTGTGAGAGCAAAGGCAAGCAGGGCTCATGGAGCTGGCAGTGCTCAGCAGCCCCTTCAATGGAGCAGGTCAGCACACTGAGGTCCCACTACAGGGGAAAGGCAATGGCTGTGGCAGGGCACGTGTTAAGATTCTGGTCTGGCTAATATAACATGTGAAGCATTAGAGGATGTGTGGGTGCACAGTGAGGCAGGATGAGCAGTGCTGCTTCACTGGCTCCTGTGGTCTGCCACCATGGGGAACAGGATTTATGACACTGCTAAATACCAAAAATGCAGCCTTCTAGTGCCTTGGTTAATGTAGAGGGCTAACCTCTCCCTATATCCATTACTAGCACAAGATCTGTCAAAACACATAGCAATAAAAACTGAGGGACAATCTTTAAAACCAGCTGATTTCAATAAAAGGTGTGGGTTAGTTTTGAGTTTTTGTCTTTCTGCTTTTTGTAAAATGGGATGTTTAAATCATGGCTTCATTGGGGAGGGCTGTACTTTCAGATACCTTTTCAAACAAGATCTCAAGCTTTCCTGCCTGTTTTTCCTGAAGCTTTTGGAACTGGATCTGAATTTCACATGGAATCACAAATGGTGTTTATGTAGATATTTTGTTTAAAAAATTAGTTTAAAAATATCTCCCAGTGACTAATTCCTTTGCTTGCTGATGATAAGAAAACACTTTTTTTTTTTTTTTGGCTAGCAGTTTACTGCTGTTTTAATAGCTTTGTAAATCTAATCTTTAGTTTTTCTTCCCAGTTGTGCTTATATCCAAAGGTGTTAAAGTTGAACTATTGAAAATTAATTGCGTTGGGATACACGGCATTATTTTTCTCCCACCTCTGATGTTCATATTGCCACTGAGGGAGGGGAAAGAGATGGAAGGGGAACTTTCTGAATGTTGTAGTAGACAAGCTGCTTGGGTTTCTTTCACTGATAAAGAGAGTAATTCCTTCAAAGTGAAGTAGAAAGATGGCTTGGGACTTTGTGAATAACATCATACACAGCTGCACTAGGAGCAGAGTCGATCTCATGCTTTGTGGGCCACCAAGTGTCTGGGAATGAATGTTTTATGGTTGTATTTAGAGGAAACTGAATTGAATCTAAACAAGCAAAAGAGTTTTATATTCTGAAAACTCCAACCTTTGGAGAATGTCTTATGTACTCTGTACTAATAAGAAATGTAGTAAAAAATTACTCTGAAAATTTACACAGACACATAAACACATATAGATGCAAATTTGTATAACGTGCAATGGAAAAAGGGAGGTAGATTTAGATGTAAATGCAAGAAGGAAAAACTAAACACAGCTGTGCTGTCGTAGCCAGAAAATGAATTAGTACTGCATTTTTCTGCCAAGTACAGCACATGCATCTAATTTTTGATTGTCTCCTGAGCCATGGATATACAGCAAAATAAACATGATGGAAGGTCAGAGGTTTTAAGCTCCATGCTGAAACAATGAAAAAGGCAGAACTAATTGTCCTGAGACTTTTTGCATCTTATAAGAAGGACAAATAAAGCAACTTCAGTCTGGTAATTCAGACTTGATCCTGTGTCATGGAGTTTAGGGACATATTGACCTTTCCCTGTCCCATAGAGAACTGGATTTCTTCCTCAGCTAAGCATTTGTGAACTCTTGGCTCAAACACTTCTCAGGCAGGGCTTGAGGCTAGAGCACACCAGAGCTGACAACAATGCTGGTCAGCTTCAGATCCATCTTAATTATTAGTCTCCAAATTTTTATTTCTCTCTTGAGACATGCAGTTTTCTCAAAATTCAATTCTAATAAATCCCATTCCTCTGCCAGTAATGACAAAACTACAGGGGAAAAAAAGCAGTGCTGTGAAAAAAGTAAAAGACCAAAGTCCACATAAATATTTGAAACTATGAGAATTTACCCTCTCTGCAGAGATTTACACCCATCTGCACAGGCTCCAAAGAAGATCTATGAAAACTGTCATCTGATTCTTCCACTTCCTTCTTAGGGCCCAATCTCTGTTTACCTTGATGACCATCTCACAACCATGGCCAGCTGTCTTGTGCTAATCTGTGGATTGGTTTTCTCTATTTCTCCTTTCTACTGACTCCCCAAGAGGGCTTTCTGCCCTTACCCTTCGTCCTCCCAACTTGTGCCCATCCATCCTTCCCTAGCCACAAATGAATAGTGTTTCCATCTTTGGCAGTAGCAGTGATGGCAAATATCTTGCTCTTTTTCACCTTCCTGGCACTGGTAGTAGCTTGTTGCTGTCCTGCTGGGCTGTAAGTCATTTTGGTGTGCTGCCAAGGAAGTGTAAGTTTTGGTAGACTTTGTCAGCTACATGGCAGCACTCAGGGCTTGTTCTGCTCCAAACTACTCCTAATAAAAATTATTTATGAGGGGCATTGTTTCCCAAGATGGTTTTGAATAAATTACCCTGGTATCTTTATCTATGTGTCTATGGACACACATGTACAAAAAGCAGTGCTGGTTTATTTTTCATAAAATTAAACATCTCTGCACTTAAATACACAAATTTTATTTCATTTTCCTTCTGTGGAAATTTCAACACTACTGTACAGTGTTTCCCTGTTTATTGTTGGAGTGGTGTAATACTGGAATGAAGTTACAGATATCTGAAATCAAGAAGTTTTTTTATTTATTTTAAGAGTGGCTTAGAATAATCCCAAAGTTAGGAATTGTTCAGAACGTATATCCTCTGGAAAAGAAGCAGACATTACACTGCAGTCTGTTTATTCCTCTTTGTTTGCAAAATAGTCGTCCTTTCACCTTAATAAATAGAAGAATTAATGACAGCTTTTTTTGGCACCGTGGCTATTACTTTTATATAGTCATCAAAGGAAATGTGAACAGGATTGACAATTTCATTTATCTTTGTGATAGAAATGCAAAGCAAAGAATCGGTAGCAAGTTGTGTGCACATCATAATAAGAAGGGCAGCAAGAAGCCCTTTTCCAGCCAGTGCAATTTATTTACCTCTTTTCAAAATCAGCTTCTTATTGTGTGCCTACAAATCTGCCTGCTCTGAATAGGCATTCAAAGAGAAAGAAAACAGGACAACTTTGAAAGGATATTACATAGGAAATTGCAAAAAGTACTTTATAATTGCTTGGAAGTTTTGTCAAATTGGGCGGTGTATTTTTGTGCATTTCAATAGGGTATAAAAATGCACTTAGCTGATGGCCATGTAAAAAGCAAGCCATCATGAGACTAGCCAGGTCCATTCCTGCTTGTACAGGTGAGCATGTGTCCATCTCTAGTAAAGGAGTGACTGCCTAAAAGCTCTCATCTACAGGGGGTTAAAGACCAGGGAAAATTCTGACCCTGAAACAGAAGTGATTAATATACCCTATGATTAGGTATTGTTACATGGAAAGGACTGTAAGATGAAGGGACTGAAATTAAGACTTGAAAGAGATAATTCTCCTCCATCACAGGGGCCTCTTCATTGTGCCTGTAGGATGGAGATTGTTAACTGCCTAGTGTGGGTGACTCCACAGATTCTAAACCGCTGTTAAAAAATACCAAATTTTCAGATAAGAATTTGGGGAAAAAATTGCCCACATCTATCTGCCCCAACCTCCTTTGTCCCACCCGCTCAGACACACCAGGTCTGTTGACCCTCACTGCCACAGCCAGGGGCAACAGCTTCACAGATGCATCTGTGTGATGCTCCTAGCTCATCCCAAGTTGTGAAAAGGCCCCAGTAAAGTTAGCCAATGTGAACTGCCCTGGAAGCCTTTTCCTGCTGAAGCAGTTGGGTAAAGTAGGCAGTCAATTGCATTCATGGCCCTCACACCCTCTGGACTTATTAAACATAACAAATTTAAATAATAACACTTATATTAAAAGTAGCCAGTGTTTGTTACAGGAATGGAAGAGAAATTTACTCCTTGGTAAAGGGAAGGAGCATTCTAGAAAGAATTCTGGGCTTGAGCAAGGCAAGATTTTTAAACATGAATGCTATAGTGCCCACCAAGCACCTGCTAGAAAATTTCAGATAATTAGCCATGAAAGGGGAATCATGACAATGAATACCTGGAGGGGGGGAGGGGAGAGAGAAAAAGAAAAAAACCACAGGCTCTCCGTGCCACTCCAAAGTGATATTTCCATAATGTCCTACTCAAGGAACAGATCACCAGCATTACTGTTTACCTAAACCAAAGGTTTATGTGGTTCTCTGTCCTGGAGATAAAATGCAGTCTCTGCAGAGATGAGTATTAAGACTTGCAAACCTAAAAACTCACAAAACCTTCAGTCCAAAGGCAGAGGTACAACCAAAAACATTGCTGAGTCCAAGATAAAAAGGATTTTTGGCATTCAGGTTGGCAGCATCAGTGTGCAGTATCAGGAATATCTTCCTCTTTCCCTCTGTCTCCTACCAGCAGCACAAGTCAAATGTGGAAATAACAATAATTCTTCAGTAGAAACTATGCTGTGTTTCATGTGTTTTCTCTGTCTGGCTTTTCATTGAATTTGCAAAAATCTGACAAATCTAACCAACCATTGACAAGTCTAACCAACCGTTGACAAATCTAACCAATGACAACAAAAAGCATATTTTGGAGGAGCATACACATGTAAATACAGCTGATGAAGAAACATAAGTAGCATTTCTGACTCAGAGATTGAATAATCTGGTCAGACAGTTTTAGTAATTTGTCATTTATTCATTAACTTGTACTGTAGCATGTTCCTACTTATTTTGAGTGCATTGGAAAAGTATATCAGCACAGAATGCAGGCAGAGAGCTAGCTCAAGGACAGTTTTAGGATAAGTGGTGTCCTAGATGTGTAAGAAGGCCTTTCTATAATTAACACTGGATTCCCCACATCCAAAACATTCACTCATGTAATGTGCCTTCATGTCTTATCAGAGTTATACTAATGCCTAGCAATTACTTTGCAGAATTCATAAAAATATAGACACCTAATATATTTGGAGAGTAAAAAGGTGATTCACTAGCTGCATTTTTAATTTAACAAATTTAACTTCATAAATAAGATTTTTTTCCCCTGGGCTATAATTTCTAATTATGCACCTATATAAATTCACACTATGGTATTAACATTTCATAAACTACAAAGGAAGTTCTCAGTCTGTGTAGAATATTGTAGAAAATTGTCTGTGCAATACAAGTTAATGGCATACAAAATTACAGTCCAAACACTTGTTCAATGTTTTTGGAAGCAGCCCTATGTCAAAAGTGTAGCTTTTTTGTTCTGCCTGGGTAAGCCACAAGTTCAAGCGCAATCAGGTGAACATTTTAGTCTTAGTTTAACCTCTAATGTTAGACAAAGAGTCTGGAAAGCTATCAGTTATTGCTCAAGAAAAGGTCAAAAATAACTGGCAAAAAGACTGAATTCTTTGTTACTGAAAATAGAGGTTGGTACAAGTACAGGCAAATCAATAACAAAAAAATATCTTGCAAGAAAAGCTAAGTAAACTTAAATCTTAAAAACAGAAAATATCACACCAGTTACATTGGAAGGAGAAATCTACCTACATTTTTAATAATCTCTAATATTAACTTTACCCCCGAAAAGGTGACATCTTTTGGAGACTTCATGACAGTAGTGCCTGTGGGCTGTAGCTACCCAGTGCTCAGGAGCCTCCATAGCCTCACTGCCTCTGCCCTTGCATCCTTGTGTCCTGTCCATCTCTCCACCCATCTGTTTCCCAGATTGCTTACAAACAAAGGAAAATTTTACAGAGTTAATATCTTCTGCTCTACAGAGCCTGGGGTAACAAAGAGCTTCATTTTTTTTTTGGGCTTCTGAGCAAGTTCTCCTGCACATCCCTCCCCTGGCTTTAGGTGCCCACACATGCAGAAAGCCATAGATTATTCCAGCAGAGTGCTCTTCCTTTACACAGCACCTCTCCCTTCTCTGTAGGGCCATGCTATAACATGGGAATTATTTTTAAAATCAATATGATTTTTTTTTTTTTAGCCATGACCACCATCACCAACTTCATGCTTTTGCTTTCCAGAGATCTGATTTGACTTTACAGTGTAACAATGACAGAGACACTACAGACAACAAAAGAGCTTCCTAATGCAAAGAAATGTTGCTTATTATCAGGATTTTCAATAATCATTAGCTAATCTGTGCTTCCCTATGATGTGAAGAGTCTCATTAGCCAACCAGCCCTGCCTATTTGACTTGGCATTTCTCATCCACAAAACAAGGTCATGAAGTACATCTTTCCTGACAGCAGAAAGTGTTTTGTAGAAGATCTTAAGCTGCAATGAGGAATCATCACCCACAAGATAAAATAATACTCTAGTAAGCAGATAATGTAATACTGATAATCAGTAGAAGCTGAAGTTCGGTAAGGTTATGATTTTGAAGGTCAACTAGGAGATGCCCATTCAAAACCACCTTTGAAATTTGAGGATAGTGCTTATAGCAAAAGCCATGTGTGTCATCCAGGAAAGAAACACAGCAAACATTTTGGTGAGGTTTTGGCTTTTAGGAGCAGGTCTCAGAGGCACAGCCAGACGAGTCAGACAGTGCAAAGCAGCCTCTCTCCAGTGCAGTGACTGCCCCTGGAGGGGTGGTCCCTGTGCCTATTGGCTTCCTGCTGAGAAAACAAGGCAGCGCTCAGCCCCAGCATGGCTAGTACTGGCAGTGAGGAGCAGGAGTGGTGCGCCTCACTGCCCAGGTATGCAAAAGTGTTTCTGACGTTTCTCCCCATTTATTAGAGCAACCATCTGGCCAACGGACTTGTTCTGAGGTAGAAAGCACTGCTCAGTGAGATTTTATTGCTAAGAAAGATACAATAAAAACAGATAAGCAGAAAACATCATATGTAGACCTTTCATACACAGAATAATAATGCTGTGAAAACAGACTGAACTTCCACATATGGTGGCTTGAGTCAGAAGCACTGGAACAGACCATGAGTGCTCAGAGAGCTCTAAGAAAAAAGACTGGCCTGGCTGGGATAGAAAACTCTAATCAGCGCTTAGAGTTTGTTGTCCTTGCAGTGTTTCATCTGCTAACAGTATTTTGGCTGCATTCATTCTGTTTATCACTGCAGTTAACATCTTAATAACTGCTTCCTCCTGGTTTCCTCCTGAAAACCTGAAGTCCACAGTAGGAGAAACTAGTGAGTGACATCAGGTTTGCTGCTGTATGCAGAGAGCTGTAAGACAGAACCCATATTATAGTAAACTTTATACAGGATTGTGAGGATTATCTCCTAAAAAAGATCAAAATAAAGCAGACCTTCTGAACAATGGAAATTCCTGTCTCTAAGTATCAGTGTAGTCAGTTTATTTAAACAAATATCTATTTTTATATGGTTGATTAATCTTGGATTAGTGAACTAAAAGCCTTAATATTTAAGTAGCTGTAAATATTTGAATTCTAGCATTTTTGTACAGTTATTACTGTTTATTTCAAACATCCTTCTGCTTTGTGATATGATTTACACATACCTTTACCTTTCTCCTGTTGGTTGCAATACACTTAAGGAGGATGTTGATCTGAGCAGGCTGTAGGTCCCTGAGGTTGGGACAGAACGTGCCTTGGCACAGCTGGGCTAGACCTGCAGTCCCCAGCACCATGACCGCTGCCCAGTGGGTGGTTACCCTGCCTACCAGCTGAAATACCTCACAAATGACATCCTTATAGCCTGAGTCCCAGAAACACAAATTCCTAGCATGCTATGAAGACTGTCCTTTCCAATTCACCTGGATACTTGCCTTTGTGTTTGAATGGCTGCCTGCAGTGAACTGGCATGACTGAATTATAGCTTCAGATGTAACCATTCTGCTCAAAATTTTTCACCATGTAGAATGCTTAAATAAGAGCAAAGTCACATCTGAACATCAGGACTCTTACCCACATAAGAGACAAGGAAAGGAGAAATGTATTTATGCGCTCAAGTTTTATCATCTGCATGTTATCACCTAAATTAGTCTCCTGATAGTCAGCAGAGCTTTCACAGGGAAGCATGTGAAGTTAGACACATGCTTTCCCTAAACAGGAGCCACTTTGAAATAATATGTGTTCCTTCTTTTTTTTTTTCACCCTAAAACTCTGCAAATAGAGCTATTTGCCATGAAACACTTTGTCAAAACTATTTGCTCACCTCTTATGGATTCATCTGATGAAGATCTTTATCTCAGATTCTTTTCAAAAATTATTTTGCAGATTAATTGCTGAAACTTGTGTATTCCTACAGTGGTTATTAAAATTATTTTAAACTAGAAAAACCTTATTTAAACTTTTGTCAAAGTCAAACTCTCTTGAGTGTTTCCTTGAATCCATCTTCCCATATGTTCAATACCTTATCTGAGTATTGGGCTTTATCTACCAGTATTTTCTGCCTCCTCTCCTTCCACCTGCCAAGCTCTTTTCTGCTGAAAATTGATAATTAGTTACCACTCTGTAATGCACAACTACCAACTCTGCTGCTGAGGTTAGGTTTTGTTGTTTGCTATTAGAATACAGAAAACCCTTATCAGAAGTTAACCCATTCTGATCTTGGGAGAGGGAGATGAGAAAATATTATTTTTAACTTTATTTCCCTGAGAACATTGAAAAAAAAAAAACATCAGAGTTCACACACAAAGGACGTGGAATCAAGGACAATCTGCCTTTCAGTTCCCATCTTTCCTCTGCTCATGGCAGCATCTTCCCAGGTCTTCTGGTATCACAATCTCTTTGGAGGTTGGGGAGAGGCTCCTATTCCTGCGCCATTTGTGACCAAGTGACTTAAATCTCATAAATTATTAAGATGTTGTTGGTCCTTTGGGGCTGTGCAAGTCTTTCTCTTTTGGGAAAAATTGCCTTAGGCTTGTGGGCTTCAGGAAAATTACCCACAAGAAAATTCATCCTGGCACTGACCTTCCCAGACAGAAGTTGTGAAGCAGAGAGAGGCTTCTCTCACATATATTAGTTTCTCAGGTCACTCACTGGAGCATCCCTATTTCCAAGCTCAAAACATAGCCCTTCACAAGTGACTGCCAGCATCTGCCTGAGACTCACACTGACTGGTTTCTTTCATTTTGGGGGATAAGCAGTTCGATTTTCTGGATGGATTTTTCTTCAGTCTGAGTCCTTCCTACCATGGCCATAAAATGTTAACGTATCAACAGGCCATAGCCAAACTTCCACAGTGTCACCTCCCAGTTCAGCACTTATTCCTCCAGGTGAATCAGCCCTGCAGCTTTCTAACTACAGTGAGCACTGGGGGAACACTAGCAAGTAATTGATCCTGCTTGAACAAAACAGTCATTTCAATTCTAATTTAGAAGCCATAGTCTCTAACAGTCTTTCTGAAACAGTGGGTAGCAGGTTGATTCACCAACAGACTGAAGAGAGACATTATTGATGAAAGGGTTATCTGCAGCCTGAAAAATACACGTCCTTTTGCATTCCCTTCTCCCTTCCACAAACACATACTGCAATGAGAGGAGTGTGGAGGTGACCCCCACTCCTGCCACCCTCAGGCAGGCTGCTGCAGGCTGCAAAGATCCTCTGCTGGTATCGCCATCCAGACTGCTTTCTCCCAGTGCTGGGTTGCTGGGAGGAATGGGAACAGAATAAGGAATCTGGCCCAAAGTTTTTTTTTTATTTCATATAAAGAAACGTAATGTAAGTGCTTAAGTCAAAGCATCTAATTCATCTGTGCAGCATGAGGTCAGCTGATAAATTAAGACATCAACTTATTAGCCTAATTTTGGCAGAATTATTAAAAGCATGTTTACATTCAAGCTCATTAAGGGAGACATCTAAAACTAGAAACATCCAAAATTAATGGATGCTTTACAAAACTGTTAGCTTCAGTGAGTTGTGTTGCATTCTTTTATTAAATGGATAGGTTGTTTTGGTTTAGGCAGAGAACAGCTGCAGATAATTCCTTAAAAATAAAAGTACAGTCCTGACCTGTAGGAAAGGAAAGTTAATTGAATACTTAGAAGCTTTTCTGCACATCAGTCTAGATATGGAGTATTTAATAGAAGAAGAGAAGAATGTTTGTGCCTAACACAATTTTCTGTGTGGTTTGTGTAAATCATAACATGCTTGCTCTACTTCAACTTTTTTTTAATGCTTTAGTATTAATTGGAAAGACAAGATTTTTGTACATTTTCTGATTGCTCTGATTTAACAAAAGTCATGATTTTGGCTTTATCAACTAGACAGATTGACAGTCAACACCCATGATTCAAAGACATACCTCATTGGCATGCTGTGCATTTCATTCCTTAACTGACAGCTGAGGTAACTCGTGTCCATTTGCAGTACTCCCCTATGTTCTAACACCTTACTTGGCATTTAGAGAAGTATTTAATAATGAAAATCTTATAAATCATTTAAAGCATAACTTAGAATACTGAGTATCTCTACATATACTAGAGAGATATAGAGATATAGATATAGATGATATAGATATAGATATAGATATAGATATAGATATAGATATAGATATAGATATAGATATAGATATAGATATAATAAAATTTATTTTATGCTCACCTGTTATTAAAACTATTGCTTCTGGCAAAAGGCCCACAGATTACCACAGGAAGGTTACCCCCCCACACACCTGGATAATCATTGTGGTGAGGCCAGGAAAGAGAGACCATGGAGCCGCAGAGGATGGTGCAAGTCCTGCTGGCTCAGCTTTCCTCCTCACTTCTGCTGCAAGAGCAGTATCTCTGCCACAGCAGCTTATTGCTGTGAGCTACCTAGCAGCTAAATCAGGAAACCTCATGCAACCACATTTAATATATTTTTTCATACTAGCTTTATCTTCAGCTCTTGACCAGAGGGATGCGAGAGATGACTTTTTAACCATGTTTTTCCTTCTAATACTTTATCAAGTATTTATTATTAAAGCTTTTTTAAAATAAAAGAAATCAATGCATTCTAGCAAATAATAGTCATTTTCCCACCTCCAGTTAATCAGGCTTTATGTACTTAGTATCTGTGATGTTGCAGTAATTATACTAATTCTCCAGTCATCCATTGAGTCTGTCTTGCAAAACTGGACAGATGTGACTTGAATTTCTAATTCTTTTGATTTTCTGGCTTTGTACTCTTGGAAAGCCTAGCATGATGTGATCCTGGCAATGCAAATAACAAAAAGCAAATGAGAAACAGTCTTAGTTTAAAAGTAAAGCAAATTCTCCAGCTTTACACATGGAAAACATACAATCTGCTTTAAAACCTTGTGCAGTAGGTATGAACCTCACCCATTCACATCAGGAGCTGGCAGATTGCTGAGGTACTTATATTGCAGCTCACACAGAAATGCCTGCAGAACCAAGGTTAAACATTTTTAAAGTTGCTGCAGATCTTGTCTGATCTGTTGATTTCTTATATGTATGTTTTTCCATATGAGGTGCTGGGAGTTCTTTGAGGTCAAATACATGTCATTTTTTCCCTGTGGGAGATGTTCCTAGTTTCTCTGAGCCCAGTGGGAAATACAAAGTATCACCTAACTCAGTGGTAACATTTTTAGTGGTGCTCTTTTTTCAGTCTGTATTAATATTTTTATTTTAATTCCCCATTGGTAAAAAAAGTTAGAATTATTTCATAGATCCAAATGTAGAGTATTTTGAGTTTTGTCAACATGCTTCTCTCTTTCAAAGGACGATTATATTACTTTTTTCCCAGAAGAGGGACAAGTTAATTTATAATCTATAAAATATTGTTTTATAATAAATACGTTTAAGATATAAGACACTACAAGAGAGTGATCTAACATAGTTTATAAAGATCCTAGTGTAAATTAAACACAGAGATGCTCTCTTATCCTCCTGTCTACGTGTTAGGCAGCTAGCATCATGTCTTCTATTAAATCAGACCATATGCCAGTTAAAGTAGAACCTAAAGGCAATTAAAAATGCATTTGCTGCATAAAGTGAGAACTGTGCCTAGAGAGAATGCAGAATCATGCTTTCTACCTTAATCAGTTTCATGAAAAGTAAAATGAAGCATTTTTGGTGGAATTGCCACTTGTCCAAAGATGAGTAAACCAGAGATCCATAGTCTGACAGTTTTAACCTTGAATTTCCTAATGTAAGATTAACCAGTTCTTTCTCAAACACTTGTGTTACATTTCTGCCTATCCCCTAGATCTTAGAATAACTTCAAGGCAGTGCAGCCCATTGCTTGCATATGGGAAATAAGAAAATTATCATGTGTGTTTAAAACAGTTGAGTCCTTGGAACCTGCAGCTTTTGTGACCTTTTACAAACTTCTTATGGGAAAACAAATACACTGTCAGTTTGGTTTGGGCCTGATCAGGATGGGAATTTAGGGGGTGGTGGGAAGAAGGAAGGAAGAATGCAATTATACCTCTTGATTTGATGTTAAACCAGTGACATTTTAAAGGCAACCACACTGGCAGTTGCCAGCCTGTTGTTATGAGCTACTCTGAGGCAGAAACTCCACAGTGAAGGTCACTGTGCTAGAAGCAGAGATGTAAACATGTCAGCATCTCTCGCTTTTGCTTTTTTGGGGCTTCTTTATATCAAATACTCACTTCTGTCCCTCACCTATTTTCTAAAGATAATTCAGTTTTCAGAAGCCAGCCAGCATGCCATCTGCTTAGCCAGGTTCCTGGGGAGGCATGATGAGCCCCAGTTTGCTTGAACGCTGCCTGAGAACTGTGAGCAGCAGAACTGACTGCTGCACCACAGGAACTGAGGGCCAGGAGTGCCCTCCACATTCACAGGAGTCATTTGCAAAACCATTGCTCAGTGTGAGCAAAATTGGTCCCTGTGACTATGAAAACATGTCAGTCTAATGAGAAAACTGTGGGAAAAATACCTAAGAATAGAATGATGAACAGGACTTATTTCAGCTAGAGGATTTAGGGCAAAGATAAACATTACTTAGATATGGTAGGAAGACTATATCACATGAAGTATGGTACAGCACTTTCACACCAACTCAAAGTAAGTGTCTCATCACATGTGCTTTCTATGTGTAAAACTGGATGGTTTTGCAACCTTCTTGTTTTCAAAGGTGACGTATGCTGTTTTAATTTCTGAATGGATTAACTCCAAACAGCAGGGTATGACTTAAAGGCTCCTCAAGCAACCATTAGAAAGTATTTTGGTTATTTAAATAATGGAGTTGGTAGTAATTTAAAAAAATTACAGGGAGAAATGTTCTTAAATGTCATCAGCTACACAGAGCTTAGAGGATTTAATGAGTTGCTATAATGCATGGTCCAGCAACAGCAAAATCAGTCTGCCATTACCAGTCCTGTAAGTCTGTGTCTGCTTAAAGCACCAAATACTCATCTGCACTGTCACCTATCAAGGTTAGTGATGCTCCTGCATTTTGTATCAAAAGAGGATTTGGGCTAACAGTGGAATATGAGAATGGGACTAAGAAACAACAAAGATGACTGTCCCTTCAGGAGGAATTCTGTTGGTCTCATCTAATGGTCCCTTCAGACTCCTTCTGGCTTCCCTGGAAAGGTGCTCACAAGCCAGGAAGGGAACTTCAGAACTACCCTAATACCATCTCTTTGGGGATGGCTTAAGGATGAAGTCAGGTGGAGAGAGTGATGAAGAGTCCTGTTGCCAGAACAAATGCTCCTGTGTTTTGGCTTACCCTGCAGCAAAGAGAATCTTCTCTACTAAAATCTGATTTGAAAATGGAAAGCTATGGAAATGCTACAGAATTTCTCCATAAAAACAACCAATTTCAGTTTGCCTACATGTAAAATATTGTTACCTATCTGCCACACAACTCAATGTAATATCTGAGTGACAGATACAGAAACAAAAAAAAAAATATATGGTCAGCAAAGCAAAGGCTTTACTTTAAGCATTGAACAGTTTTCCTGATTTCACTGAGAATCGCCAGTATGGATGATGATGAAGAGAGAATAATGATGGAGAGGGAGGTTCTCCCTGTGCTATTCTTGCTATTCATCACCTGCTCAGGGTATGAGTACAGGCAGGTGATAGCTTCTGTGCTGTGGAAGTCCCTTTTCTGGCAAGATGGAATCAATAAATTACTTCAAATGTTGTTAGAATCCTAAGAGCAAAAATTATTTGCACAGAGTACGTGCTAGTCAGTGTAGAACACAATAGTCCCCCATTATAATTTCAGTAAAAGAAGAGAACATAAAAGGAATCTTGTTATTACTCTAAGACTGAAAAATATTCTTGTGTTCCTAATTTTGTACTTTAATTGAACACCAGACATCAGTGCTCCATATAAAATCAAATTTGGTGGGTAGTAAATACAGTAGAACTGAAGGTTTTATGTTACAAATCGAGAGATGCATTCATGATAAAACTGTCTTCACTTCAGCAACACTATTACCACAGATTTATTAAAATAGAACTAAGTTTAAATGCATTTTCCTTTTCTTTTCAATTTCATTACTTTTTATATCTAAGAAACAAAATTCATTTAACATGAACTGGGTTTTTTTATATTACAAGCCTTTATAAATTCTCAGTGCTGCAGATTCAGAAGAAAATTTGAAACATCAATATTAATAAAAACTTAAGTAAAAGTTTTTTAAATGCTATTTGTCTCTAGTAATTTGATCTAAAAAAAATACTGCTTTGATTCTGTTTCTACATTAGGAGTTTTCTAATTAGTCCTGCTGAAGAGGGCACAAAACGGTGGAACTACCTCACTAGCAGAAGGCTCAGCTACCCCAGTCTTGGGATCTGACTGACAGACTTCAGCTGCTGAGTGGAGTGGCTGCTGGGTTTACTTCCTCAGGTATGTCCTATCATGACTGCTTCTCCTTGCCTTCACACCACCGGGTAGGTGAAGCACTATGTGGGGACTCTGGTGGCAATAAAACCCACTGCAGTGCAACATGGCTTAAAGCTATATGGGAAAAGAGATGATGCTTACCTACAGCATGCAGCACACTGAGCTTTTGGGCAGAAAAGCAAAGCATAAGGGTTTGTTAGATTAATTAATGGTGTTTAATAGCTATTACAATGAAAGCTCTTATGATTGGTGGGGGCTGACTCCAGCTGCTCGGGGAACTGCACTCTGCCTGCTGGCAGGATTCAGGCTGGCAGGATTTACATTCCCAGCAAAGACTACAGAGGAAGGCAAGGAGTTACTCTTTGGGCAAGCTGTTGTAGACCTGCCAGAGGATTGTCACAGGATTTAAATCATTATATAGTCAGTAGGAATGACTGAAAATACTCAAAGAAAACATTTCCCAACAGGAAATACTGATTTGATGCGATTTCAGTATTCTTCAGGATTGTGTGAATTTTACTCAGACTTCCTGGTGGAAAGTATGCTGGTGGGGTTTTCCTAGCAGGGAGCAGCAGCGGGCAAAGCCTAACCGCTTCAACCTCCAGCAGTCTGTCTGGCCAAGCAGGCAGTTAGCTGGGAAGCTAGATAAAAGCACCCATTTAAAAATTGGTGAGATTCAGTTAATCAAAAAGGGAATGCATCCAGCTTTGTATTGTGGTACAGAACGAAACCATTAAATACATAAAGTTTCTGTGGATCATGATATACACTTCCCATGCCATCCAGTGATTAGATGAAGTTGTGGCTGAATAAAATGGTGACTTAATAAAATTTCAGGGGGAAAAAAAAGGCAAACATTTTTAAAAGACACACCTCAAATTTATTAAAAAAAAAAATCTCTATCTCATTACTTACTGCAAAAATCAAACTGCTTCTGACGGTGGTTCACTCTAATGACTTTACTGGCTTGACGTTTGAGCTCTTACTTCTTAATGTGGACATTAGCCAGTGAAACAGCTGACCTACAGAAACATTTTATGCTACTGTATTCTAAATCAGTAGTGTTGTTTTGCTGGGGCTTTCTTCCGTAATGTATCTGAACAAGTAATAAGCATAATGAGTTTGGAAGCCTGACAGGACTGAACAATCAGCTCTGGGCACACACCCCAAGAGGAGACCCAGACCTGGATCAGGATGCTAGCAAAAAGCAGTCACTGTATTGCTCTTCATTCAAGTACTACGCAGCTACTTGGAGAGCCAGCCTGGGATCTTGAGGCAGGCGGAAGCCACACGCAGAGTGCCGACGAGCCCAGGCTCCACAGACGGTCTCCGTGGAGCTGCGCGATGAGGGACAAGTGGGGCCGCGGCGCGGTACGAACGGCGCCAGGCGGGGCCTCCCGCTGTGGGCGGAGCGGTGCGCGGCCGCGGAGGCGGGGGCTGGGCCCGCGGGGCAGCTGCGGCCGGCGCCGCTCGTCGCCCGGGTGGGGAGAGGCGGGCTCAGGCGTGCCGGCGCGCACCCGCGGTGAAGCCGCCGCCCGTGCAGGGGTAGAGCCCGGGCCGCGACGGGAATACGCCGGACGTTCCCCGGGTTCGAGGAGGGGAGTCTCGTCCCTGCCGACTCGCTGGACCTTCCTGCGAGCCCCAACATCAGACTTGTCAGTGTGATGGGTCTCGGAGGGGAGCCCAGCGTCGCCTCCCCGCTTGCGGGCAGCAGGAGCCCGTATTCAGCGCAGGGCAGTTGAATCCCGCTCGCGGCGGAGCAAGGAACCGGGACGAGATTTATTACTTCATTCCTAGAACGTCGCTTCCACCTGCGAGCGAGTTTGAGCAGCCGGCTCTGGATTTTATATTTGCTTCTCCACAAACCAAGGTTAGTCGGGTGGCTTTGGCTTTTTTGGGAAGGAGCCCTGACCCGGCCCCGCTGTGTGCGATGGATTGAGGCGTGCCCGGCTGCGCCCCGAGCCCGGCCCCCGCCCGCAGCCCACACAGATGCGATGGGAAATCGGGGGCTCTTCTGCACCCTCTGTTACCTGATGTTCAACGCGCCTCTGCTCTTCATCGTCACCGGTGAGTAGGAAACTTCAGCCTCTTCCCCCAGTGAGCCGCTTGCTCCGGACACAACTTGCTGGCGGGAGGCAGCGGGGCTGCGGTTCGGGCACGGCGAGGCTCCGCCGCCCTGTCCGCAGCCGAGTTCTAGCCGCTGGACTCCTGCCGTCAATTGCTCCCAAGTCCCGTCCTCCCTGCCGATTTTTCCTGTGGAAGTGTTGCTGGCTGGGGGCAGGGAGCGCAGCCTGGGAGGGCTCTGCAGAACAAGGTGGCACTGTTGCGGCCACAGCTGTCGGCAGCGCGGGCTTGGTGCCTCGCAGCCACCGGAGTGGAGCACGGCGGGCGCGCAGACCGGGACAGTCCCCGCGCCGGATTCGGGGGAGGGGGCAGTGGGACACTGGAGTTCTGTGTCTAGCCAAGCGCTTTCTTGTAATTTTAAGGCCCACCTGAAACTTCCCATTTCCGCTGCAGCCGCGGCCCCGGCTGCACACTGATGGGGACCGGCTCGGCCTTGCCCCAGGTGCACAGTCCCCGAGGCTCTGGTTGTCCTGCGGTCACTGGTCTGTGGGAAACCCGTGTCTCAGCGCTTAGGCCATGAGCCAAAGCATTTCACGTTACACTGAAAAGGACTGATCTTGTCTTTTAATCTTTCCCATTAACCACCCCTTGTAACTCTGTCTTCCTCTCCCAGCTACCTTTACTGAAGTTCCCAAAGATGTGACTGTTAGGGAGGGAGATGATATTGAGATGCCTTGTGCTTTCCGAGCCAGCGGATCCACTTCTTACTCCTTGGAAATCCAGTGGTGGTACCTTAAAGAACCAGCCAGAGAGCTTGCACACGAATTAGCCATCAGTGTCCCCGGCAGCAGGAGCAAGGTAATACAGTGCTGTGGAGATAATACCGCTTCATCAAGTGCAACATGGTCAGAGGGCAATCAGAATAAGTGCAGCAGTTTCAGAGAGGAGTGCTTCCTCTACCCAGTGCCAGCGAGCAGTTGGAAGCACTGGCATCCCCAGGACCTCCCTGGGACAGAGGAGGACAGTGCATGCACCATGAGGGACATGCACCTCAGGAAAAACCATGAATGCTTTAAGCACTGTAAATGGAAAATTATAACTGTGCCACTGCAAAAGCAGCAATGAGGACCCCAGACAGGCAGTCAAAAATAGCTGTGATATGAAGGGAGGACAAGCAAAAACCAGTGTTTCTGTGGACTGAGCTAGAAAAAAAGGTGGGAGAGCCTCTGTTTGCTCACTGATGGAACATAGAAAGGCATGAGGGATACACCTCTCTTTGCTGCTATATTAAGTACATGTCAATCTGCATATACAAATGCACAGTTTCTTGGGGTTGCACATACACACCTGTGTCTGTAGCTCAGCAAGACATTTTCAGACACTCAGATGTAGTAATTAAAATGCATGAAGCAGAGTTAAATCTTGCATGTCCTTTCCCCTCTCCCTAGCAAGCTGCCTGGCGTGAGGGTAGGCTAAATTTTTCAGCTGCATTTCCCCAATATAAGCCAGTTCATTCTGCAGCCTTCCCCAAGTGCACAACTGGTGACAAATGGGGCCATACAAGAAGTTGGACTTCCAGGCTATGTTGCCCTATTGCTCAGGGCACATCATCCTCTCCAGCCCTGGGCCCCTGTGCCAGCAGGGTGCCCCATGGCAGCCTCTGTGCTTGTGCCAGCTCCCCTCTCTGTGGTATGCTTGTTTTCCTGCAGAGCTCAAATAGAGATGCAAAGCATATAGACACTGAGCTAATGCGATGCCGCCTAGCTGGGGAAAGTGTAGTCAGTTGTCAGACAGGAAAATAAATCGCATGGATTTAAATGTCTTCCTTAACCTTACATAAAAACTGTGAGTTGCTTGAACAATAAATGATGGCAGGGCTTTCCTGGAGAGTGATGACCATCTCCCTAGGAGGTGCATCACTGAGATCTGAGGCATCACTTAGGTTTACAGTAGTTGGCTGCAGACAAAAACTAACCAAACAAAGCACCCAAAAACCCCACAGTACAAAGCCTGCAGAGCGATACCTGCTCCCAGGATGTTTCAGGACTGAAGCTCTGCCCTGAACAGTGTGGGATCCAGCCTGCCCAAGCACTTCACTGGCATGCTATTGCTGCTGGTAAAGCATCTTCCCCAGTGTTTGTCAGCAGCTGTGAGCAGCACAGCATGCAACAAGCACTTCTTTGGCAGCTGTTCACACCCATCATGCTTCTGTGGGCACCACAGGAGCTTCACCAAAACAGTACCCCAAGAAGAGCACTGGTTTGGTGCCTTCCCCATCCCCTGGGGACCTCCCTCCCCTCCTACCTCTCTCCTCCCACCATCAGCCACACATGGACTGTGTGAATGGCAAGTGGAGAAAGTTGCATCTGCCTGTGTGCTGTCCTTGCACTGGGGTGGGAATAAAGCATCTTGTTGATGTGCTGGCAGAGCCGAGTCTAATTTCCCTTTTTTTTTTTTTGTTATTTTAGGTAACAAATAAGGATGCAACCAAAATCAGTGTAAGTGCAGCTCCATCTGGGTGACGTGCACCCCTCCTCCCATACACATGGGATTTCCTGCATGCCCCTCTTCTCTCCTGACACATGAATGCAGCTGGTCTTACTGGCAGTCCCGCTCTAGCAGCACAGCGGGAGTGTGGCACGTTTCCCTTCCTCCCTGTGTGGCGCTTCGGTCAAAACTTTACCATCTGTTGCCGGTTTAGCAGTCACATCTCATTCCCTGCAAATGGGGAGGAGGTGATTCTGTGTGATACTTGCCCTACAGCCCTTCTTTAGCCACATCTGAAAAGGACTGCGGTGCCGAGGCACGGCTGGAGCCGTTGTCTCCCGCCGCAGTGGCGGAGAGTGGCCTGCGCCGCTGCTGCGGAGCACCTTCTTGATCTGGGCTGGGTGGTACGACAGCCAGCAGGGCTTCGCCCGCGGCAACAGGTGCAAGGCGATGTCCAGGCTGCTAGGCTTCCCCCGCCTCTCGGATGTGGGGCGGTTCCTGCGGGCTGGAAACCACCCCGGCATCTGGGACGGCGCTGGAGAGCCGTGCGGGCCTGGCCAGGGGTAGAGGGGCTAGGGTCGGACAGCAGCGGAATAGCAGAGTGCGCGAGGGGCGGTGGGAATGACGGGGAGCAGCGAGTAATTATGCATGGCCCCTCGGGATCCCGAGGTGGGGCTTTAACAGCGAGGGGCTGGGCTCACGCCCGGTGCACTCGATATGTGGGGAACGAGCCCAAGCACGCTGATCTTGACAGCGAACGACGCATACCTGGGGGAAGAGCGAGCTCTGCTGGGGCTGTACTGAGGAGAGCAGGGCTGTTACTGGGGAGGGAAAAACGGCGGGGCCGAGTCAGGTCCTCGAGGCGGTCGGGGCCGGCGGCCGCTGCTGAGTCGCCGCCTGGGGTGCACTCTCTTGCAGACGGTCCGCGTCCAGGGCAACGACATCTCGCACCGGCTGCGGCTCTCGGGCGTGCGGCGGCAGGACGAGGGCGTCTACCAGTGCCGCGTGGCGGACTACAGCGACGACGAGACGCAGGAGCACAAGGCCCAGGCGCTGCTGCGTGTCCTCTCCCGCTTCGCGCCGCCCGACGTGCAGGCGGCCGAGGCCGTCTCGCACATCCAGAGCGGCGTGGCTCCGCGCCGCCACGGTCCCGCCGCGCGGCCCACGCCACCGCCGGGTCCCGGCAATCGCCCGCAGCCGCCGCCACCCCTGGCCGAGGGGAATACTTCCGCCGCCACGGCCACCGCCTCGGCGGCCGCCGCTGCCGCCTCCTCGGCCTCGCCACCGCCCGGTCAGACCGCCATCCTCCGCCAGCAGCACGGGTCAGGTAGGGTGCGGGGCCGCGGGCGGGGAGGCACCTATTTTCAGCCCGGCCGGGGCTCCCCAGCCCTGTTTAGGGTCGCTCACCGCCACACCGCTCTGCCACAGGTGGGACTGTCGCTGCAGTGCTACATCTGAGTCACTGCGGCCGAGTCTGTAAGTAAGTGCACGTGATCTGCAGCGCCCCGCACCTGCCTTGTCAGATTTGGCACAGAGGCGTAGGGCTGGGGAGGTGAGTCTGACCTGCTGCCTTTCGGTAGGTGCTGTGGGAGACCACCCCCTTGCAGCTTTTCGGACTGATGTTTCAGTCAGTAGCTGCAGCCTCAACTGAGCGAAACACTATGGCTGTTCTGCAGCTAATTCAAATCAGTGAGTGACTGCAGGGACTGGTCGCCCAGAGCAGGCGCAGGCCCCACGTGGAACAGAGTGCAGGTTCGGACGGGAAACGTCAATTGGTGTGTGATGAGCTCCAATTTGGGTTACTGGCCGGGTAAGAATTGGAGATCCTGTGCTCTGTAATGATTTGCAAATGTAAACATGCTGATTTTGATCGTCCGGTGCCATGTTATTACATTACAGCTTTATTTACACTGATGACATCAAAGTCTGGGGTAAAGAACCCAGAGTCTGAAATTTGCATTTGCAAAGGTGTTTCAAGATTCAAAGGTGTGGTGCTGGTCTTGCTGGGCTTTAAACTAAGCCACTGCCACTTAGCTAATGTTGAACAGATGTCCCTGTCAAAGTAACTGTGGTAGAAAGGAAACAATATTATGCCACTGACTGTGCAGGGAAAGCCCTAAGCTCCCCTCTCTGCTGAGTCTCTTCTGACGTAGATTCATAATCCTTGCACAGGAGTGTTCACACTTCTTCCTGATACCTCTTTGCACTCTCAGGGCAAATGGTTGAAAGTTTTGGATCACGGTAATGGGAATCAGTTGTATAGGGGTCACTGTGACCTGCTGGTGCTGTGTTTTGTCTGGCTACTGCTTTTGACTGTTTTCTGAATAATTTTTGCTTTTTCGTATGTAGAAATGTGTGTGAAAACTGGGCTTTACTCCTCGTAATTTCTAAAACAAAGCTGGTGTTTGTTGGTGTCTAGTGGAAGACAAAATGGTAATTCCTGAAGTCTAATGAGACCTACAAAGAAAAAAGCTGTTTGCTTTTGCTGAATGCACTGACCACAAGAAAATAAACCAAACGCTGTCATGCGCAAGACTTGTTATTTTCCTATTGGAAAGGTCTGCTTTCCTCACAGGAGCCCAGGTGTGGTGGCTGATTGTGTTTCCTCTTTCCACTCTCCCATAGTGAGAATTCTCACAATGTGAGAAGATAACAACAGAAGATAGGTTTAAGACTTACAGCCCTGTGTGCTCTGCCTACTCAACCCAGAGCTTATGTGGTGTATATGAACTAAAACCAGGATGATGGAAGTGCAGTGGGCTCAGTTCCATCCCAACAGATGGATGTGAGCGTGTGCTGCCAAGGGAGCATGTCACATATGTCTGTTAGGGCAAGACCCCCTGCCCAGATCATCTAAGCTGCTGTCTGACCTGATTTTTTACATGCCTGTGGTTCGAGGATGTGGCACTGTTGCATTGTTTGTAGGCTGAGGTATAAATTTGAACTTAAAGTATGAGCATGGTGGCCAGCAGTGGAAATTATGGAATTATTTAAATCAGTGAAAAAGATAGCGGAATGCAGAAAAATATTTTGTGGGGATCTCCAGATGGAGACATGCTAGTAGGACTACAAAATAGGCTAAACCAGAATTTCCTGCTGTGCCATCTCTCCTGTGAACCCTGTTATCCGTGAACAGTGCCACTCTGTGGCAGTTCACATTCCAGGAGAAAGCTGAAGTTGGTGTAGAGGACAAGACTCCTGTTACTGTTCATAATAATGACTTTATAAGGTATAAACCAGCAACTGCTTTTGACCCTGTACGAGACAGGCAACTAATACTGTATTTTGGTGTAGTTCTCTGTAAAAATGTTGGGTTTTTTTATACTCTGCTTGAATCAAGACCTCCTGAATGACAAGCTTTTACATGGTTTATTATAATTGTCATACCTGTGGCAGTTTGGTGTTGCCTTTAATTACTTATCAATAAAGCATCAGCCACAGCATGGCTCAGGAGATTAGCAGCCAAAGACTTGGTCTTTGAAGTTCCTGATTCAGGTGTCTTCTGGACCAGAACCATCTGAAAATTACTACCACAAAGTATCCCTCTTGTTGCTTTTGGAAAGCAGATTGATGGTTCCCATCCTGGTCCCCTTCATTGGTGTATTTTAGAACTGTCCAGGAAAGGCACTTGATTTGAAGCAGAGAGGCAACTTCATGCAGAGGCAAGAAATTGATTTATCTCCCTTAGACATGAAGTGTCAGAATGAAGGTACGTGAGTAAAATAGTAATGTGGAAGTCAGTGTGGTGAGGACTTAAAGGGATATTGTGAGGTTTTGTGAAGAAATTGAAGTTTGAGGTCTCCAGTGTTGTCACTTGGGTTGGATAAGTACTAAACTTTCTTCTCAGAGAGGTTGTGGAGTCTCCTTCTCTAAAGACTTTCAAAAACCTGTCTGGATGCATTCCTCTGTGGCCTGCCTTAAGTGATCCTGCTTTGCCAGGGGATGTTGATAATCTCTGGAGGTCTCTTCCAACCCCTACTATTCTGTGATTCTGTTTTTCAAAATATCTTCCAAGAAGATTACATCCTTCAGAATTCCCTGTTTGTTTGTGAAAGTGGTGTTCTTTAGAGTTATTTTAGGTACACTAATTATTTTTTTCTCTGCAGTCTCTTTATTGAAAATACTTTTTTATTCTCTCTTTTTTTTACCTCTGCAAACTAGAAGCCCCGTTTTGAGTCCACCCCCTTAAGGTAGTGTCACAGCTGATTTTCCACACAGTAGACCCATCAGGTCAAACTAAATCTTTGTTCATATAGATGTATAAGACTGCAGGACCTAACCCGGTGTTGCTGTGTGAATTACATGTATGCATAGTAGCATAATCATACGCTTCATTATTCTGACTTCTGTAGCACACATGCAGATAAGTACCTTGCACCAAATCTGTGTGTAATAATTGAATCATCTAATACACTTACTCACAAAAGTCTTTAGCATTTGTATGTCTTGTCATTGTACCTGGGGATATTTCCTCTGGATAAAGGCAAAAACGTGCTCAAACAATGGGTTTGCCATTAGTGATTAAGAAACACTCTTATTTAATACGCTGAAGAGCTCCACCGAAAAACTGATGTCATGGTACTAGCTATGGTGTCCTGCATGGACTGTGCTCTAATCCTATTCTCCTTGCAATAGAAATCTTTCCAATATATTCAGTGTAGGGGAAGATAGGGCCTCTATGTGCTTGTATTCCAGTAAGTGCAATTATAGATCAAGTGCTGCTTTCGGATGTGCCTGCAGGGCTCTTGTTTACTTCAGTTGGAGTCGCAGTCTTGCAGCATGGAAAGATGTGATTCTTTATATCTTAAGAGTTGAACAGAAGCATGAATTTATTAGAATAAATGTGTCTGCCACTGACATTCTCTAAAGAGCATAGAGACTCATCCATAGTTTTGGACATGCTATCTGAAAGTGCATTTAGTAAAAATTTGTGGTCAGCATTATAGTATATAAGGGAATAGATTCAATGTAACAGGAAAAAATGCCCAATGTGCCAGGAATACTAGCTACTGAAACAGAATTTTATCTGCAGTGTTTCTACGACCATGTAAAAACTTAGTGCTCTGGTCTCATGAGAGTAAGAAAGATTACTGCTTGTCTGCCAGCAAGGTAGGCTGAAGTGGACACACAACATATTATTTAGACTGCAGGGAGGCAAAGATCTGCTGGTCAGATCATTGGTTTTCATATTACCAGAGAAGGAGTTGCTCTCCATGTGGTTGTAAATTAAAAGAATACTTAGCTTTCAGTTTAAATACTTATATACAAATGGGATTTTTTTTCTGTAGGAAGAAAGTCAGGGTGCACAAGTGAAGGACTGCATACAGTGTTAATGTGATTAGAACTGTTCCTAGTTTGTGCTGGGTGGTAAGTAGGGGAGGATATAGGAACGTCACTGAGCAGAACGTGCAGTGTTTCTATCCCAGAAGGTTTGTAGTCCAAATAGATGAGTTGGGCAAGTGGCAGGAAGAGCGATGACCAACTTTATTAAGTGTGTGGCCGTTGTGAAATTAAATACCAAAACTTAGTTTCAGATCTCTTAAATTTAAGTCCAGTGCCTTAGTCACGAGGCCAACAATTTGTCGCCTGATAGGTGAAGTCATAAACAAGGATCTTCATACTGACCTTCTGGGAGGCAAACTGTCTCTACTATATCCTCCCAAACAGTCTTCAAATTGAGTGCTTGTGTATTGGCTTGGGGGCAATTTTTAGCTTCTGAGCAGAATGTAGATCAGACATTGCAGCCTCCAAATTCCCTTTTATTTGTTTGATCTCTAGCCTCAAAGCTATGAAGTGAAAGCTTTAAATAAAATAAACAAAGATGGGAGTGTGAAACAAGAAACTGTGCTTCATTATGCTTAGAGTGCTCTAGGAAGGACACAGACAGACTCGTGTTACATAGAGATGAAGTGTTCACAGCAAAGAAGAAAGTAAGTTCTCACTTCACGCCTATCCCCTTCTGCCCCCCATAAAGCCTTTTATGTTTGAGGCAGAGGGAAGTCTGCTTGTGGGCTACACAGCCTGAGATAATAAAGCACCAGGTCCAAATTCTGCAGTCTCTGCATGTGCAGCTCTCAGTGATGCTTGTAAGAGCAGTGCTTGCACAGAGTCAAGCTGTGGTGACCTACCTTGAGGCAGGAGATGGTGTGGGAGAGTGCTGATCTCCATCGTGCACTGGTAAGCAAAAGGGTTTTTTTGCAGCTCGGAGACAGGAAAGTAAATGAACACACTGTTTTCTGCAGTGCAATGAGCTGTGGCCAATTAGAGGGCCTCTGTTTGGTGTGGCTGTGGTTGAGTTTGGATTAACTCTGGGTAAGGGCTTGGCTCTCCAGATTTTGCTAGGATTAGAATGACTCTGCATGTTAGTTTGAGAAATAGCCCATGGAGCTCGTTTATCTTTGATAGATTAACATTACACAAAATAGCAAGAAAGGAAAGTCTGTGTTGCTCTTAAGCTTAGGCTCCCTACCTTTCCACTTCATTAATGTATGGGTCTACTTCACTGCCCCATGAGTGCTCATTCTGTTGTTATTTGTAGTTAGATGCAACCTATGGGTCACATCACATTTTCCTTTACATTAGGTAAAGTAGCAAGACAGAGGCCATAACTGAATTATCAGGCTGACCTCCTAAATGTCACTGGATAATAAACATGCAAAAAGAATCCTCATTAAATACACATCACTAGCACTTTAATATCTAGGCAAATGAGACTGCTTTGGGGACAAGTGAGGTCAAATATCTTCTTTTCTGTGTGTGTAATAGGAATTAATTCTCAAACTGGACAAAAACACAAACTGCAGTACCGTGTCACCTCATTACCTAGGGCAGAAACAAGCTGTGCCAGGGTGGTTTTGTACTGTGGAAATGCAATTTATTTGAGTAACTTCCTTTCAGCAGTTCTTGCTTGTTCCTGGGAGAACAGACAAAACTGACTAACCTGTTCTGCTAAGTCCTGTGCAGTGTCCTTGAAGAAATCTGAATATTATTTGAACTTCATTAATATCTTTGAGTTTTAGATGGAAAGATGTTTCAAAAAATATTACTGAACACAGTGAAAAGGGTATTCCAAGTCTTTCTACTGAATGTGGAAGCTGTACCTAATGTTGATCTATCTATATGAGATTCATTAGTGGGTGAAAATTAAAAATTTCTAGGAGGGAAGGCTAAGTGCACCCACAAGTCATTTTGCATGAACACAGAGCATTTGGGGCAAGAATATACATACATTGCTAGTTAGTTCTTTATGGATGATTTCCAACAGATACATTGCAAAATGGAGTCTTAGTTTGCAGTACTAAGAAGCAGATAGCTGTTACAGATTCCCCACATCTGCTGAACTTACGCAGCTTTACTGACATGTAAAGTAACACTTGAACTGTGTTGTGGATTATATAGGACCCAAATCCTTTAAGCAGCATACTTAGCAGTCATAGCAGAAAGAAATGTCAAGACAATCTCACTAGTACTAGTTTTGAGAGGGACATTAATAGTGGTGGTCTGTTGTTGGAAAGCAAACAAAGTAGGATCTGTCAGGAAATTCATCTTACAGTAGTACTGTGAAGAAAGTGTTTCTGCTTTACATAACAGAGCTTGACAGGACTGTGCTGGCAGTAGATGTTTGCTTGGGGTTCTGATTTAGCTTTGCTAAAGCAGTAAGAGAATGCTGGCGAGTTCACTTGCTGTTTACTATGTGTGTTTCAAAATTAGATAATGGCAGAGCAGACTCATATGTCAATAACAAACAGTTCAAGTAGGTTTGTATTGGAAAAAACAGGGTTGTCAGCAGAATAGTATTATTTGTCATAACAGCAGTTAACAACTGACTATTTTCTATTGCTAGGCTGTTATCAGTTGGGAGGCAATTTTATTAGCTGGAAAGAAGAGCAGTTTGGCAGAGCAGCAGCTGTGCTCTGTGGAGAAACCAGTGTGATCGCAGTGCACAGATCATTGTGCCACGGCTGGAGAAGGGAGCTGTGCTAACGAAGCTTATGCAGGATATCAAGTGGTTGCTGTACTATCTGTCCTTGCTCTGCATTTGTGTTGCTGTGGCTAGGAAGCAGAGCATCCTTACTGTGTGCTACGAGCGGCTGCTATCTCCAGAATGAGGCAGAGCACAGTTAGTAAGTCCTGTAATGGACATCGTCTTCTGTGTCTGCCATTTTATTAGTCATGTGTAAAATTCACTGAACTGGTATAATTAGAACTACTTTACTACTGTATAAATATTTTAATTGGTGTTTTAATCTGAATGCCTCTAATGCAAGGTTGCTGGGAATTTTGCATGGAAAGAGGGCATTGAGGAATATCACCCTGCCACACTTTTTCCAAATAACCCTTTGCTGGCTCATTCTGTAAAGTATGGCCTCTCCTAGATCTAGGGCATGACAGTGTCTTTAGTTAGATATACCTAGTGAATATCAGTCTTTGGAAAGGTTTGGAGGGTCTGTGTACTTGTGGGTCACTCCCCAAATGCTGCTGTCTGTTTATAGCAAAAAGGCAGTCCCTTCTTCTGCGTAAATCAAAGGCTCTGCTTTTTCTTCAGCACATGTTCTCAATACAGCCATTTGCCTTGTGTTCTGCTAATGCACTGTTCAGTTCTGCTAACCCTAATGCACTTAGTTGTGTTGTTTAAGCATGGACAGAATAGGGTTGTTTTTCAAAGAAATCCATAGATAATCTGTGCTTGGATTTACTTAATTTCAGTAATTCTGATTGGAGTGATAATTACAACTACCACTGGCAGCTTGCTCCTAATCCTGATCAAGTCAAAAAAACTATCTAAAAGACAGTGAAGTGGCAACTGAAGTGTCTCGTTCTTCACTTCTGGGTTGCAAATATTTATGGCTTGTATCAGTTGCAGAATATGAAATTGGTGGTTCTGTCCAGTGTCACTTTTACTGAAGTCTTTTCCTGAAGTGTCAACTTAGGGAATTATGTGACCATACGTAGCTCACCTGCTTTTTGCAGTGTGGTTTTTTTTAACTCCCCTGCTTATAATGAAAAGCTTGAGAATATGGCCAAGACTCACTTCAAAGCCCAGTAACTGAAACCCCACCACCAGTACCAGTATTCTTTATTGCCTCCTGGTTTGGGTAGTTTGAGTTGTGCTTTTTACTATTTGTATATATCAGTATACTGAAGAAAGATGTGTAGGGCTGGATGTTCATTTACCATCTGAACTACCCCTAATGTAGTCAGTTATTCTTCTGGATGTTTTAGTTCAAAATTAATTTTCCACCAAATCACATTACAAGGAATTTTGTATCTCTCATTATTCAAGTGTCAAGGAACGAATTAATGGTGCTTGGTTTTGTTAAGTTAGTTTTGGATCATGGACCTGCACGAAATTCTGGAAATTAAACAAATCCATAGCTGCCTGGTTTAGGTCCCTTTAGTAAGTATTTGGTGAGGGGATGTGATCTCACAGATACAAAAGCAGAAATCTGTTTATCTGAATGTACTACAAAGTAGAGACGATCTGTAGATCTCAAAAGAGGAAAGTTACTGGCTTATTTAGGTGCAGATTAATATAAAGTATTTAAGTTGCATGATCTACATAGAGTGAAGGACTCTTTTCAGGTATATTCCTATTCTATATTGACACTGCCTATAGCAGTGTTTCATTTTGGAGCTCATTATCTATTAGTGTGGTGTTTTCCTGAAGCACATGCTGGTGTTTTCTTCAAGTTTTTGCTTAATTTCTCCAAGAGTGGATATTTGGAGTGGTTGGGCAGTTGATTTGGCTGTCTCCATTGTAGGACAGGTCCCAAGAGCCAGCCCCTCAGGGGCCCAGCTCCATGTGAATCGGCTGAGATGCTGCTCTTCTGGGCTTTCTGGGGGCACCACCTTCTCTCAATACAGCAGTTTCCATAGTCAAATATAGCATTTGGAAGAAGTAGAAGGAGGCTTTCAGTAAGACTGCTGGCTATACATCTGGATAACACAGAAAGGAAGTGAGGAGATTGAGGGAAAATTTACCAACCATTCCACGTATTATGTGTCCCTACCTCTAGTAACTTTGGCAGGAGATGAGCTTTTATGATCTTATCAATAATGAAACTGCATATTTCTCTGGTGCACTAAAAAGCAGAACCATTTTCACTATAGGCAGAAGTATTTCTTGCTCTCTACCTGATACACACTTCCATGCATTCATCAAGTCCACTAGTTTAACTACCCCTCTTTCTTTTTGTTAGTAGCTGCATTTAGTACAAAAATATCTTGCTATACTGACCTGCAGCACTGTCGAGCTGGATCAATTGTCTGTCTAATCCTGTATCTTATGTCTAATGCCCTTGTGATGTAGGAGGAAAAAGGAAGAGCCTCCATAGAGGATAACTGACCACTTGACTGATCTGTGTGCCATATGCAGGTTTGGAAGGGATTGTCAGTCCTAGTATTTTCAGTACAATTTGGCCTTAATGAGTCTTAGTTGAAATGAGCTCTAATGTGAGCAGAAATCCACCTTAATAATTGCAAGTGCCGTAAGAAACATAGATGCAACTCCTGTCCCAAAGGCACTCAGAGTTTCACTTCAGCAAAGCACTGCAGTACTTTAGAAAAATCAATGCTGCAGAAGGAATCCTTTTCTCAGCTTTGTATCAGAAGCAATCTTATCTTTTCTGCATCATTTCCTTGCATGACTACACCTCCCTCTCCTTGCCATCCAATTTGTTTTCTAATCTGTCCATAACTACATATATACATGACCCATTTTTCATAGAATATGCTAAACCAGGGGCTTCTTGGTATTCAAGGGTGGTCAGCCATGGTGTAGTTTTCTTTCTCCCCAGTAGGAGTTAAGCATGTCAGCTGAAATGCTCAGGGAGCTAGCAGATGCTGTAATTCCCATGCCTTCCTGCTACCCATGCTGTGGTTTACCACTAAAACAGAAAAGTCTTTTGTCCTAGATGGGCTTTGTCAGATGTCATATTAAGAACAATAAATATTAAGAATAAGACTGTGACAAAGAATTCAATTCTTCTTAAATATGCATACTTACATTTCTACCTGTGCTGGAAATTTGCATTGTGCTGCCCTGTATGGAGCTTCTGTAGAGTTAGCAAGCCTCACTTTCTACCTCACCTCTCTGTTCAGTCACACGTGTTCAGCCCAGCACATAAATAGATGCAGGTCAAACACCATCTATCCAGGAGTGCTAAATATTCCAAATTCAAAAGGAATCTTATTTGACATACTAAAACCTGCTGAGTTTCCAAAATTAGGATAGGAGTTGAGTTCCCCTTGCTACATGGCATTTTGGCAATTCACTTCTAATTATAAGCCTGCACATAGCAATAGATATCTTAAGGGAAAAGGTAGACAAATGAAGCTCGAGTATATTTAAGAAGACCTAAACTGATGACACTGTTTTACAACTGGCTAGTGTCTTCTGGCCACTAAAACTGGTTAGTTATCTTGGAGCATTTATGGTGTGGGTAAGGAAAGAGGAATGTGGGCATTGTCAAGAAGAGTGTGGAGGGCAATGTTTATAGTTTCACCCAGATGCATGAGAAGGTTTTATCCTTCATCTTAAAACCCTTGATGGCATGGATGAAGGAAGAGGGCAGGATCACTAGCTTTTATACCTGTTTGGTTGTGGAAAAATGCATGTGCTCGCTTCTGTGGGGTGTTTTTTTGACATGAGTTATGGAAAGCTGTTCCAAAATTTAGCTAATCATAAATAAAAATGTGTGGTGGTTAGAAAACTAATTTTGTCATTGTGCCTTCTAGGCAGGCTCAGTAGTGAACAGATCCTCTGCAGCTGCATATAAATATGTGAGAAATCACCACAACCAAAATTACCAGTACCAAAACGCAGCTTAGCAGCTGGTTCTAGTTGTGCCTGGGCATGGTGGACCTCAGCCAGCTGAAATCCAGGAGCAATGAGGACCCTGCAGTTCAGTATAGTGCCGCTTCTTTTAGCAAGAGCACCTCATGTTACATGCAGTATAATGAGGTTTAGCTGGGAGGCTGCACTGAGGTTAGCACAGGCTCTGGATACACTGTGCACAGAGTCCTGGAGAGCTGCCACTTCATGAGGAGTAGGAAGTTTAAGGCACCAGTTACAAGCCTTTGGGGAAAAAAATATACAACATGGTAACAAAAATGCCATGTGACTTGTGCTAGTATTGGAAGAAGGATACATGCAGCTTACCAGTTTGTGTCTTAGACTGCAGAGCAATTCTGATGTGGTGCAGCTTATTGCCTCTTCAGTTCAGTAACTGGATAGTGACTTTAGTAATGGTATTTTTTAATTAAAAGACTTGTAAGAAGCTCCTAGATCTGATGTTAGGTAAATTCCCTTCAATTCAGTGGAAGTGCTCCCTATCTGTGTCAGTGAGAATTTACCTAGGTTACTGTCAGTAATGATCCTTGACCAACAACCCATATAATCCCCTCTTTTCTCCATAGATACAAGATAGTAGGAGAAGTTTCTGCAAGAATTGACCAACAACCCGTATAATCCCCTCTTTTCTCCATAGATACAAGATAGTAGGAGAAGTTTCTGCAAGAATATCTCTCAAGTACAGTTTAAAGTTTCTGGACTGAGAGAATAAATCAGTCTATGTGGTCAGTTTGATCCTTCTCCTCTTAATGAATTGCTAGGTTTGAGAGATTGAATTGAATGTTGTTCCTTAAGAAAACTGACTGAGGCTAACAGATGACTACAGAGAAATGTTTCATGATACTGCCAGCCAGGGTCCCAGCTCCCATCATGAAGAGGCAGCCGGACTGTAGGTGTTATCTCATCTTTCAAGGAAAATAGGCTACTGATGTCTTTCAGCTTTTTATTATATGGGCCACTGCATTTTACTGGCATTTCAGAAAGAGACATCAGGAGACTTTCCAGATTCTTTCTGGGAAGAAAAATAGGAAACTGCTAGAAACTGGTTTTTTTGGTCATTGGTTAAATATAGCTTGTAAAAGAATCTTCCCGTTTTTTGCTATGTGTTACAAGTGACTTGGTTAATTAATGTTTGTTTTCAACTGGATGAACTGTTTCAAGTCAGACTTTGATGAATGCTGGCACAACACAAATTATTAAATAGAAAACTACAGTAAAACATTATTATGTTGTAAATCGAAAAGAAGGATGAGTGATGCCAGAGAGCAATTCACCATACACCAACAGAACAATTTGTTATTGTTCTGCTTAGTGGTAGACTTCCCCTTTTAGCCATGTGCATATAAATAATGTAAAAGCCAAACTGTACATCTGTGTAGTGATAAATAAGCTTACAATAACAAAACATCAAATGAATATTCAAAGCATAAATGTTTTCTTATAAGTGTCTCTTGTTTGTAAGTAACTGCACGCTCCTGATTTAAAGTCTCTTGACAGAAACTCTCCGTTCTCAAATCTGGGTCGATGATGTGCCCAGATCCCAGTAGTCAGGACCCACATTTGCTTTGTTTACATCTGCAAATGTCACAGTTTATTAACTGAGCATCAAGAGCTCCACTACTGCAGCAAAAGCTGCAGAGAACTGAGGAGACTCAGGCCAGCTTGTTTATAAACAATGCTACCTACAGCGAAAAGGGTTTGGGTTAACTAAACAGGGAGAAATTACTGCTTATGTACAGAGAGAGAAGAAATCTGAAGTTCTGTGTGTCTGCTTCTACTGCCTGAAGTCTTAGAGGGAATGAGACTGAATCAGCGTGAATAAAGAAGCTTGCATTTGGTCTTCAGTTAGAATAATTTCCTAAAAATATGCTTTATTTAACTGCTGAGGTTCTGTTAACAGACTCTGAGCTCACATTCTGCTGTCAAATTAAGCAGATGGAGAATATGGATTTAAAAACAATGACTAGTGCTACAGAACGAAAACACAAAAACATTTGGACTTGCATTAATTCACAGTTCTGCACTGAGATTTAAGCTAAAACTACTACATAAAGGTGGGAATGACTTTGGTAAGCAGGCACAGAGCTGCTGCATGGAGTTGTGACTAATATTGCTTTCCATTCAGAACAGAACAATCCTAACCTGGTGTCCTTTGCAGCCCTTCAGTATGATGGTTGTTGTAAGAGGACTTGAGCTACAAGAGCCTATTTCTCCAGGTTGAATTCCTCAGCATTTCCAGGGGGATTTCCCCTTACCAGTGTGCAGCTTTCTTTTTCAGTAACTGGCAGCATTTCCTCAGACTCAAGCCCTGTTCATTGAAAGAACAAGTTCATCCCTGGCAAAGGGATGGGTTCTCACTACCCTCAGGTTTGAGCATAATCAATACCCAAGGCCAGATCTTCACCACAGTGGTGGGCAGGTCTGGAATTGGCACAAATTCAGCACTTGTGATCTGCATGCAGCTGCCACGAGTGTCAGCTGCTGCCAGACTGCCCTTGCCATCCTTGGGCACAGGGGACAGTGACAGCACATGGGGACCATCCTGGGCTGGCATTCTTGCAGCTGGGCCCTGTCCCAGAAGTGAGAAGAGCCATCTGACAGCTTGGAAATGGGGATGTGCTGACTGAAGGCTGGATCCATTGTGCCAGTGACTGCAATCTGTGAACAAGCAGCCTGCCTTCAGATACCACAGAGCATCATGTCAGGCTCAGAGATGGACAGAAAATGAGGGTCTACCTTCAGCCTTCCTAGTCAGCAAGCTGTTCTCTTTTGGTGTAGGTAGATCTGTTTTAGGGCTTTACCCTTGTTGAAAGTGGAGGATATGATGTATTTGTGAATTGACTGTGTATTTTTAAGGGAACCATGTAACCTGCTGAAGGAGGGAGGTCCCTGAGGCTGAAGAGTGGCTGTCTCAGCCCTGTTTGCTCCCAGACTGGTAAAGTGGCTGGGAAGCCTGGCAGGGTTGGCATCAGCAGAGACAGGGCTCCCACTGCCCCCACTCTCTCAGCAGAAGAATGGGGGTTGCTTATCCTACCTGCAGGTCTCCAGAGGCAGACCCTCCTTACAGCTTGGCTCTGCAGGGCATGTTCCTGGGGCAGGGAAGGCAACTCTGAACTTGTGAGCTCCTGCGTTGCTGCCTCAGAGCTGAAAGAACATTTGGGGCTGGTGATGGCCTAGCCCATGTACTGGCCAGGAACCTGAGCTCCATCAGCTGTTGTATGCTGTCCTGCAGTGTCTTCTGGTGTATTCCTGCAAGGATTTAATGAGTTACTCCGTTAGTTCCCTGAATGGTGTTTGTTAATGATTTTTAGCTTTAAAAAGAAAAATCCTGTATTCTATCTTCATGCCTTGCTGTTGCTGTGTAGGCAGTCCTTAGCCATGTGTGGGTGTATGCAAGGATTTAATTAAAACCTTAATAACTAAATAATCTCCATACAGTCTAGGTGTCTATGAGCTAGCACTATGGGGACATTCAAATTCCTCAGCTGCACACTGTATTACTGTGAACTATGGGTTTATATTGGATAATAATGCTCCAGCTTTGCTGGTGAGGTGTGTATAAATCATGAGGCAGCCTGAACAGTGAGCCCATGAGCAGCAGTTCACTCAGGAGCTCTTCCAGGTATTTCCTTTGATCATGGCAGAGCTGAGACAGGCTCACATCTCCTACAGTCCAAGACTCAGGTATTTGCATTAGGGTGCTTGAAGTGAGTTTCTTGAACAGAAGTGGCCAGGTTCCTTTTCCAGAGATACTGGACACAGAAAGCTCTTTTTTAAGCTTTCCTGCTTTGCAGAGTGGCTCTGACAGTCACTTTTCTGTCTGATTATCAGTATTTTGGGTGTCAATTACATCTGTGTGTAGGGTGTTCACTGATGAAGCCTTTCCCCAGGTGCTCCTGTGTACTCCAGCTGCAGGGCAGAGCTCCAGCTGGACTCCTGCTTTTCCATTCTCCTCTGTGGCAATGTCCCACAGCCAGATCAGACATTAGTCATGGGTATGCAGCTCTGTACTGCCATATTAGTGTTGGTGACAACTGCACATGCTAGTCCATGTCATGACATTGACACTTGGCACTCAAACAGCTGCTGCGGACCTGTCCAGCCTTGCTTGCGTGGGCTCAGCAGGGGCTTGGGGAAGTGCAAGGCAGTAATCTTGTCCTGCAGCAATGGAGTAGGCTGCACTAGGACAGGAGAACTTCTCTGTAGGAAGGGCCATTCTCACCCTTGCCTGGCAGCAGATCCAGCCTGCTCCCCTGACAGAGTGTGGCAAACAGACCTCAGCCCTCCCACACAAGGGAGAGGAGCCAGACCATGGTGGCACACAGTAAATTCCTCTCCTTGTGGTGCAGGTACCTAGAAAATAACCTGAACCAATATCTTGGCGTAAGTGGAAGTGAGGCAGGAACAGCCTTGTTAGCTGCACTATGGACATGGGTGCCACTTCCTGCCGTGAGCCAAGGGCACTGGTGTCTGCCTCTGCCTAGGGACAGCTGCATCCTCCTCCTCCAGCCATAAAGTTACAGGCATCTGCTTTCCATGCTGGCACCTACACAGCTACCCCTGCAGCCCTGTGCTGATTACCTCACAGGAGCAGGAGTGGTCTTGCCCTCCCTGGGCTTGCATGAAATGACTGTAACAGATGTGTTCCACATCCAACCTCTGTGTTTCCACAGCTCCTGTGCACATTTTTGATTTAAAATTCTGCTCTTTCCTGTAAAAGGTAAAGAAGATGTCAAGGTCTTGCTGTTCCCATTCCAAATGAAATGGGTTCATGTCCTGTTAATCAAGGAGTACAGCTGCAGCATTTGTCATTTCCCTTTAAAGTAATGGGTGGTTGATACCTGTCATTTCTCAAGAAACCATATACCAGATTAAGGTGTATTTATAGAAATGTCAATTGCTGGTAACTTGGCTGAAGCCAAGTTTAGGCATCCATTAGTAATGCATAATGAAATCACCTAAGTGGAGTTAGATTTGGGAGGGGGAAGAGCAAGCTATTTGAATTGGATAGCTTGAGGATGCTGTTTTACTATTAAAATTAAGCTTCTGACCCCTGGCTCTGAAGTGATAAAAATAAATCTTCTTGTATTTCTCTTCTGCATTTAATCTTCTGTATTGGAAAAGACGAAGAACTAAATCTCCTTCTCTTCCTTGTCTCTTTCTTTTCTAGGTACAGGACCTATTTATGCTACAGACCCACTCCTATGTATGTCCCTGTTAATACTGCATAAGCTTGTACATTTATTAGTAAACCACTGACAGACTGCTGCCTCCACTCCTCAGCCAAACAAAAAGGAACCTATTTAAAAAACAGAACAAACCCCTGACAAAAAAAAAATACCTACAGTTTTAAAGATGGACAGAAAGAGACTGAAGAAGCATGATAAATTCTACATGGGGGGAAAAACATATTTTTGGGGATGCCACAGAAAGTAAACCACATAGAGTCTGGAAACTAGATGCATTATTCTATAGTGTAAAGCCCTGCTCTGTGCATGGCACTTATAATTTCTCTATTTTAATGTAATTTTTTCTTTTCTAAACCTTTCCTCTGACTCTTCATTTTGCACGAACTGTTGAACAGTTATCTTTATGACAATATGTAAAGATGCTGGGTCAAAGCCCTTCCTAAGAAAGGACATACTTTTAGTAGATTATTGTGTTTAGGTTTTTTGGATTTCCTTTTTTTTTTAATTAAATTATTTCTTTTGGAGACATTTTAATTAAAAAGGTGCATCTTACCATAATGAATATTCACTGTCAATAATATTTATTTTTAAATTAAGATTGGAAACAAGGTAAGACATTTGTTTATAAACTGTATTGTATATTGCTGAATAACAGTTGAATAAAAAGATTTTGAAATAAAGTTTTTACAGCTGTATGTGCCTGTCCCTGTCTCCTGAAACTGCATGAGAAGGCTTCATGCTGTGTATATTCCCTACCTTGTCACAGCACAGAGAACTGAGGAAAGATATGTCACAAACTGAATGCAACTGAAATCAATTCTTTATTACACACCCCCACGTACTTGCAAAGCCCATAGCAGAATGTGCTGGCAGCTTGTCACAAGCTATAGCTATATTTTCCTCTGGTGACCTCAGTTATCTCTGAGCAGTTAATGCAAGATCTAGTCAGAGGGACAGTGTGACATTCAAGGTAAGTTGCTTTGGTTTTCTCCAGACCCTCTTGAAAATAGATGAATCAACCAATGGAAAATAAAAATGAATCAACCTGAAATATTGCACTGTCCAGAGCTGATTCTAATGTTTATTTAAAATATATTCAGATTTTTCAAATTACACTTGTCTTACTGCATGAGCTTTCCTCTAAGTGCAGCAAAGGTGATAAAATCTTTGAGAATGTTCTTACCCTTAATGCCAGCTCTCATATCCTGTGGATTGGGAAGTAATCCATAATCCTCCTGCAAAAACCCAAACTCATCATTGAAAAGACTTCAGGAAGGTGGCTGTTGCAAGGCTCAAGTGGATCAGAATGTGAGGCACTGAAGAGCACAGTCCTTGGCTTCCATATGTGCACAGGAAGGCAAGTCTTTTATAACCTGAATGGAAAAAACAAATGGGAAAAAAAATATCTGAATGTTGGCCGTGCTGGAATTAATAATGGCATTCATGTATGGGAACTTGGCAAGGACGGTTATTCACTGCAGAAGTGTATCTGTAGTGTTATGGGAGCTCTAAGCCTTCAAGTAATGGGTGGTCATGAAAATGAAACCAGCCTGGGTTTGAACTGTGGGTGCTCTGGTGAGCTCATCAAGGCTGCGTTTTGTCAAGGGAAGTGAATCTTTCTCAGTAACTTGTCTTCCTACTAAGGGAGTGAACCAAAACATTTTTTCCACCAGAGAAAGAAGAAAATCTGCCTAAATTTATCTAAATAAATAGGTGATGCTTGAAGCATGTCTATCTAGGAGTAGTTATGCTTCTATTTCAACTGCAGCCATACCTCAGCATGGGCTCTTAGTAAACAGATCATCTGCTACTGTTGTTTCATCACAGATGGAGTACGTCATGTCTTGAACTGTGTATTGAATTGTGAATTGGTTTGCAGAAAACATGGGAGGAGATACATTATCTTGCATTTGTCCTCTCCTTGTATTGTAGCCTGTTACCTGCACAGGGATGTGGCAGTTTCATGTGCAGTAGCAGGAGCAGAATTATCAAGATCTTACAGATTTTAATCACATTAAAGGTGAAAAAAATACTGTATCTGCAACTAAAAATAACTTTTTTTTTATCCTGAGATCAGAATTAAATGTGTCACAGTAGGAATAACAATTCTTATATTCCAATTCACTATAAAGCCTCAGAACTACTAAACAATAACCTGAGGACTTGATTAAAAAAAAAAAAAAAAAGGAAAAAAAAAAGCAACTCTTCTATCAAGCACAACAGGCATCTTTTCTTTCCAGTGAAGACCTGCACACATGCAGAGATAACTCATCCCCAATGCCAAGATAACCTGGCTCTACCTTCAAAACTGTGCAGAATGAATCCTCCAGCTTTTGGAGCCCTGGCTTCCTACGTTCAAACCAGCTTACTTAAAAAAGAAAGACACGTCCTGTGTTTGGCCCCGTATTTGTGTAATGCAGGGGAAATGACTGAAGATGGGGGCTGCAGCTTTTGGCACAGTATTTAGTCTTTTAAAAGCACCTGAAGGAGTGTGAAAGATTTTGGTGGAAAAAAATGTAAAGAATTTGGAGCCTTATTGCTTGTGTGTTACGGACTTTTACTAAAAACATCTGTCCTTTGAGAGTGCTTGCTCTTCTGAAAAGGGCAAATGCCTCACTTCTGCTGATTGTCTTTACAAAGGGCAATGTGAGGTTTTGCTGTACCCTTAATGGACAGAGGCTAGTGGCAAATCTTGCTCTTTCATAAATCTCAGCATTCCTTGTGGTGTCTGCTGTCAGAATCGATTAGGAGTAAGTGCTTGGACTGCAGCGCCATGGAAAGGCGGCCTGTCTTCTGCAGTGCCATGCAGAGCTGGGCAGAAAGCTCTCCAGTGCCAGTGGTGGGGTGGATGCATCCCCAGGCACCTGGGGAGATGGTCCTTCTACTGGGGGACAGCTCAGTCAGCTACTCCTCACAAAGCCAGCAAGCAGCTGAGCTGGGAAGCACAAGTGATGGCTGTTAGGGGCCAGAGCTGAGTCATCTGTAATATAATCATAAGGAAACACACATTTTTCCTGAAAGAAAATCAATAGAACTTTGCACTTTTCCTTGTAATATTTCCAGTCTGCACCATCAGGCATAGCTTGCTCACAGTTATACTGCTATAAATTCCCTGTGAGTTAATGGATTTCTACCAAGGCAAATGGATTTACAACAGTGTAATGGAGCTGATGCTAGAGCCATGCACATGTAAAAATACATGGAATAGAAGTAGTTTTATAGTACACAGGTGACCTTCCAAGTGCCAAGACCTAGCAAATAAAAAAGCAAAATTACCTGGTTCCTGGTGTCTTCTGTTTCTGGCAAAACTCCCAAGGAAAATAAAATGTGCAGGCCTGAGAACATCGCTGTGTGTGGCAAGAGGGCCAGAGACCCACCAAAGGGAAGATGGGCAAGTGAGCAGCTTCATGATGTGATGGAGAATGCAAAAGACTCTCTGAACATGTCATTTTTCACTTCCTGCATAAAGCATTTTGGAGCTTAGTCTCATGTAGAATTAGTAAGTAAGTAATGTGCTCCTAAACTCATGTGTCAAAACTAGGTTGGTTAATGTATGAGCTGCCTCTCTTGCATTTGTTACTACACAGTAAATTTCATGCATAGCCAGAGGCTGGCAAAGTTCATTTATTCATTAGCCCCAAACTTCGGGCAGTTATTATTCAAACTCCCCTAGTACATCTATTTAATAAGACGAGAACAGAAAATTGATGGGATCAAAAATGTTAAAGTCTTAATTAATGCTTTTAGCAAAGACTGATTGGAGGGGAGGTTGTTGTAAGAATATTAATTTGTAGCAAGCGAGCGTGCTGCCTGGTTTTGCTGAGAGTGGTGTGCCCATGTACCCACTCCTGTCAAGGCAGCTTGGCCTCAGCAGCCTGGTGATTTCTGTCCCATGGGCATACCATCTCTGTCACCCCAGGGGCTCTCTGCCACCAGAGTGTTAAAATGGTAAAACATTTGCTTACAACAGAGGAAAGATGTGGAATTTCTCTTTTCTCCTCTTTGCTGTTTTGGGTTTTGTGGTAGTTTCATCCCCAAGCAGCCTTGTAGTACTGCAAGTCACTGAGCTTCAATGCAGGGGGGCTGCAGGGTGGCTGAGGGCTTCATGCTGGTGAGACATCCTGAAGCAGAGCCCAGTGCAGGGGGGCGTGCATAGGACAGGTTTGGGTTTTGTTCACACAGGACCAGCGATTCATGCCCCACCCTGTCTTGCCCCAGAGCAACAGCAGCATAGTTGGACAGGGGATAGGGAAGAGAAAGGGTTGTTTTGGTTGGGTTTAGACCATGTTGTTCTTAGGCCAGCGATCTCACCTGAGAAAAGATGGACATTCTTGTAAGTGGAGCCAGCTGGGGAAAACAGGTGGCTGAGCTCTGCATCAATAACAATCCAAAATATAGTGCTGAACAGTGTGGGGCTTTTGAAAAATCCACATTAATGTCAACGAATGGATTAAAATCTCCTAGTTTCCCTCTAGTGACTGGCAGCCTTTTCATTGTAGCAACTATGCACATTCCAAGCAAATCACATTACACTGAGAGTCAAATCAGACTGCGCTACAGAGTTACTTAATGGTTTTCCCTATTTGTTGTCTACAGATCTGGTTTCCTGCTGTTGTTAAAATATTTCTTAAATCTTATATATAAAATCATCTGTAGTTTAATACAAGTAATTGATAACTAGCCAAAAATGCTTACCGTTCAGTTGAGGATTACACTTTTCAAAGAGGACATTTTGGGGATTCACTCTGGGGAAGATGCAAAAGGCTGTTCAATGGTAAGCTTCTGGTTTGGTTTCTTGGGGGGGGGGGTATCCCACAACTAGATCTGCCCAAAAACTTTAACTCATTGCTGTGTTCATACCCTTGAAAAAGTAATCAACAGGTAAGACTTCAAGACTGTTCTGCAGGATGAATAAAACAGATAACCACATAAAATTGGATCACTTTTTTTTGTTTTTGTCATTTGCCTTGAGAATTGAAAGTAATGGATAATTTTAACAAATTAGAATAGAAATTCTTCATTACTAGATACTTTTTACATTTATAAGTTGCACTAACAATCCAGTGACTATCACTGACTCATTTTGGGTTTCAGGATGATGTACATATTCTCTAGACAGCTGTTGATATTTAGGCTGTCAGTCAAAGCCAGCTGCTTCAGCAGAAAATAGCAGCATGCTTCTGATTTCCAAGTGCTGTGGTTTTAAACAAGTTTTTAATCTAATTTTTTTTAACAGTCCTGTATTTATAGTCTATGGTAAACACAAGATTTAGCTCTACATTTCCTACATGATAAAGTATCTTTTTAATGTGTATGCTGTAATTTATTTAGTGTTCTGGATGGCTGCATTTCAGTGGTTCCAGAGTTGTCAGAGTTGATCCAAGTGACTGATACCTGTCAGTATGTCATGAATCAACTGTCTTTGCAGTTTTAAAAATGTGTCACCAGACGCACAGGCAGAGCTCCTGCACGGTTAGGATGGGTATAAAGAAGGTCAACGTCAGGACTTTGACACCCCTCATTCATTTGCCTCATCCTTCCCTCCCAAGAAGAGCAAGATGGTGGGTTGGTGTGGCCTAGATAGGAACATCTTGGTCAGACTTTAGTGAAGGGGCCAGTCACTGAATCACCCCTTGGAACCCTTGTCCTCTCAAGACATCAGGCAGCCTTGGTAGAGGGGATAGTCAGTGCTCTGAGATGTACACTCAGAGGATTGGTCCTCTATGACTCCTAAGCATCACCAACATGGTGATTAGGACTATTTCTGTGCTCTTCAGGATCTTCTTCAAAGTACTGAAAGCAGGATGCAGTGGCTAGGTTGTCAGGCTCCCAGAGCCATGGACAGTGCAGCTCAGGACAGCTCTTGCCCAGCATCCCAGTTCATCCTCATGTGCTCTGCTCCAGGAGGACAGCCACTGCCTCTCCCCCAGCTTCTAGCCAAGGAGAGCAGGAGCACAAAGAAAAGCCACTCACTGGTTCCTGAAGGGAAGCTCAAGTGCCTCAGGATTTAAAAGCCTGTTTTCCCTAGTTAGACTAATTCTGTGTCTCCAACAGCAACTGGGATGTTGTTGAAACAGCCCACATGGTTATACTGAACGTACGTTGCTCTGAGCTCCAGAGTGCTGCAAGTAACTACTCAGCATGCCTTGCTGTGACTAAGCCAAGCAGCCCGGGAGCTGTGCCTGCTTGGGAATGTTGATAAATCTTTGGACAAGGACATGGTGTGCACATCTAAATCCTGGGTTAAGCCAAGAAATAACTTTGCTGAGTTAGACCTAGACAAACCATGTCTGTCATTGATGAGGGGAATGCAGCACTTAAGAAAGGGCACAAGAGAAGCTGAAGGCAACAAAATCAAATGAGATGATGAAAATATACAGTTTGATTAAGGAAACATCAGTTATTTTATGATCTCTACACTCACATTTGTGATTCATTTATGCTAATTCAGTGCAAGACAGTAAAAATACAATCATTTGGTTCCACAAATAATGATAATACTGTAATCCACTTACTGAGTCCTTGGGTATAATTTCCCCTTTTATAGTATAGTAGTATGAAAGTGTCAAGTTAGTTAAATGCACAGCAAGGTGCTAATTGCAATCCTGGTAAAAATGTACCTCCACCATTTAAGTGGCTGGTTGAGCTAATGACTTTGTATCCAAGCTAGCTGTGTCCCACTGAAGTCAGCAGCCAGACTCCTATACAGTGAAATCCTTTAATAATGAATAACTCTGGCGTTTTGATCTCAGAGAAACAAGCAGAGCTTGACTAGAGAAGAAGGCCAAAACTGCATATATATGGGTGCACTGGTCCTGTGGTGGGCTTGCTGATGTGGCCACCTTGCAGTTTTCCAGCCAGCAAAAAGGTTCACCTCGCTGCTGCCCGCATTGGGGGAGCCCAAACCCAAGCAAGTAGTGGTTAGCAACACATACCAGGCTCCTGTCAAAATCCACACTGTAACGCTATTTAATATCAAGCCTGACTAAATGGAACTAAATCCAGCTTCCTGTAGTGTCAAATGTGAGAAGTTGAGCTTTTTGCAGTATTTTCCAAGAACTTAAAAGCTCCCTATTAAGCCCAGAGTTAATTAAGACCAGAGAGATCATAATGCTACTTATGCTAGACTAAAGCAATTCACTAAAACAAACCATCAAAAGTATATGCATGGAGCTTTGTTGGGTTCAGAAAGTGGTTTGTCAACCTGGTTGTAAATGTGTATGGAAGAGTCAACCGAGTTTAGGTTCATTACCCAGGATAATTCAGACATTAACGCTGCAGGGGTTTGGGGCAGGGAAGCACCAGAGAAAGCACTACTCTTGTTCAGGGCCATGAAAACACCATGTGTTCACACAGCGCATTGCCCCTCATTCAGTGCTCATCTCTTGCTGCTGTCATTGACAGGACTTGAGCACAACATCCATCCAGTCTGCTGTTAATAGCTAGGGAGTGCAAGTGCAAAATGGCAAGGGAGGAGGGGAGGCAGTGTGGGAAGCTGCGGTGCCATTTACCTGAGGACACTAAAACTGACCTGCTGACAGATGTGCTGCACAGCCTGCACAGAGAATGTTCTTAGTCGGCTCTGCAGCTATGTTAAAGTTTTTTATTTTTATTTGAGCAACACTAAGCATTCCCAGACCTGGATGGAGCTCAAGGAAACAGGTGAATAAGCAGGAGCAGCACAATTTGCCACAGCTCAAAGTTTCACTCTGCTGTGGTTTAAAAGGGTGTAGGTTTTTTATTTGTTATGCTGAACCAAGTAGCAAAATAGGTGTTTTCCCAAAGAGACTCACTGATAACGATTTTTGTCATGCATCCCTAGCTAACTGGGGTGCGATCAAGTGCATCATTCAAATGATATCTAGCCTGAGGGCCTAAAGAAAGGCTTAGCTCTGCCTGCAAGCCAGAGTGGAGATAGCTGGTGTGACAACTGCCTATCAGTAGGCTGCAGGCTTTCCAATGAGCAGGCAGCTAGGTGCACTATCTGACTGTAGCTCAAATTCTGCCGAGTTGTGGCTGCTGTGTTCAGAGTAGTTACTCAATGGCGAATAAGGCATTAAATACTCACAATGTACATCTTATTTCAGGAGAAAATATTTTACCAGCACAGGTGACTATCATGCATGCATTAAGAAAACCAGGACACAGCGTATCAGATTTGGTTTAACTGCAGTAAAATAATTGTGATAGAGGAATGCTGACCTGGCTTTTGCTGCACAGGAGAGATTAGGGTTATTTTCTGGTTTATTTTCCACCCCCCGTATATATATTTCATGTACCTAGCATATATTTAATATTCAGATGCTTGAGACAAACCCCCAGCATTTTAGAGAAGTGCCCTTCAAACCCAGCAGCACTAACTACACTCTCATGGAAATAGCAATTGCAAGTGGCAAATAGCCCCTGCTGTGCAACACCTCCACTTTGTTATATTGCAATATATCTCCTTATTTTTCTTGTGCCTGGCTTGCGTGACCCTGCCCGTATGTAAAAATGGTTGTTGACAATTTCTTTGGTTTTGTTTTATTCTAACCTAATTTATGGGATGCTGAAAGCCCACAAGTTACTTGTACTTGACTGACATTTCTCCGAGAGTCAAAAAATTGCTATGTATATTTGATGGAGATTAAAATGGGTAGACTGTTTCTTAGCTGTATCCTGCTTTCAAAGTGCGGGATTGGAAGGTTTCCATTATATTGTTATTTTCAGTTATTATTAGCTCCTAAATCACTTAATATAATTTCTTTTCCATAATAAATGCACAGCATTGTAAGCCTAAATGCCATATTTTCTATTGATCTATCTCCACAACCTGTTTAGTGAAATAATTAAAATGATTTACAAGGCTGACCCACTATCTTAGTGGTTTAGTAAATCATGTTGCCATGTGGGAGGCTCAGCTAGTTTTAAACTCACAGCTCTTGGCAGCACCAGGGCCTAGGAATGCAGCTGCAGCTAGCACTGTGCTGCGTCTGAAGGTGTGCTCAAAGTCAGCCTGTGCAAACACCTCCTCAGATGCTTGGACAGAACAAAGGCTCCAAGCAAGAACACTTCTCGGTGCTATTGAGCTAGAGCAATTGAGCTACAGTCTGCAGGTACTCACTGGCAACTTGAACATCTCCGTTTTCTACCCCCAGAACTGACCCCGCATGTCTGTGTGAGCAGCAAAAATGGGAGCAACTGTGAACCTTGCATAATGTGAGAAATAATAATTTCTATCACTTTTGGTCATTCTAACTTGTAAAAAGAGGACAACCATAAATACGATCTCTGTTTAAGCAGCAGGGCTATGGAAGGGCCCAGTAGGACTCAGTAGTGTGAAGACAAGAGTCACACTAAGGCCTGCCCCAAAGCCTCTTAAAATCTCTGGAAGTGCCTCTGGTAATCTCAAATGGCCAGAGGTAACACCTCAGGCAATAGGGAGGGCATGCTCACAGGCATGTAATGATATGGGGGCTCCTGACTCTTCCATGTCTCCCATAGCTCATACAGGAAAACACACAGGGTAGATACAAGGAGGACTTCCAAAATATTCCCAGGCTTGTTTCTAGCTCACCTCCTGGTGTTCCAGTAACACGAACCAGGGGCCCTCAGAGCAGGGGCAGAAGGACACTTAACAGCAGCGGTTGCAAGGAGATGTAGCAGCCACTGTCTTTTAGCAAGAGTGGCAAGTGCAAACTGTATTTAAAGTATTGTTATGATGAACTGGTGGCAACCCTCTTTCTCATGAAAAATGTGTGTTTTGACAGCTGCGGTCTGGAACAAAAAGGGTTGCAGTGACTTCTGTGGGATCAGGACTGGCTGCAAAACTAGGAGTGTGAAGCCAGGGCCAGCCCTCGTGGGGATTGTGCCCCCACAAGTCCTGTCCTGGGCAGCTGCAGAGGGAAGACATCCCCTGGGGACACATGAGCAGACAGGAAGGCCACAGACCTCTGTCCTGGTCCATGACAGCAAGGACAGAGCCTACAGCTCTGAAATAAATCAGTCAGCATCCGATTTCACTATTATGTCTCCACTTGCAACCCCTGAGCAACTCTCAAGCCTGCCTTCAGTATCTAGTACAGTTTTGTTGTGGTTTTTTGTTTGTTTTTACTTCTTTCATATAATTTTACAAAGAAAAGAAAAATGTCCTATAAAAAAAGCTTAACATTCTGAATATGGTTGTTGGATGCACTTTGCAGAAGAAGTCATTATCTTCTTTCCCTGACCCTAACCTGCCACCACTTCTATTTTGCTTTAAATGGACCTGTAATTTCACAATGTGAATTCAGCTGGAACTGTTCTTTTTGTTAAATAAACTTTACCCTTGTGCTAACTGCTCCAGACTCTGAAAAAAGCACTTCTTGCTTGTGACTGTTCCAAAAGGCAGGTCTGAAATTCAGAAAGAGGTGTTGGTAAATGTGCTGTAATCACCCTGAAGGGCAAGGAAGTACTCCTCCTCTAAGGCAGAAGAAAACAAAGGAAAATCTGCTTTGCCTTTTGCTGCCTCAATCCTGGCAATTTTACAGATCAGAGATTTTTTTTCAGAAAGAAGCCTGTTGTGCTGCAGTTTGTATTTCAGAGCTGAAATACCTATAGTCATGCTCTTACCACCACGCCTGGAAGTGTAAATCAGGACCTCATTTGTACAAGCAGCATAATCCTGTGGTGCCGGCAGTGGAAGGCCTGCATGGTGGTACACAACAGCGGCAAGCCCCAGCAGCTCTGGACTCATCACAGAGCACAGCACACAATCTTAGTGGCATATCTGCCCTCTAGGGCAGGCAACTGTGTGTACCAGAGCTGCAGGGATGCTATATGGCAGCATGATGGCTGTGACAAACATGTTGGAAACTGGACACAAGAGTCAAAAATTACCTCAGAGAGGGACACGCACACACGCTGCCCACGTGCACAGTCACTTCTGCATCAGGCAAACATCTCTGCGACTTTGACATCTTTCTGGCCTCGGACAGGGCAACCACAAACCAGAAGGAGCTGGGCAGCACTGTCAGCAGTAAGTGCCACATCACTAAGGCTGATGAGGTCCTAAGCAGAACCTTAGATGGTATGTGCAGTTGTGCTGATTACCAGCACTCTTTTACATGCAGTCAGCCCTCTCCTGCACCACCTCTGTACACCTACCAAAGCATCCTTAACCTTACAACAGTCTAACTGTTGTTCTTCCTGGAGGGATGATCTACAACTGCAGCACTCATTTCACACTCATGGAACTCTCAGAAATCCAGTAAAACCACACCAACACAGAGCGACTCAAGCTCTGTGCTAACTAGGGCTCTGTATTTACTGAGCTGCAACCAAGCAAAAAATCCCCTGGCAGCTGTCTGCAAACGTGGTTCGGGTCAGTTATAAATCTGTGAGATCAGTTAATTCTGGTTAGAAGATCTGCTTAAATTAGTATTTTCTCATCCACTGCTCTAAGAAGTGTATGGTGCTTAACAACCTCTGCCACCTGAAATAATCGCCTTGCTCTCCCACACCCACTATTCTGTCCCACTGCAAAATGTATTGATTAATCTCATGCTAAAATTAACATATATTGCTGAGGCAAATGAATTGGCATCTCCATGTATATCTATTCACTTCCAGCATTTCCTGAGAGGGGCTTTCATTTAATTACCAGCCTGACAGGCTAGCTCACTCCAGAACTACAGCCACATTTATTACTTTTATCTCCTTGGACACCTGCCTCTTTCTGTGGTTTATCAGATTTCTACTGAAGAGATGGACAAAATATTTTCTATTGCACCAGGTTATTGTTTCTTTTAAAGGCACTTACTAGAGCACTGACCTCAAACAGGGGGGTTTTGGTTGGCTTTAGATGAGCTTTTTTTCTTTTTACAATCATCAAAGCAATCCAGCAGCATTAACCCTCTCACTGCCCCACCACACACCATCAGATCAGAAGCAATCAGATTACAGGCAGAGGGCTAAAACCCTCACCACTAGCTCCATGCAAGCAGCTGACCATCCTGACCACCAAAGACCTTGCCTGCAGCAGGAGTCAAAGCCTCCAGATCCTATGACTATTTTTTCTCCTTTTGTTACAAAGAATGATTCACTCCTGACAGCCTAATCCACAGCATCACAGAATCATGGAACACCAAGTTAGAGGGGGCCTCAAGGAATTGTGTTACTTTGAAACAGTAGGAAACTTTGTTACAGAGGAAAAATGAGACATTTCTGTTTGATTAATGAATCTTTTCAACTTTCTTGGGATTACATCCCAGTTCCTAACTCCAAGCATGCTGGCTGTTTGGCATAAAGCACCTGCTGGCACTCAGCTGTGCAGTAGGTGGCTGCACTGCATATGCTGCCCTGTATGTCTGCAGCCTCCCACTCCTCTGTGTGTTGGGGCAGCAGGAGTAGCCCCCATGGTCCCTGGAAGAACCCCCTGAGCTGAAGGGTGCCCTCTGCGTGGGCTCTGCCCCAAGCAGAGAAATGCAATGCAGCAAAAGATCCTTCCATGAAGCACAACTTGTTTTAACATAAGCCTTGTGTGAAAAGTGCCTCCTCCTTCCTGCCAACTTAGCTCTAGTAAGAACTGCTTCATCTCACTCCAGAGCCCTCAGGCTGTTACACAAAGCAGATGTAAAACTTGTTTAAGAACTCAACTGTGGTTGGTCCTTGAGCATGTGGGTGGCCTGGCAGTGCCAGGAGGTTTAGAGGTGACCAAAAGAAGCACCCTAGCTGAGAGGGATGCACAAATACTTCAGCAGTCACAGCTTTTTGAGGTATTGTTTTGCATTACACCCTCTTACGAATAGCAACATGCAGGAACATATTTCTGACAACCCTTTTCTAGAAAAACGTCTAAAGGTTTTTTTGATGAAAATCCAACATAATTGATTTTTGACCCTAAAACCTTTTTCTCTTGTATTTTTTAAATTCTAATGAACTATATTAATTGCATATAGTTTAACCAAAACCAAATTAAATACATTAAACTATTCAATGACTATTATTACTTTATAATTTATCTGTTTTTATACTCATTTTGCATCATACATCCCTATCACATAAGCCAACATTAATTATGTTTTATAATAAAATATTCAACAAGATCTAAATGAGACTCAAAGCACAACAAAAGTAATGACTGTAAGATAGACTGTCATGGAATAATACATGAACACAGAATGCTGGGATTAATTAGAAAATACAAACTGTCCAGGAGCAGCAGTGATGTCTGTCAGCCTCATTTGTGTTTGGATTATATGTGATCTCAGCAGCAGGAAAACCAAACCAGCTGCCTCAGCTTACTGACTCCTCATTACTGTTTTGGGGAGCAAGTGTTTATTAGTGCTGCTCCCAAGGCCAAGCTGGGCAGTTCTAGTTCACGGTAAATATCTCCAGGTATTCTAAAGTCACTGATCTTTTTGACATTTTAGGAGGGATACAGTTTCTTCTTTTAATAGCAGTTCATATCAGTGTTTAAATAAGTAGCCTCCTTAACTAATGATGAAATTAACTCATTTGAAATCCTCTTCCCACTGAGGATGCTGAAGGTGCATGGGAGAACTGGAGGCATGGGACTGGAGGACGTGCCCTATGAGGGGAAGCTGAGACCTGGGGCTTTTTAGTCTGCAGAAGAGAAGACTGAGAGGGGATTTAATAAATGTTTATAAATACCTGCAAGCTGGGTGTCGAGAGGGAGGGGACAGGCTCTTCTCAGTTGCACCCTGTGATAGAACAAGGGGCAATGGATGTAAACTACAGCACAGGAGGGTGCTGTAGGAGGGTTATTCACTGTGAGGGTCACAGAGCACTGGAACAGGCTCCCCGGAGAGGTTGTGGAGTCTCCTTCTCTGGAGACTTTCAAGACTCATCTGGATGCATTCCTGTGCGACCTGCGCTAAATTCCATGGTCCTGCTCTGGCGGGGAGGTTGGACTGCATGATCTCCGGAGATCCCTTCCAAACCCTAACATCCTGTGATCGTGTATACAAACAAGCTGAAAATTGGAAAATTTCTTCCAAAAGAGGAGCAATTTTAAAGTTTACACTCGGAACGGTTGGTTGCATGATCACTACAGGCAGCCGCAGTAAGCACAAGAGGCTCTGACCGCAGCAGCCGGCCCCGGTCTCAGGCTGCCCTCTAGTGAGAGCAGCCTCGCCACAACTGGGTCAACCCCAAAAGAGACACCGTGGCTCTGGCTTCACTTCACAACCCAGCTTTTGCATCAGGGACACTTTCTGAAATCACTGTGAGGTTATTATTTGCCTTCTGATTTCTGTGATATTAAGTTACAAAGGATTTTGTTTCCAAGTTTCTTCTTCTTTCCATCATGTGTAGAAAGCTAGTCTGTGTATCTACCCTGAAGCGGCAGTTGCCATCTGAGATGTCAAGAAGCCAAGCCTGTAAATGAACCTTCAGCTGGAAAGACTAGCTTATGAGCTGGAGGGGAAATGAGGGACAAGGACACACATCTCATCCTGATCCATGAGTTAAAGACAAGCTTAGAAAGCATAAAAATTCATGAAGAAATACGTGGAAAAGAAAACCGAGTCTGGTCTTCCACACACAAAACCTACTCCTCCAGCAAACATACAATGATGTAAAATGAAAATTCAGGCTACTGATATCAGATATTCTGCCCACCCACTTGCTGAAGGCCAATTCTCACCCTGCCTGCCCATTGCCACCCCCAGACATGACCCCTTCCTAGATCATTCCCTTTTCCAGGAAGCCAGAAGCACCAATGCCTGGAAACATATTGTATGTGGCACACAAACACTGCCCTGACATGGCACAGCTGAGCTAGGAGGAACGTAGGTAAGGCATAGTATAGTCAGCCAAGGCACCCTAAAAATGCTGGCATGGAATGGCCCTGTGCTACTGGCTAGGCAGACAGGAGGTGTTGGCAGGACAGGGCAGCAACCACAGCGCATCAGCAGTGGTGGCATGATGGGACAGCCACCGGACTTACACAGGCTGGCTACACGCTGCTTCAGCACAGTCATGGAAAAGGGGGTGGAAATTGTGTTAGAAGCTCGACATCTGGATAGGAGAAATCAGTTCAGAGGGGTTTAAATGGAAATTATTTTCACCAGTACAGACATCCCTAGGGACCAAATTCACCTGCTAATACAATTTGGCCAAGAAGAATAGGCTATATTGATCTCGAGAGCTCAAATGCCTGCTGAGGCACTCCTAGAGAATTACAGTATTTATTTCTTGTATCAATGACAATCACCAAAAGTACAACAGTGATTATAGGCCAGTCACTTTTCACACACATAGCTAATTTCAGGTACCTCTGCTCATCTCTTGCTTCAGTTAACACTTGCTCTCTTTTTTTTAAAAAAGCACTTACCTTCTATTCTTTTATCACACAAATATCTTTAATTACCATCTTTGGCCACTCTGCATCCCAAGTTTTAGCTTTCTGTGACTGTCAGCATAAAGCTCTTTCTCTAATTGCTCCCACACTCACTAGCTTTACCCAGGACACAGCTGTTACCTAGTCTGGCCCAGACATTTTTCCCCCCCATCACTGTAATTCAGCACCAGTACCTACAGGTACAGCAATATGGCCCCCTAGTGCACACAGTTAGATTGCTTCAGTACTGGGGGACTGCATGTATTTTTTGTTAATTATTATTATTGGGGGGAATAAATAAAACCATACATAGATTTAATAGAACAAGAAATTACATTGCTAGCACCCATAACTTGGTACTAATATCAGGGACTTACATCACTAAACCTATTCCAAAGTGATTTACTTGATGTGAAAAACTACAAATGTCTAATGCAGTAAGACAGGCAGAGTGGGTGAAACTGCACATTCAGAAATAGACATTATAATTTTTTTTTTATGGCATATTTCCACTTTATTTTATATTCATGTTTTATTCAACTTTCCACATCTTTTTGAGCCTTCTCAGGAAAGTTGGAAGTGGAAATTGAGGCATAGGAAGTTCCATGGAAACAGGAAGAAGAATTATTTCACTGTGAGAGTGTCAGAACACTGGAACAGGCTGCCCAGGGAGGTTGTGGAGTCTCCCTCCCTGGAGATATTCAAGACCTGCCTGGATGAGTTCCTGTGTGACCTGGTATAGGCAACCCTTCTCTGGCAGGGGGGTTGGACTAGATGATCTCTCGAGGTCCCTTCCAGCCCCTAACATTTTGTGATTCTCTCTCTTACCTGCAAACTATCTTCATCTGGTTTCTCAGTCTCTTCACCTATTCTTTTTCATGTTTGTTTGGGGTTTGTCTTGCTGGGACACCAGTGTGCTGATCTCAGTCCCACAGACATTATACCTGAAGATAAATTGAAAAATTAAGATGTAGAGCTGTTGGAAGAGACTGGCTTCCCCAGGCACCAGTTTAGCCCTGGATCATTGGATTTACAACACCAGCACTGCCAACACTGATTTGACTATTAATCCCTGAAGTGCCCTAGGAATTGCAGCATAAATCCTGTGAAGGAACATTCACATGGCCCTAAAGAGCCATAGTGCTTATCCTGGCACTCCATTCATGGAAATTGATCTTTTCTTAGTAGCAATGACAATTCAAGGAGTCCAAGCTTTGTAGAACCAAGAGATCTGCTTGCTGTGGCAATGTACTGAACTACCAGGAGGTCTGTGATACAAACCAACTGGTGCTCACACTTAGTATTTTGCAAAGACTGGCCCTGTCTTCTTTACACACATACAGAGAGATCTACAATTTAAATCCTGTTAGGGATCAATTTAGTGCCTTTCTGCTCCACAGCAGGACTCAACAAAATCATTGTGTTTCCTGTATCCTGCCTCAACAAACTTGCTTCCCAAGTATCCTTTTACCAAGCAGTGCTTAACTGTCTGCTAAGCCAATATCCTCCCATGACAAGAATATCAACCTCCGATGTATTTGGAGGACCATCAGGTCTGTTTAGAGGGCAGCAAGAGTCAGGACTAAGACTGACAAGGAAAATTAATTGGCTGCTTTAGTTGCATGGTACCTCTGTGCTGTACAGTGAGCAGGTCTTTCTCCTATCACAGGAGGAAAGAAGCAGAGACCTGTCAAGAGGAGGTAATCCCCACAGCAAGTGGCATCTTCCCGATTTTTTTGACCTTGATTGCTAGAAACATGAGGATAGATTTTAAACAAAGATCTCACGTTGCTGGGTGTGCAAGTACATGCATGGTATGGGAGCATCTGACCCACTGCTAGCTTCTGGGAACAGCTGAACAAGAGCACACATGAGTATCTGCAATGACTGGAGAGGCCTTGAAAGACAGGCTGGGACTAGGTGAAAAAATCTTGCCTACCAAGAGAAGTGAGATAGGAAGAACCTTAGCATGGTGGATGACTAGAGAAAGTGAGCTGGTGTGTGCTACAAGAGATATGATTGGTGAGACATTTATTAAAAGAAATTTTCCCACAGTAATAGCTATCTGGAGCTCAACTTACTCTCCCAAGTCAGAGAATTTCTTGGTGTAAAAGAGAGAAATAATAACCAGATTAAATTTTGTAAGATTTTTTTTTCCTCTGACTCTGGTTAGAAATAATGTTAATTTTACATCCTGATCTCTGCTGAACTAAACCTGTGACTTGCCTAATAATAGTAACATGACTGTTCAGACACCTAACAGAAATTAAAAGTATTAAATGTTCTCTATCTAGCTTAATTTAAATGGCTGATCTAACAACCTATCCTGGCCATGGCTTCACCTTTTGTAGAACCTCATGGCTGTGATAAGCAATGTAACTTCCCTGTTTAACATTCTTGTCTTTAAATTTTGAACTTAGCAATGGCCTCCCTCTAAACTAGAGTCCAGCACTGATTCCACTCAGCAAAAGTGACTAGTTTGTTAGCCTTTGGGTTTTTTTGAGATAACACAGAACACAGCTGGAGAAAGAGACCATCTTCATAGGCCTCAAAGATGATGACGAATTGTGAAAGGAAAGGTAATAAACTGTGAAGTCAGCAGTTTTCTTGAAGATAAGAAAGCTTCTAAACAATTAAGACTTTCACTAATAAGTCCATACTTCTCTGAGCATGTGTGAGCCTCAGGGTCAACTAGGGAACAGAATGATGAAGAACATCAGAAGGGGAGGAAGTCAGGGGGATTTTTCTTGAAGACCCTTCCCCAAAATTTGCCAGAGTATGGGAATGCACATGTGGGGGAGACATTTGCAAGAAAGGGCTCTGAAAGGTTGATTAAGAAGTTAATCAATTCCCAGAAATTTAGTGAATATGCATAGAATGCTCATACATATTCTCTGTAAGATGCTCAATCAGATTCTCGCATGAGTAGAGTGATCCTCTGTATGCCCAGCTGTAAATAAAAGGAATGTCTACTCCTCAAAATTAAAATCAGTGTTGGGGAGTTCATTTGCTGTTTTCAGTAACAGCATGGTTTGTGATTTATGACACAGAGTTCTTTGGAACATCAGTGCTAGCCACATTAGGCAATAACCCAGAAATTAGCACATGACATGAGGTTCCCCTTTCCAGAACACAAAAGGGTCTTGGTTACTTCCATCAGCACAGCCTCTATAATCTGAGGTTAAGGCTGAGATTTACTACCCTAACCAGCAGTGGGGGACATGGTAACAAGAGGGTATGTCTGCTGAAATGCTGAGTATTATAAACTCTATACAAGCAGAACCGAACAATTATACACACACAACTCCTTTCCCTTTTCTTTGTCTCCCGTTTACCAAAAAGGTTTTTAACGTACCCTTCCCTTTATCCTTTACGACTTCGTTGCACAGATGTCAGACAAGGCCTGACAGAAAGTGGTGGCTTCCCCCTTAACAATGGTCTCCTGCGCTTCGATAGCTGCTGATGCTCCCACACAGCTCATAAAAGGAGCCAAGGCTGGTGTGGCGGACACGACAGTTGTGTGAAGATCAGCTATGAGTGAGCTCGGCCTGGCTTCAGCCAGTACCCAGGGGCTGAGCTCCTGTTCCCTCAGGGCTGGGAAGACCACCGAAGCGCCAGGTCTGCATCCGGCCTTGGCACCTCTGAGGGCCCCTGCAAACTTTCAACAGAGTAGGAATTACAGTGAGCTACTTTCAGCGCGTAATAATTCCAGGACAAGCACGACCTACCATCCTTTCCCCGTCAGGCCAGCCCTGCTCACAAGGCCCGAAGGCCTCGGCCTCGCCACAGGCACACAGGCGCCACCTTGCGGCCTGCCCCGGAAGCCACCTCTCTACGCAGGCGCGAGTCGCCTCAGTGTCGTCAGCATCTGCACCGGAAGCGGAGGCTGCTGCTATGGAGGGTAAGGCCGGTGGGCGACCGGGACCCGCGTTGTGGCGGCTCCGCCTGACGCCCTGCCTCGCTATGCCTTGCAGGGGAGCTGTACCGCCGCCTGCCGCCGGAGGAGACGGGGGAGCCGCGCCTCCAGGTACAGCCGCCCGTCTGCCCGAGGAGCCCTGGCCCGGCAGGACAGCCGTCGGGACTGGTCTCGGGAGCAGCTCCTGGCGCCCGAAGCTCCCGCCCCGGGAGTGTTGCTGGCGGGAGTTACGTGGCAGTTGAACTATTGCCTCACAGTCTCATAAAAACCTTGTTAGGAACCAGAGAATGAGGTAGGGGGGCTGTTCCCGCAGCGGCGCACCGGCACGGCCTTCCCCAGTGCGCTCCTTTTAGCTTTAGCCTCAAGCTAACTGTACGCAGTGGCGACTACTTAGGAACTGCTGCACGCTTAACTCGGCACCGCATGCACCAGGTTTCAGCACATGGACACTTTCCGGTTACAGTTACTTCTGTGTAGATCTCCAATTCCTATTGCGAGTCAGCAGCAAGTTCTTCATTAAATTAAAATGTAGTATTTTTAAATATCTTTTCAAATATCTTTAGCCTCAGGGATCAGAAGAGGCCAAAGCGTTTATAAATGCCTTCCTGAAGCGTAGTATGCCAAAAATGAAAGATGAAGCTATCCAGGATATATTAACTCGGAAAGCTGTAGTTCTTGAGCATTATTCCAAAAAAAAGGCAAAACAAAAGAGGAAAAAAACGAAAGGCTTTACTGCCAAGCAAAGGCGAGAATTACGTCTTTTTGAAATTGAACCTGAACAGCAAAGGTAAGAGCTTAATTTTTTTTTTTTTTTAAGTAGAAAGCGCATCAAAAGTCTACAAAAACAGTGTGTAGACATGGTTACTAATTCTTTAGTATATAAGGTTAATAACCCTTTAGTATTAGTCTGAGACTCTAGCATTTCACCATCAGAAAGCAGTTCTCTTGTCTGTTCTCCTTCCTTTGGTATACCAAAATCTAACAAAATCACACCCAAATACAGTTACTTCTGATTTCAGTTTTTAAAGTCAGACTACCAGTAACCAGAGTAAAATTATGCATCAGGTTTCTCAAACTAATGCATGCTGTATAAAGCCCAAGCTGTTGCTAACATGGGATAAGTGGGGGAGGTAAGAGTGGAAATCTTTTTGGTCTTAGACGTACCTTGATCCCCTAAAACACAAACACAAAGTTTGAGTTGATATGAAAGGAGCATATGTAGTTTACACTTTTTTACCTAAAGCAAACCTTGTTTGGAGTGGGATACCTCACAGCTTAGGTTATGAGAGCAGATTACAAAACTTATAAATGTTAGTCTTAATTCTTTTGCAGATATGGATTACTTCAGTAATCGATCAATAGATTTTTTTTTTTTATATATAATTAAATTCTTGTATAAAGCTTTTTGTCATCTTCTGCAGATACACCCTCTTTCTACCACTACATGAACTCTGGAAACAGTATATCAGAGACCTGTGTCATGGACTTAAACCAGATGCGTAAGTTGAGATATGTTAAGTTAGTGTGGTTTTTACTAAACAGATACTTCCAGGTTTACTGAGTCACTTTTTAAAACATCACAGTTAATTGATAAGGATATGTACTATTTCTGTAAGCTCTGACCATGATTTCAGTAGTCACATTTTGTAAACCTAACTCTATGTAATTTGCTTTTCCTCTGATCCCACATTCTTCAAGGCAACCACATACGATTCAGGGCAAACTGCTAAAAGCTGATCTCCATGGAGCTATTGTTACAGGTATTCTGTTTGTTTTCTTTTACAAAATCACCTGAAGTTAAGTAGACACTCCTGTATTTCAAGAGGTTATTTTTACATTCCTTTCAGTATTATTAATCTAGAACCACATAGCTGAGATCGTATGTCGATGGATTCTCTCTCTACTTAATCATGCCAATTACTTTTCAACTGCTCTTGAAAAATCACACTCTTAGTTGCAAGTTTTACTCACGATTACTGTAATCACATTATTTCAGAATATTGCAAACCAGTCTTTTAAATGATGAGGTAACTGTAGAAGACCAAATAAACTGCCTGCATCTGAAATTTTCTGATATACCTCTCTTTCAGTCACAAAGTCAAGGTGCCCTTCTTATGTTGGGATAACAGGAATCATTCTACAGGAATTTAAACATGTCTTCAAAATTATCACTAAAGAGGACAAATTAAAAGGTATGTAAGACTCTACATGTGGCTTATTCACCCGATTCCCATTAGATGATCTCTGCAACACTTAATGCATGCTCCTGAAGGAGCATTACTTTAGTAATTCCAGTTTAAAATGCTGAGATTTTTGTTGTTTTGTTTTCTTCTCTTGCTAAAGAATAAAAAACTTGGAAGGTGATAAACCTCAAGTCTAGGTGTGAATAATATCCTCTGATATGTCATTATAATTTCATAACAGGGACTTGCTTTAGTCCACTTTTGTTAATTTCTTCCCTACTGCATTTTCAGTTGTTCCCAAACTTCACAATGTATTTAGCTTGGAGATTGATGGGTTCGTTTCCTACATCTATGGAAGCAAGTTCCAGCTTAGAGCAAGTGAGCGATCTGCAAAAAAATTCAAGTTGAAAGGAACTATTGACCTATGATTTTTATGGAAAATCAGAAGTATTTATAGAAATGTCTGCTGTTTTCCTGCAGTTTAAATACCAGGTTTTCTGGCACATTGGAAGTAGAATAGCTGTGTGAAATATTTCTGAAGCTTTTCTTCTTACTGAAGAATTAACTGGTATGTGTTGTCTTTAAAGGAGTCTCTCAGACTGTTGGCACTTGTTATGTTTTTTTATTTGTATGTAACATTCTGGATTATTAAATGATTAGTATTGATTACCTGACTTCTGATTCAATTTATAATCATAAATTTGCACAATGAAAATTCTATCTTGTAACTCTGATAAATGTTGTTGTTACCTTCTGTATAAACTGGTCTTTACCTGCCTATCATATGCTTACAGTGGGACTGTAGTTGATGACAGTTGCTTTGACAATTGTTCCTGGGCCACCATCAACACCTTTGCCTAGTGCAAGCCTGCAAATAAGTTGGTTCAACTGATAGGTTTTACCTTTTGACTTTCTCCTTCCCTGTGGTTAGCATTGTTACAGATAATATGTATTCAAGTGAAAAAATAAGCATACTAAACATGTTACTGCAACCCTACAAGCTGTTGGCTTATCCGGTGCTTACTACTAATAACATATTACTAATATAGACATATCTGATTTAACCTTAAACTATGTATATATTGACATGCCAGAGTACAGGGAGCACAACACATCACAGGAAAGAGAAGCACTTTAAGATAGAAATTCGAAAATGCAAGTGACCCTATTCAATCTTGTATTTCAATTAGCCATAAAACTGCTTTATGAATATTTAACTTCTATTCATAGAGCTTTAACCTATTTTTATATATATTTAGATGTGGTGTCTCTGTTACACCTTTTAAAAAATACCCTTTTTCTTATAAAACATACATGACCTACTGCTTTTAAAAGGCTATCATGGATGGCAAATTATTTCACTTGTCTGTGAGCACTACATCACCAGAAAAGACATCAGAAGTTTCGTAATTAAGTCTTCTAAACTCACTAACCACCCTTAATAAAGCAGCACTTTTATAAAGAAGCCTCTAATGTTTAAATCTTTTGTAAATATTTGCCTTTTGCAGTAGTCTGCAACAGTGGTTGCAATGGAGACCTTATACTTGCCCCAGCAGAGACTCATTCAGCTTTGAGACTCATTCAGTGCTGAGTACCCTCAGCACTACCATTTTGCTGTTATAGAAAAGCCTCTGTGGTGTTTGTTATAAAGGTAGCGTTCAGTTTAAGTTAGGAAGTCAATTTCCACATCAAATGAAAGATTTGTATCTAGGAAGAAGAGTTTCTCCTTGCCAGCATTCAAGCATTTGTAGCCAACCAGGGTAATTTGTTTACAGAGAACATAGTTGTTCCTCACATCCACTACACCAAAGCCTAGTACAGGTGTTTGGAGGCCAGCTCCAGCTTGAGGTCCTAACTGTGCTGCACGGCACACAAGCTATTTATCTGCCACGAGAAAGCCAAAGTTCATTATCTCCACCCCTCCTGAGTCCTATGAAAACACTAACTGCCAGTTAGACCTTAGTCAGTTTGCCTTCAAAGCTCCTAATTCCTTTCTGGACCTGTTCCTGGGGTAAGTTACAGGGGAGCTGCACCTTCCTGGTATGGTCTCAGACATAAACCAGATTCAGCATCACCAAACCAGACTGAGCAGTTGAAATCAGTGTGGGCAATACTGGTTTTCATGACAGGCTGCTCTTCTGACCCCTTTGAAGGCAGGAAATAAAGTAGTTGGTATGGAAATAAATCTTTGTTGCAATTATACAAAGACCTGATATTGAGATGGGAAAATGGGCAGTGTTTTTGCTAGAGATGTGTATTTTATACAGGCAAGTACAGTCATTTCACAGTAATGGGAAACTAGGGGAAAGAAACACTGGGAAGGCTTTTGAAAATACAGATCAACAGGCACTTTGAAGAGTAGATCCTTTTTTCAATGAATTTTTGTCTGTCAAGCAAGAATAAGATCCATTTATAGTTGTTAGATACAAGTTATTCTGCCTAATACCCATTACTCCTCAAAGTTCTCTGAAATTAAATCCCCTGGTTTCCTGTGAGAGGTCTGTTTGTTTTTTCTTCTAAGTGGCAGCATAAATCATAGCAGAAACTTTCCTTTTAGGGCAATGACCTAATTTTAATTTTGCTCATAGCCTTCAGTGTAACATCTAATTAAGGCATCCGTTAAATGCCTATCATGTTAAATTAATAGGGGGAAGCTAATAGAACTTTATTGGCACAGTCCAGTTAATAAACATTAAGGGCCTTTAATGTATGTCTTAACTAGACATCGTTAATGGGAATGCCATACAAATTGGAACTGAGCACAATCATGTTTCATTGTGCTGTGAAGGATATGCCATAGTCAACCATATGGACAAATAAATGAACAAAATGCACCTTCCCATAGTTTAAAAAATGGAAATGCCAGTGGCTATCTCAGCAACCAAAAAAGATAAACAATGCCTAGCAGTCCCTTTCGATAAATAATAGTAATGCATTTCTTATTTACAGCAAAGAGTGCTGAAGAGATGTTTAAAGGTCTCTTCAAGGTAATCACATGCTTGTAGCACATAAAGAGAGATGACAAATGAAAAACAGCTGAACAGCCAACACATTCAAGATGCCTTTACTGTAGTTGGTAAATCTCCTGAAGAGGCTTGTAACGACTCAGTGAGGTGCTCCAAACAGCCCCCATAAGTCACTTAAGCTAAATCACTCCAGCAGGCCACTGGTATTGGCATCTACCCATCAGCTCCTCAAACCAACCCCCTGTCCCAGCTGCTTTCTCCAGAACATGGCTCTGTGTTCACCTCTCACTAGAACACATTAAACTCCCCACTGCTTGTGAAGGAACCTACTTAGAAACTGGGTAACATGAAAATGACTGACCCACACTCTGCCAGGCACATGCCAAAGAACCAGCACACACCACAGAGCTACCAACAGGTTTGCCATGAAATAATTTAAATCTTTGCTTGTAACTCCTTTCTTAAATAGCATCCTTTGCCTCATATAAGTGGATTCCTCTGGCTATTTTTTTCTACTCCTTTGAAAATTTACTTAAGACACAACTGTGATGTGGGGCAGGACCCACTGATTGGACCTGAGACACCATCTTGCTCCTCTGCATTGGAATCACAGAATTGTTTTAAGATCATTGAGTACAGCCATTATCTAATTCTACCAAGTCTGGTGCTAAACCATGTTCCTTAGTACCACATCTTTGCATCTTTTAAGCATCTCCAGGGGTGGCAATTCAACCTCCTCCCTGGGGAATCTGTTCAAGTGTTTGAGAACCCTTTTAGTGAAGAACTTTCCTCTAATATCCAACCTAAACCTCCCTGGCACAGCTCGAGGCCATTTACTCTCATTCTATCAGTGCTGGTCCTGCTGGTCACGCTGGTCCTGGCACAGGCCAGGATGCTCTTGGCCTTGACCACCTGAGCACAATGCTGGCTCATGTCCAGACAGCTCTATCAACACCCCTAGGTCCGTTATTCCCCAAGCCAGTCTTTCCAGCTGTTCTTACCTAAGCCTGTAGCATTGCATAGGGTTGTAACCAAAGTGCAGGACCCAGCACTTAACCATGTTGAATCTCACACAGTGTCAGCCCATCAATACAGCCTGCAAAGGTCCCTCTGCAGAGCCTTCCTACCCTCAAGCCAACCAAGGCTCCACCCAAATTAATGTCACTGCAAACTTACTGTAGATGCACGCAATCCCTTCATCCAGATCATTGATAAAAACAAGATAAAGATGAGCCCTGGGGAACACCACTCTTGGCTGGCCACCAACTGGATTTAACTCCATTTACTACCACTCTTCGGTATGTTTTCAGGAAACAGGAGCAACGTCTTCACAAACCCAGGGTGACACTGTGTTCATCTAAACAGGGGGATTCCTCAGCCCCTTACTAAAGCAGTTATATGTGCCCATTTTCCAGTTTCAAGTCCCAAAACCATGCACTCCTCCCTTTTTCCCCGTTAATTTCCCTAATTAATCTCCCTTTGCCTCCACATTGATCTTACCAGAGATGGTGCAAGTACAAGGCTTCATCAGTCTGCAAACTCTCCTTTCTGATCCCAACAGCTCCATCTTCTTCAGACTACATGCCATGTGAGGCTTGAGGTCTACTGGCAGGACAGAAGGTTGCCAATAGCCAGTAACAGCTCTATCAGGCCAGTCTCCTGCACCATCACAGGTGAGGCAAATGCCTAGCTGGCCTCTTCAGCAAAACCAAAACTCCAAACAAAAGCTCTCCTGATATAGAAAACACCTGAGTACTTTGAGAGATTAATCCCTACCAGCTGCACCTCTTTCCCCAGCTGCACTGCCCTCTTGCACCTGAGGTGAGCTCACTAGCATATGGGATCTTGGTAAGTAAAGCACTTTAGCTGACCTATATAACAAACACTCACCTTCACTCATCAAATGAAACTGGGATTTACAAAGCTTGTCATGCTACAGCATTCACCAGGCCATAGTCCTGTGTACAAATTAAATTATACATCAACAATGGCCGGTTCCAGAGGTTTGATCCACCTTGGTCTCATGCTCCCCTTTCCTTAATACTATCATTCCCGTGGTAAGTAACTTCAATTCTGAGTCAATCTTCCCTACAACATGTGCTAAAAGTGTATATTTTTCGTAAAGCAAAAATTTCCCTCTATACTGGTTTAATTAAATTAGTGAAAATGAAAAATAGAGGCTCACACATCCACTGCTGCAGAGAGAAGTATATCTGGTACACACAAATCTGAGCTGCAGAAAAAAACAATACCTAGTGCTAGACCTACAGAGGGGTTTTGATGCTTAGCTATGCTCATTCTGCCTGTTGGACAGGGAGTACACAGAAGTACAGAGAATGCAGTAACATTTAACACTGAATTAAGAGTTCTCCCTGGTAAGAGAGCTCTCTGCTGTGTTCTATTATTGTATTATTCAATTAAGGAACAGTACCTTATAACCATTAAGAGGGGAAATAAATGAGTATACAATTGACTAAAATAACAGAACTGATAGGTTTGAACCAGGATGCTGAAGGAAAAGGTACAACCTAAACTTTACAGTCTATAATGCCCTGTCCCCCATCTTATTTTCAGGCTATTACTTTTTTTCATTCTGCTAGGAACTATTCCCATAGCACCTAACTATTACCAAATGACACCAATTTTAAACATTTTATTTTCATATACTTTCAGCCACTGACCAATCTTCTAACAACCATGACCTTCTACAGGCAGCTGAACAGCCTGTTAAAGAGTTGCAGTACCAGCCTGTTAATAGAAATCTCTTCCTGGTGTATTAGTAAATTAAGCCTTATTTCTTTCAGCTCTTAGAATGAGCTCCTAGCTTCATGACATCTGTGCACACTTTTGACTGAGACACTAATCTTAAAATATACTAAAATATGCAATAGTATAGTTAGAACATTAATTATAATATTCACATAATAGTTTCTGTGAAGTATGGTATTACCAGAAATGCCAAAAGACTTTGGCTTGACCTCACAAAATTGAAATCAATAGCCAAAATTAAATACAAATGCTGAAGTCTTCATATACTTGTTAAAGGCAAAAATTAAGACTTCAAAAACAAAGCCTCAAGCCTAACTACACTCACTTATCCATGAGTCAGAGCTTCTCAGCTGAGCCACATATCTCTCAGGCTGCAGGGTTGTAAGAGAATGTTTAGGCAGCATGATTGTTGCATATATGAGTCTGGCTGCTAATGCAACCTCTGGCTACAAGTTCCTTGGCCATCCACTAGTGTACACACAGTATGTGCCCCAAAATGAATGAATAGCACTGTTATTCTGGAAGGGATAAATAGGTTTATGCACTTGTTAAAATAATCCCATAAATTTTAATAAAATGATTTTTTTTTGGTGAAATTGTCTGCACAGTCTGCCATGCATATTCTTCCTCTAAAGGATTATTTCAAAATTATGGACTCAGAAGTGTTCAGCTAGATAGTTCTTGGGTGGCTGAGGTGCTCACTGAAGAATTTAAATGATGTAATAGCTATTGAACACCCCATTATATGGCTGTCTAATTAATGTAAATGGTAGTTATGTCTCACTCACAGAGGATTATTTTACACGGAGGAAAATCTCCTCACTGCCACAGCAGCCATTTTGATAGTTTTTATAGGAGCAGTTGCATTATGGCTTCATTGAGCAAAAGGTAAGTAGCCATCCTAAATAATGAAGATTGAAGGTTTAATAGTCCCAATAAAGAATCCTGCAGGTTTTTTATTTCAAAAATTAGAGTGTGATTGCAAGCATATGATAATGAGAGAGAAAAGAGCACTGGCACATGGAATCCTTCAGCCCAGGGTCCTTGGAAACCTCCATTTCCACCACACAGAAATACAGACCAATAAGGACAGAAAGGGAAAAAAAAAAAAAAAAGGAAAAGAAGCTATTTGTTACTTTTCATAGAATTGTTTAGGTTGGAAAAGACCTTTAAGATCATCAAGTCCAACCATAATTCAGCATTGCCAAGCCCACCACTAAACCAGGTCCCTCAATATCACATCTATGTGTCTTTTGAATACCTCCAGGAACGGTGACCCAACCACTTTCCTGGGCAGCCTGCTCCAGGGATTTACAACACAGCTGGGGATGAAATTTTTCCTAATATCCAAACTAAACCTGCCCTGCTGCAACTAGAGGCCATTTAATCTCCTATCATTTAGTACATAAGAGAAGAAACTGACACCCACCCTGCTACTGCCTCTTTTCGGGTAGTTGTAGAGAGCCATAAGGTTACACCTGAGCTTCCTTTTCTCCAGGCATGACAGTGTGTCCAGGCTCTGAGCCTCTCCCTGTGACAACATTTCAGTGGATAAGGATACATTGGATTGTGCCTGTTACACTAAGAAGGTTGACATTTCAGGAACAGCTGCAGAGGGCTGATCGCATACACAAAAATACCCTCAAATAATGTGAAGAGCCCAGCATAGACCCATTTGAGTGATGATATGCAGACATAAGCCAGCCTTGCAAATTCGTCTCAGAATTGTAGCCTACTGCAGCAACTCTTTTTTGTGAGGCAATAGTCAAGGGACTCGGCATTTCTGTTACGAGATCCTATTTCCAAGATTATATATCAGAGATTAGAACAGCTATAAAAATTCAAATGAGATTTAGAGCATGGCATGAACATTCTCACTTGGGTTCTACTATTTTTTAAGCAAATTTTTGCAGGAAAAGCTATAAGTTTACTTGTTCCACTCGTTATTTTAAGTCTCTATTGCTACATAATTCTCAGTCCAGATTCTAACATGCTCCCCATCACAGTACCCACATAATCTCTTTTCACAGCTGCAGTTTCAGAATGGCAGTTTGGAGCTAGGACAATTGATCTGACATTTGTTTCTCCAAACAGCAAACTTCCAAGTAGGGTTTTAAAAGAACTTCTGTTCCAAGGCAGCCACTTTTTTTTCAGTAATAAAGCACCACATGTGTTTTAGCAAGTAAAAAGTGGCAACAACATTAACCTGAATTATGGTAACAATGACTACAAAACAAGCTGGCTGGGGATTTGCAAACACAATCTCCAGATGTCTTGCAAAAGATCTGGTTTATCAAATACACTCCAGGCAGGATTTGTTGTGGGTTTGTACTTCCCAATAAAAGAGGTCTGTAGTTTTTATTTTCTATCAGTGTCAGTGAAAGGTGTTACCCTTGTGACATTTTTCAGAAAAACTGAGTACATCCCTTTAGAATAACGCACAGGATATAGAGAGGTGAGGACCCTATAAACTAAAGTGTGTTGTTATGATGAAATGAAACAGGATGAAGCTGAATGTTAAATATAGGGAGGAGGGGAAAAAATCATAGGAAGGAAAGCTCAGGTAGTGCCAAGGAGAAGTCCAATGATCTCTGACTGGTTAGGAACACTAAATGCAAGCCATGGAGGATGCAATCACATTAATCAGCACAGCCTGTGGCCATTTAAAATGCTTCCCTCTGTATGGGGTCTTACAAAGATCACAACGAAGAGTAAAGGCTAGTTCTGCCTCTGGTTTCAATCCACAGCCTTGCTGAAGCCACCATGACAAGCCTTTGCTAGTGCTTACTTTAGGGATGATTTTTGTGATATGAACCTCTGCCATACAGGAGGTGGACTGACATGAACATACTCTTTCCGAGCAGGTCTCCCTACAACCCTCCCCATGGATAAGTGCTGTATGCACATAATTCATCATTTGTGTTACTGGAGGGGTGGCACAAGTATGGGCAGAAGCAGTGATGACATTAAATTCATGTTCCCTCATCTTCATTCTCATTTCTGCCTTGCAGGAGTTTGGACTGAAATCTAATGTTTCATACAAAGAATACAGGGTCCTTTATATCCTAGATTCAAAATCCAGGGAAAAAATAGACACTTTACTTATATATGTACACAGAAATAAAATTAAACACACAATCCATGTTTTTAATTTTGCACTTAGAATGCCATACCTTCTATTTGCAATGATTTGTGAACAACAGCTTTAAGACAGCTCTACATCAAGGTGATTACCTTTGTTTTTAGTTTGTTGTTGAGTTTTGGGTTTAGTATTAGCTTTTTTTTAAAAAGCAACAAAGTTGGGGCAATTCTTTAGGATTACTTCGAAAACCCAAAACTTACTCAGAGAATGATAACACCTTCTGGTTTTGAACAATGACTTCTGTTTGAAACTAGTTACTAAGGTGAACAGATTGAGTAATCAAGCTCAATTAGGCATGCCCAATGTGCACTGTTACACAGTCACTGTTTGGTAAAGTAATATAACTGTTTTTTCTTTTGACTTCTGGCAATCTACCTCAAAAAAATGATCGTTTCTACTCCTAGTCCTACCCAGCTATGGTTCCAGGAAGACATACCACGAATATTAGCTGCTTTTGCTGGGGCAGGGGAAACAAAGAAAAACATCATAGAGCTATCATCAAGTTTCTCTGGTACAATCCACACTATGATCAAAGATTGGGTTTGTGTAGGACAGCAGTGCCATGCTTTGGAAAACAAGCCACTTTTGGGGTCACACCTTGAAGAGATTGAGACAGTTCTTTCCAAAGACAGTTTTCTTCCTACACAGCAGAATGGTTTGTAGTTTCAGGAAAACTACATTAATAACTTGTGGGTTGGCTCTGAGGCACAGGTATTTATTATTGTTGCTGTCTTTTTTTGTTGTTGCTTTTGTGGCAGCTAACAGAAAAATTCTCTCACCTCTCTCTATGCTAAGAGCCACACGTTTTGCTTTGGTACCGCAAGATGGAGCCACATGCTCATAGTTTTAAAGTGTTTTGGTTGCGGGGGGTGGAGTATGTTCCTACAGAAAAACCAGCCATGAAGCAAACAGTGCCTAAAAACTGCTCCCTTACCTTACATGAACTTGCCTTTTAACTGCATCTATGCGTACTGCTAATCTAGTGCATTCCTCAGCCTATGTCAGCTGCCTTTCTCAGATGTTTCCATAACAACTGAATTCTTACTACAAATATATTTTCTGAACTGCTTACCATGTCAAAATGAAATCAGGAAACAGAACCAAACTAAGCCAGAAATTTCCAACTGCTAAACTATTGTACTATTCATTTCCTTCATGAGATTATATATCCTTTTAAAGGAAGTCACACATGTCCCAGAACCGTCAATAGACAAGTCTTATCTTCTCATCTTGTTAAAAGGCCAAATAAATGCAAATGTAATGTCATGCTTACTCAATGTCTTACAGCTTAAAAATACATGCTTAGATAAAAGAACAGGCTAGGTTTGTACTCTGAAAATCTTTGAGTACTGCTGCAGTTACTCAAAGTAAGCCACATTATTTGGTGCAACTGAGGCAAGCCTTTGCTACCACAGCAGCATGATGCTGCCCAGTGTGACTGGTTGCCACATGGCAGGACATGGCTGTTTTTTCTCACTCTGTTGAAGAACAGTAAACTCCCTGCTATGCTTCAAAACCTACTTGCCAAAAAAAAATCCCAGTGACAGAGTGGGAGATGCTCTACCATGGCTGCTCCCTCAAGCTCTGCTGCAGGGCAGCTCTCATCCACTGACCTGGGGATGCATCCAGGATGCAGCAGTGCCAGTGGCCACTGCTCCACAGGCAGGACAGGCAAGAAGCATCCCTGACCTCCCTGCAGCTCCATGGGACAGGGCAGATCAAGTCTGACAGCAAGTCTGCTAAAACCCTGTCCCTTAGCCAGCAGAGCATGCTTGTCCTACTGCATCTCCATGGTACATTAAGATGAAAGCCTTTGTGAAATGACATACATCTGAGACGAAGATAAATCCTTCACTGAAGGTATTAAAACCTATTAGGGTTTTCCTTTGTTGGCTACTTGCTCTGTGTCAGCTGTATGAGCAGCTGGTTCTAGAGAGTCAGATCAAAGCAAGACAATGGCATTCCTAATAAAGCCAGCAGAGATATTTCAGGTAAAAATATTTATTGTTCAAGAACACTATCAGATCCTTTCATGTCTTTTCCTGACCTAGCAATGTCCCAAGTTACTACAGAACTCTTTTAAATGCACAGACTTAATTATTCTTCTTGCCACTCTTTCAGACTGATCTGATCAGAAGCAGATGATTAGTTTTACTCTCATTCATTTCCTAGGTACAATGCTGTAACCTCTTTGTAACAAATCTTCCACCACAACACTTAACATCTCTCTAATAGGAAATTAAAAATTAAGTCAGCAAAACATTCTAGTGAAGCGGTTTGCCTCAAAAAAGAGTAATTTATTTTTCACAAAATCTAAATGTGGAACAAGGCATGCTGCCTCTCTAAGCCCAAATGTTGCTATCAGGAGTAGATATTCACATGGCTTCAGCTCTTACTAGTCCTTTCTCAACTACCATAGGATGGGGAGAAACAGAAGGGTGTGAGTAACACTGAGTGGAGCCCACAGAGGGCAAGATCAGCAGAAGTGTCAGCCTCTATCCAGAACCTGTAGGTACCACAAGGCAGCATCCACATGTGGAACAACTAGATATTACAAATTCACAGCTTTTATTTTAAAAAGAAAGATACACTTACAAGCTTGTCTTCACCAATTAATAAAAGACAGCCTGACAAATTAAGAACATGGCATACCAGCCCTTTTCCCTCCATTTACTTCAGTGTCCAAAAGCCCAATTTACAGCTTTGGCTGCCAGGATTTCTGAGCTGTGTCTCTAGTGCTGCTGTATCATTTTTGGACAAATACTCAAAAAACTTGGATTTGTTTATTTTGCCTGTAATATATGAACAGTACTCAAAGTCCTCAGGGGAGCATTACATTTGGAAATCACTTTGGTGCTATGAAAACACTCTGTAAAGGGGGAAGGGAGCTGTGGGTTGTGATGCTGAGGCATGCCTCAACATGAACAAAAACTACTTTTATACTCCTCCTATTCATGGTCTGGGTCCCTCACAGAGCAGCCACAGTTGTAGCTGCAGTCCCAGACAATCTGCAGGTGGTGGAGCCAGCTCAGTGATGCACCATTGCAGGCAGGAGTCAGCTGTGCAGCAAAACCATGAAAAGTGGCTCTACTATGCATCTACCAGGCTTAATTTGCATTAGACTACCAAACCCACAAAGGGCACCCAGGTACAGCATGCTAGATGTATCCCAAATACATCACCTGCGCTGTTTGTGCTCTCTCTGCTTAGAGAGAAACGGAAATCCTGGACAGATACACAGGATTCCTATTGAAATGACTGCAGGCTGAGGAAATCTCCAGGAGGAAGCAGACTGACTATTGTGTCTGCAAGACGGATGAGAAATTTTAACTCCTTTCTAAGGAGACCAAACATATCAGTTAATAAAAACAAGGCATCCTACAATGAACCTCTCTTTCCCATATTTATTCCTCTCTAAACACAGCAGTGCACAGATTATAGGAAATGGTTTTACATTTAACTTCAACCCCAAGTGGTAAAGAAACGGATTGTATCTCACAATGTAAATTTGCATCTACCATCATTTAATGGATGTTTTATACATGCTATGTACTACTGTGTTTTTATGGAAAGGCAAAAAAATTACTTGGGAATTTGTTTTTAATTAAGCAATAAGGCTCAATGGGGTACTGCTATCATGCAATAAAACCATTCCTGGGGTGTTGTGAGGCATTTGGTCCAGATGAGTGCTTCAAATCACCCCCAGATTGTGATTAGATGATTACTCCCTGGAGTTAATATTAGATGGTTCTCTCTAGAGTTGTCTTATTGCTATTATAAAAAGTCTTCAACATGGGGAAACTAAGTAGCTTTTTTGCTTGAAGAAGATGAATTTCACAGTTTGGACTGTTGAGTGGCTGTCTGAGCTGTGTGGGTCCCATAGATCAATTCACCTATTTAGTATGCATGAAAGATCATCACAGTGCATTTCTTTGACCCAAACAATTTTACAATTAAGTGGCTTTCTTTTTTCCCAGGAGATGGAAGGATATAAAGAGCAAGCAACTCCAAAATAATCCAGAAAACAAGGCGCTGAGGAATTTGAGTCTGAGATATGTATTACTGGCTTTATCTTTTTGTAGGGAATAATGAATCCTAATTGCTATTATGCTAATTGTATTAATGAAGGCTAATGGATGCACTAATGGCAAGAGATTCTCTCAAACTGGGTGGATGAGGAGGTACACAGCCTGAGGCATTTGTGGGAGCTCCCAAGCTAATGAATTCCAACAGAATAATAGAATTACGTTGGAAGAGACCTCTACAGATGATCTAGTCCAATCCCCCTGCAGTGAGCAGGGACATCCTCAACTAGATTAGGTCACCCAGAGCCTTGTCAAGCCTCACCTTGAATATCTCCAGGAATGGGGCCTCAACCACCTCTCTGGGCAACCTGTCCCAGTGCTCAACCAACCTCATTGTAACTTCTTCCTAACACCTAATCTACATCTACTCTTCTCTAGTTTGAAGCCATTGCTGCTCGTCCTATCACTGCAGGCCTTCATTAACAGTCCCTCTTCAGCCTTCTTGCAGGCCCCCTTTTAGGTACTGAAAGGTCATGATTGGATCTCCCCGGAGCCTTCTCTTCTCCGGGCTGAACAACCCCAGCTCCCTCAGCCTGTCTTCACAGCAGAGGTGCTCCAGCACCCTGATCACCCTGCCTCGTGTGGGCCCACTCCATCTGGTCCATGTCCTTTCTATATTGAGGGCTCCAGTCCTGGACACAGTACTCCAGGTGTGGTCTTACCAGAGCAATGTCTCTCGAACTGCTGGCCACACTTCTTTTGATGCAGCCCAGGATGCAATTTGCCTTCTGGGCTGCAAGCACACACTGCCTGCTCCTGTCCAGCTTCTCATTCATCAGCACCCCCAAGTCCTTTTCTGCAGGGCTGCCTTCTATCACATCATGCCCCAGCCTGTATTGACAGTGAGGATTGTTCCAGCCCAGGTGCAGGACCCTGCTCTTGCTCTTGTTGAACTTTCTGAGGTTCACCTGGGCCCACCCCTCCAGCCTGTCCAAGTCCTTCCAGATGACAACTTCTCCCTCCAGCTTACCAACAGCACCACTCAGCTTGGTGTCATCTGCAAACTTGCTGATGGTGCACTCAATCCCACTGTCTACATCACTGATAAAAATATTAAACAGTACAGGTGCCAGTGCAGACCCCTGAGGGACACCACTTGTCACTGCTCTCCATCTGGACTTCGAGCCATTGACCACTATCCTCTGGATGCAACCATCCAGCCAATTCCTTCCACTATCCTCTGGATGCAACTATCCAGCCAATTCCTTATCCAGTGAACAGTCCACCCATCAAATCCATCTCTCTCCAACTTGGTGAGCAGGATGTTGTGGGGGACCATGTCAAAGGCCTTGCAAGAGTCCAGACAGATCACATCTATAGGTCGTCCCTTATCTACTGACATAGTCACTTTATCATAGAAAACCACTAAGTTGGTCAGGCAGGATTTGCTCCTAGTAAAGCAATGCTGGCTGTCTTGAATCACCTCTCTGTCCTCCATATGCCTTAGCATGTCACCTAGGAGGATCTCTTCCCAGGATCTTCCCAGGCACAGAAGTGAGGCTGACAGGTCAGTAGTTCCCAGGGTCCTCCTTTCTACCCTTTTTAAAAATGGGTGTAATGTTTCCTTTCTTCCAGTCACCAGGGACTGCCATGACTTTTCAAATATCATGGAGAGCGGCTTGGCAACTACATCAGCTAATTCCCCTAGGACTCTGGGATGCATCTCATCAGGTCCCGTGGACTTCCATATCTTCAGGTTCCTCGGATAGACCAAATTATAGAGACAAACTGCAGTACCTTCCCCTGCCAGCCCCCAACTGCTCTACAAGGTTGAGGTTAGAGAAAATATACTTCATTCTGAGACACAAAAAAACTCAAAACCACAACCAGAAAACAAAAAAACAAAGCTTCCTGCATCTTTCACACACTACACCCTAGCCTATGTCACATCTCCACCCCCTTGCACAACCCAGGCATTAATATACTCTCTAAAAGCAAATAAGCTTCTTCCATCTGGTGAAAAATTCCCATGGCTCTTCCTTCAGCTCAGCACTGCTTCATTTATAGATCCAGCATGCCAACGGTGGAGATCCCAGCCAAGCTGAAGTTTGCTCTCTTTTCTTCCAGGATATCAGAAGGACATAATGAAAACAAAATAACACACTGCCTTTCTGTTTTCTCTTATATTTGAAGAACACAAAAGGAAATGTGAATTTCCTTTTTATTGGCCTTTCCCTTTTTCACAGCTCTCTACACTATATACACTTGATGCATAGAACCTCCCCAGGCAATCACAGAAGCCTTCCTGCATAAAAGGCATTGGTGTGGAGCAAGGTCCCTTACAAAGAGACAATTTTTTCCTTTCTACACTCAGCCCAGGTAGCAATTCCAAAGGCACAAGACTAAAGCATCTTCTTCACATAAATAGAAGCTATACCCATGGGCAAAGCAGGGTTTATGAATTAAACTCTTTTATCTGTCTTTGACTAATCAGTCAATCATAGGTGAACACATTTACATCTTTTTAAATTAACTGATGATTATCACACTCTTGTTCCCTGTGGTTTTTTATTCCACTTTAGTATTTGAAATACCTAATCTACCTAAGTTTAGTGTTTGAAATACCTAATTGTTCACAGTGATTTATCTTGTGCAATAAAAGCACACTGGTTATGAGATCACTGTGTAAAGAGAATAGCAAAAAAAAAAAAAAAAAGAGTTCAAATGAGGAGGATCATGCACAGAATAGTGTTATTCTGAAAGGAAGGCTGAGTCCAAAAGGTGCAGTACTCTCCCACAGCAGGCTGCCATACGCTTTCAGCAGCTTTTTTTAGACACATCTCTTTTTTTTACATTAATTTTGTATGATTTTCCTTTAATATGACACCCCTCTCTGCACTGAATGCCTGCAGCTGCTCACAGTTCTGGCATTTCACACTCTTACCTAACCCTCTTTCTCACCTTCCCCTTTCATATATTGATTAGAACCTTTGCCCGTTACTGGGGAACACTACTCAGAAATAGTGGTCCAGCAGCATATGGAACCTGTTACTTGTCTGTCACTGCATACTCACCCATACCACTCCTCTGATGAGAACAAATGTCTGAGTTTTCCCTGTTGTACATCCTTGTACTGGGCAGTTCTTGGGTGCATCCTGGAGACTGACAGCGACCAACATACTTGATCAAGCCACTCAGAAAATGTACAGGAAGCTCACGCTGTTAAGTATGAAAGAAAGCATGGGTTAGTGGCACAACCTGAAAAAAAAAAAAAAAGACTAGGTAACCTGGATTAAAAAAAAAAAACAAACACTTTTCTAATGAAACAACACACTGCCTTCCTCACTTGGACCTGCCCACTTTTCAGCTATACGTCTTTGCTAACCTTCAACCCAACAGCCCACATGGGAGAGGCCACAGAGTTCTCACAGGACACATGGCATTGGCATTCCAGGAGGCAGAGAAAGGGCTGTCATTGTGGGATGATGGGAACGTTTCTGCATCACAAGGAAAGGTGTATCCACAGTCCTGGTGGCAGCAGCTTCCCACTTCTACTCACACACCCAGCACCAGAGGTTCAGCATGTCCATCTGACATCCACCACGCTCCTGAACACTCTCCCCTCGAGTCCACAAGCATAAATCAATGTATTTGGTTTGCTCATGTCTTTAGTTTTAAGTTTTATCATGCCTCCTACTCACAGTATAGTCTATCATACAGAACAATATACACCATTGACAACATATATAGAACAGTTCGGTGACAAAATACTGAGTATTTTACAGTTAGGAAGGGGGCTATAAATCAAACAACAAATAACATGCTTTTCCAAAACAAATTAAAACTCTTACTAAGCTTTGAATCAAATCTTCTAACCACTTGTCAGTACAGTTACAGACCACTATGAAGAGAACAAACTATTGAAACTGAAATTGGCTTAGCAGAGAAAGCCCCAGAATTCCTCTCTCCCACTCTATGTTTCAGCACTGCTATTTATCACTGAAAATCAGGGGTAAGCAAGATACCCTATGCCTTCACAGCACTAAGATCCACAAACTGTCAAAGCTTAACTCAAATATCAGCATTTAGCCTGAAGGTAACATGGATTTCAAGCCCTTTTCATAGTCCTGACAACCACACATCTTTTGTAATGGGGAGATCTTTGTTTTCCCTAGCATTCAACTAAAAGCAAATAGTTATTGTGTATTTACACACAACATTTAAATTTGGCCTCTGCTGTTTACCTGCTTGGTCAGTATTGGTTGTTCAAGACTTCAGTTTCAACTCTAAGCAAAAGCCACGCACAGCACTGCACATAAGTGAAGAACAGGGCTGCAGGTCCAAGCTGGGAAGGGTGTCACAATCCAGTGGTGAACAATTTGGCAGAAGTTAAACCTCCTTGCTTTCCATCTCGTCCTCAAAATTTAGAGGTGGTGGGGGCGGCTGGGCTTAACTCCTGAGTGCTGTCCAATTGTATCTTTCAGTGCGACTTAACACTCTCGGGAACAGAACTGAGACTCAAGCGGGGCCAAGCGCCAAGCCCCTTTTATTTAACAGGCAGCAGGTATGAATACCGCGGCGGCCGGCCGTGGAGGGAGCATGCGTCGCGACACGCCAGCTGGGATGACGCTGGCAGCAAGCTCTCCCAGCTGCTCCTCGGCACCCCCCTCAAGCAGTTCTAGCTGTCTGCGGCAGCGCACTGGACAGTCTCACAGCGGATTCCAACAACAAAACTTCCCGGGAGTTCCTCTCCCTCGGCACCTAGCTAGCTGATTCTCAGTAGCCGATTCTGAGTCTCACGCAAGCCAGTTCCCTCCCTTTGCCATACTGTGGCGGCTTTTATAGCTTCCCACGGCTGCCAAAAATAGCCACCCGCCCGCTCCGCAGTGGAATGCATGCCCGGTGCCGTTACTGGGGAGGCTCTATGGTTCTAAAGTCTCTCGGTCGACGCTGTCGTCGGGGAGTCTCCGGGGTCCCAAAGTCCCTCGGTCGACCCCCGGGGGCAAAGGCTAAGCCCCCCGTGTCTCAAACGATTCTCTCAAAAATGCTGAGCCACATTCACAATAATTTTCGGTTCCTTTCAAATGGAAATACACAAACAGCAAAGAATCTGTTATAATACAAACCTGCAATTTCAGAATCTGCAGACGTAAGTGGTTTTGTGCTCCTTGCACATGACAGGTTTTGTAACAATCACTGAGATTTCTGAGCTGGGACATGACCCTGTGGTGGGGGTGATAACACACGGGGTAGTGAGTCAGGAGCTCTGGGGGATGTTCCTCAGCCTACCCCAAGTGATTCACTCTGAGCCAGAGCTCATTGATACTCAAAACAATTACAAATAATCTACTATTCCTATTCCAGTGATCAAACTGCATATGACTATATGTAACTCAAGTTTCAGTTTTACTTTCTGTAAGGAGGGTACAAACCCTGTCATTTATGCTGCACTTCGAGATCCTTAGAATAAAGTGCCGCCCACAAGCAAAGCACAGCAATGCCGTTGTAAAAACAAAACCACATTGGTTGCATATTACTTCGTTATGCAAAAGGCAGAGGAGCAAGCAAGTCTCAAGGTTGCTTTCAGGAATAATTTCATCCCTCCTGCAATTGTTTTGTAGTCAGGCTCCCAGGAACAACTCAGAAAGTGAGTAACTTCCCACACATGAGCTGAGAACAACCCCAAGGACACAACGACCCTCTGAAACAGGATTATCCGGCATTCAAGGCTTGTGGACTAGTGATGTTTTGTAAACTGATGCTCTAAAGTTTCAGAATGAGCTGAGCAGAGCTCTGGTTTCTGCACCATCAGACTTGGAAGCACCTCATTTTAAAAGCACACAATACTGCTAGGGCTTTAGAGACACAAATAAATTACAGCAATTCATAAATTTCTTCAATAGGCTGATTAGCTGAATCCAAATCAGCAGGAGCCAAATCAGACAAACATTGATCCCTCCATGCACAGCACACTCTAACAGAGCATAGGACAGAGGTTGTTCATGCTTACAGGTAATTTGCATAATGAACACATGTTGACTTATTCACTCATTAAGTAACAGGAGTATTCCAAGCTCAAGTCAGTAAAATCTCCATAGCTAAAAGCTGTCTTGTCCACTGAGGGAATGCTCTGTGTATTCAGTTAGTTAAAACCACTCTCTATCATATGATTGCAGTGGGTTCCTAACATCCCAAACTGAAGGTCAATATTGAGTTTTATCCAAAATAATTTTATCAAATGTCATGTTTGGTTTTTTTTAAAACATGCACTAACCATACACTGAGCTCAGAATTTAACAGATGTTTCTGTTAGCATTATAATCTAATCTTTTCCTGCAGGCTGTTGTAGTAATTTTGCCACTAGAAGATAATAAAAAGCCATTTTCTCCCCTGCAGAGCTTACCTTTGGCTGACTCAGCTGAGCAGCTGCAGTTTCCTTCACTTGCTTTTAAATTATTGCATCCCAGTTGGGCAAGATATTTCTGCTACTGAGAAACAACTGGGTTTGGAGAAAATGCCACAGGCAATAGATAAGATAGTCTCTTTACCTTGCTCCAGTTGCATTAAAAGCTAGTAGTTTTGGCTGCAGGTTTCTGTGGTGGTCCCACAAATGTTTCGCTTTTATGTCCAGGAAAAAAGAACTCCTGAGCCTAACTATCAAATAGCTCTTCAGATTACTGGTTAAACTCTGAATTTGTATGTCAAAAAGGCATTCAAACAAGGATGTAACAGCTTCCAATACAAACAAAATACCAAGAGAAAGCAATCTCTCAAGTGCAACTACTTAATACCAACTGCACAGCCAGTCCAGCCTGTACCTTGAAGCTCCCCTCCCTTTGTGCAGCAGTTGCTTAAACACACCTCCCCTTCTGAAAGAGAGAGTAGAAACACCCTTCAAATCCCAGGCTATTTGGCTAACCCAGTGCTATGTTGGGCCTATGTGTAATAATTACTGCCCAGGTAAATGTACTGAGAAACAGCAAGAAAAATAAACCAAAGTATTGCATTTCAGTGATAAAGACTATGATTAGGATAACATGAGAGCAAATTCAGAATGACTTTAGCATATGGGAAAATAACCATTTAAGAATAATAATCAAAGACTGGTTAGATCTAAAATATTCTGTCTGCTGAGACAAACTGACATATTTAGTTCAGTGCTTTGTGTGTTTACAGTTAGCTTTATGTTAAAAAAGGCATTTTGTACAAGGATTAATTTTTAAGCTGGGTATATCTCCCCAGACCTTGAAGACTGCTCTCAAGGAAGCCAAGACAGAGACAGCCAGTGTCCAAGCTCAACACAGAACAGCTCCCAGTTGTCTGCAAATGATCTGCTCCTCCTTCCAGTAACAGGCCACTCAGTCCTACTCTCCCACAAGGGCAAAAAGACCCCACACAAAAGTCCTAGCAATAACCTGAAAATCTGCTCAGCCCAGCAGCCTGCCCTCTGTGGCGCATTCTCTTTTCCTATTCTCTTTTCCTATTCTCTTTTCCTATTTCTGATGACTCAATAGCCCACCCTGTGACCCTTCCACATACACTGTCAGGCAACCACATAGTGCAACTAACTCAGTCCGTGTTCTTGTTCATCTGTTATCTGGCACAAACATAAAGTATGAAGAAATAAGGTCTTATGGAAACACTCATGAAGGCCCAAAGTACTTTAGGTCTAAAGCGCCCTATGAGCTTCCCAGACCACATTATTATTACCAAAGAAAACGAAAATGTGGGTTAAAAAAAACATTTGTAGTACCTTGACAGGTCCATCAGTTCCCATTAAAAATAGAAAAGCTATTAGAAAGTGAGCAAGCACCTGAATTATAGATCAGCGTGGGCCTGGTTAGCTGGGTTAGCAGCACCAGGCAAGGCCCAGAGCTTGGCTCACCTATTCCTCTGGCCTTGAGCACCTGCAGTGGGTGCCAAAGGGTGCCCGTGGCATCTGCTCATCTGTCCCACCCTCGTGGCAGTGACATGCAGGAGGGGCACTCGGTGGCCCATGAGCCACCAGGGAGACACAGCCATAGCGAGACTCTGTGCCTGGAATTGGCTGTATGGCCGCACGCAGTCGTGATCAACAGCACAACGTCCAAATGGAGACGAGTGACAAGTGGCGTCCCTCAGGGGTCGGTACTGAGACCAGTGCTGCTTAACTTTGTCTTTGTCGGTGACATAGATGAGTTTGCAAATGACACCAAGCTGTGTGGTCCACTTCACACACGCTGGAAGGAAGGGAAACGCCTGAAGGCCCGCGGGTCGCCAGACACTCCCTGGCACTTGACCACGGCCACCGGCGGGAGCGGGAGCGGGAGCAGCAGCAGCCCGCGCGCAGGCTCCCCCTGGTGGCGCCCCGCCCCGTCCTCCGCCGTCTGCCCAGCTCCGCCATTGGCCGCCAACCAGCGAGGGGGCACAGCTCCCCGCGGTGCGCCGAGCCCGGCCGGCGCCCATTGGCAGTCGGGGGCGCGGGTGGGCGGGGGCGCAGCCTGACTTCGGCGGAGGGGGATTGAGCCGCCTGGCGCGGGGCGGTTGGGGCCTTCCGCGGAGGTAAGGGGCTGAGCGGGGTTGCGGTAGGGGCTCGGCGCGGCAGCTGGGCGAGCAGCTTGTACGGAGAGGGAAAGTTTTGGAAAAGCGAGGGGTTTCGCCTCCAGGCCGGTGCGGCGGGAGAGAACCGGGCGGCTGCGCTCAGCCCGCTGTGGGAGAGGGAGGTGGGGGAAGGCTCGGCTCGCCGCCGGGAAGGCTCGGTTCTGCGGAGATGTGTGTCCTCCCCGTTTGGGATCTGCGCCCACCCACGGGTGTCCCGCCAGGAGGGAGCAGGTCAGTAGTGAATGGGCACCCGCCGCTTCTCAGCACCCTGGACTGTTCGTGGCCTAAGCGCCCCATACGGTAACGATTTTAATTTATTTTTTTTTTTAAGGGACTCTTACGTTACTAAGTTTGGCCACATACCAAAACTACCGAAATTGACAAAACTAGAGAAATTAGTGCCTCTGCGGGGGAATCCTCCACCTTTGGCCTTACAGCTCTTCTAAAAGACGTGGACTTTCAGACACGGGGAGAGACACAGAATTCATCTCACCAGCAAGACCGTGGATGTCCTTTGTCATGAGCCCTTGTCCAGCCTGAGCATGTAAGGGTGCCCTGACCAGTTGCAGTTAGGTAGTCTTGTCACCTCCAGCTCCGGTGCCTGATGGCCACTGACCAGGCTGACGGGATGGGTGGCAGAGCGGGGAGCAGGATTGTTTGTGAAGCACTGCCGAGCTGCACTGCCCAAGGGTGCGTGCACGGAGAGAGCGCAGAGAAGAGGGAGTGGGGGAGGCTCTTCTTTTGAGTTTCAGGTTTTCCTTCTTTCATACAAAACTACTCGGACACCCCTGAGCCTGGTTAGCACATGCAAGAGCCACAGCTGAGTTTGGGCTATCAACTCTTAGTTCTGGTAGCATCAGTCAGAGCTTCTCACAAACCACCTCTCGGTTGTTCTCTTGCTCTAGCCTTATATGCCAGAAGTCCTGGGCATGCTGGACAATAGTAGCAAGAATCTCACTAAGTCCATATCCCGGTGGAATTGGTGGAATTTCTCAAAGTCAGTCCCAGAATGTACATGTATTGAATTGGATTCTTTATGAGGGGTTTGCCACAGCTGGCTCCTGTTGCCCCCAGTGGCCCGGCAGTTATAGCATGCCAGGAGACAGGGAAAGGCAAGCTCAAATCCCCTTCAGCAGCCGAAAAAGGATGTTTGTGTTTTTCTTGCTCTGAATGCCTGCTCTGGCTAAAAGGTGGCTGCATCCTGCTTACTGTGCTTGATGGAGAGCTTATGCCAGCCTTGACTCCAGGAGACATTTCTCAGTTGTGTGAAGCAGAGAAGGAGTAAGAGAGTTGAGACTCAGGACATTTTCTGCTTGCATACATTCAGCAGTCAGCCCTCAGAGCACTGATACTCCTGGGCCATTCCTTACATGTGGTATGCATTAGGCATACAATGGATACCAAGACTGTCAGTTCTGTTTGACATCAAGAATGAAAGAATTGGGTAGAACAGCTCACTGTATTGCTACCCGTAAGCCTTAGATACATACAGATTTGTAAAACATACCTCAGACTCACTGACCCAGGAGGTTAAGTTGAAATGCTCCACCTGGCATGCATCAACATGGCTGTTCATAATCACAAGTGAACACACACTCAAAAGAAGTGGCTTGCCTGCTTCTGTAGTAGGGTGCCAAATAGTTTTGGGGTATTTTTTCTTTAAATATTGTAGTCATTCAGATATATTCACCACATAATACTTGATCACATGCAGAAGCAATAGATACTGATGAAAAGACCAATCCCAAACCTACCCATGCCAAAAACTCACATGAAAAGTAGCATGCCGATACAGTACATCTTCCCACCCTCATTTCAACTGTGTGAGCTTCTGCTGCAGGTGGTGCAAATGCCTACATGCCACTTGGTAATAAGCCCTGTGACCCTACTCACCTGATAGGAGAAACTTGAACAAATAGGAAAAAAGTACCAAAATGAATAAATTAGATTAGAATTTATATCCTCAATTTTATAACTCACCACTGTTGTTCCAAAGAAAGAGGCTCTTGCCTCACAGTAAAGGAGGACATAGTAACACTCTGCAGCTATCCTTATTTACCAAATTCACACAGTACTTTCTTTCTAAAATACTGTTTGTAGTGAGTCACAATACTAACACAAAATGGGTTTATATGTGGTTATTCAGACTGACCGTCATCTAGAACTTGAACAGGGTTGATGTTGTATGGTGGGGCAAGGTGAGTCACCTTCTGCAGAAGGCTGTTTTTCCCCCTGACTGAAAAAGGAATGTGTAGAGGAATAGAGTTGTCTGAGTCTAAAGGTGGGCAATGTGAATCCCACCCCTCCTGGGATTTTACTGCTCAGTATGTGTCTGTGCTGTTCTCCAGTCATTTATGCCAGAGGGGAGAGAGATGGAAGGAAAAAAAGGCTGGTTTTGCTTCCCTGGGGAAACTCTTTTGAGAAATGCCTTGGGCTAGCCTTAGCAGGGAATATTTCCCAGAACAGTTAGGTTTTCTTTGCTTAACTCATGTCACTTTAACTAGATAACAAACCAGAGGATGGAGGAGTGAGGACATACCCTGCAGTGGAAATGTGATGTCTGATGAGAGCTCATTTTAATTTCTTTCATATTGCAGGCTTGTGTCCATCCCCTGTCCTGCCTGTTCTCCCTTAGCTCCACACAGGAAGTCCAAGAGCTTTCTGGCTTATGCAGGGGCCTAAATCAATGCAACAGCTGAAGCTTTCATGGCAGCAGGGCTTGTACTCCTCCTTAAAAATGAGCTTATGTGTCCTTGCTCTTCACAAGCACAGTCGCTATATCAAACAAAACACTTTAATTTCCACTGCGACCTGGTACATGGAGAGCCCTAGAAATAGAGCTGTCTCAAATACCATATTTGCTTGGGAGGTTGGACTATGCTTCTAAATTACATGAAATAAAAGAATCAGGCTAAGAGCTGGGGCACCATAGCCCAGAAACATGAGGAAGCAAGACTGGTAGAAACAGGATTAACTGCTTCAGTTTATCCTACTTGGTGTTGCTGGTTCCAAAAATTTTTGACAGTATTTTGTTGCATTTAAATCTTTCTACACCCAGCTTCCCAAGCTGTGATTTCTTTTCTGCTGACAGCAAGTAATAAATCCCTTTGCACAACTTTGGCATGTCCATGCTGAAATAGCAAGTTGGTTGGGATATTTTTTCAGCCACTGCAGATGGTGTTGGGTCCCTGCATTTCCCCATCTGGCTCCAGCGTGGCCCCCAGTTGGAGCATTGCAGTTAATGGTGAATTGCCCTTCATGCTGGAGTACCTACCCATGAGTGGATATGCTTAACACTGTCCAACTCCATCAAATCCATTCTGGTCTCTCGAGGCCTTGAAGATACGCATCCTGCCAGAAGGGAGTTGGAAGCCTTAGGACCCTCCCTCTAGTTCAAAGGAGAACTCTGAAGAAGCCAGCTATTGAGCACAGGCCACTCAATATGAAAGCTCTTTCTGTAGTGTAGATCATTTATGTCATCCAGAGCTAAACCTGTCTCTTAGCTTTGTGCCTTTGTACCCTGGCCTGCTCTGGAGAAGAACATTCTGGGAACTCAGAGGAAGTGACCAAACTGTCTGCCAGATAGCTCAGGTGAGCATGTGGCAGCAGCTCTGTGGTTTCACTTCTAGCATACCAAAGGGATTATTTGGGTTGAAGAGCAAGGGAAGAATGTAAATCATCATTATCCCAAACACACAGGACCTGGTGTTGTCTTCTTCCTTTTCCCTTTCCTCTCCAACCTCCATGACTACAGAGACTCTGGAGAAGGAAGACGGGGAAAATGTCAGTGAGCAGCTCTGTGTTAGTGATTTGATGCGTTGCTAATGGCAGTCAGGGCAACACACATCCCTGTGACCTCGGACCCACCTCGTGATGGCTGAGCTACCTCACTGGAGCAGGAAGTGACTAACTTTCCCATGGCTGGCTGGCCTTGGGCAGCACCCTTCAGTGCAGGAGGGGCTAGGTGAGGCAAAAAATGGACTTAGAACATGGAGCACTTCCCTTACTGCAAACTACCAATAGCAAACATTTGCTTTAACTTCAGAGTTACTATTATCTAGGTTTTCCTATTAAAAAAAAAAACAAACAACAAAAAAAACAAGCTATCGAGACCCCAGATTGTGTGAGAAGTAGGACACAGAGGTGTGGGAAGGTTTGAGTCTGCTGTCTTCCACTTCCCTTTCAGTACTGGTCAGACTATTTTCAGAATCATCTGTCTTGTAGCTAGAAGCGTGGGCAGCCCCAGTGTAACTGGGGTAACAGAAGAAGGACTTGGCTTGTGGGCTTATTCACTAAGCAGGTGCTTTTTTTCTTGTTTGTTTGTTTTTTTAACCTGTTTTATCATGCAAGAAGGAAGAGTGGGAACAAGTGATACCACACTGGTTTTTTCCTGCCTTAACTCTGGCACAAAATAGCCTTGTGGGGTGCATGTGTCTGCAACTAAAGTTAGGGAAAGCAGGTGTGCAGTTAGAACTGGGAGGCTTGCTCCCAAGACCATCCCATCCCTGAGACTGCATCCAGTCCAGCATCAGTGAGCTCCAAGAGGGATAGAATGGGACAGGTCGAGGTACTCTTCGGCTGTCACAGTACAGTATGTCCGGAGCCAAGTACTTACACCTGTATGAGAACAGGTTTAGGTCAACCAGTTTCCTGTACTGCAGGCATACAATTATACTGGTAAAAAGCCCAGCTGTAATGGAAGACCTGTCTCTGCCTTCAAGGGCTTCCATTGCTGCGAACTGAACTGTCCCAGTGGAGACAGGGCTATTGCAAAGTCAGGCCAGAATGTTCGAAAATTCAGTGTAAAAATTTAGTGTAACAGTCTAAAGTGAAGAGTGGTAAGGAGGTTACTTGCATCTCACCTGTGCACGTTTGCTACTCAGCCTTACCTGAGTGCAGATGTGTGCAGCTTCACCACTTTCCTGTTCACTTCCCTCTTTCCAGAGCAAGCTGGAGATGGTGGACCATCTTGCAAATACTGAGATCAACAGCCAGCGCATTGCTGCTGTGGAAAACTGCTTTGGGGCTTCTGGACAACCCTTAGCTGTGCCAGGCAGGGTCCTTCTAGGAGAAGGGATTTTAACCAAAGAATGCCGCAAGAAACCAAAGCCTCGCATATTCTTCCTTTTCAATGACATCCTTGTCTACGGCAGCATAGTCATCAACAAAAGGAAGTACAATTCCCAGCACATTATTCCCCTTGAAGATGTCACTTTGGAGACGCTACCAGACACCTTGCAGATGAAGAACCGCTGGATGATTAAAACCTCCAAGAAGTCCTTTGTGGTTTCTGCTGCCTCCCTCACAGAGAGGAAGGAGTGGATCAGCCATCTGGAGGAGTGCATCAGGCACCTGCTGACAAAGACAGGCCGGCAGCCCTCCACAGAGCACGCGGCTCCATGGATCCCAGACAAGGCAACGGACATCTGCATGCGCTGCACACAGACCAAGTTCTCCACGCTCACCCGAAGGCACCACTGCCGCAAGTGCGGCTTTGTTGTCTGCGCAGACTGCTCCAGGCAGAGGTTCCTGATGCCCCGACTGTCTCCCAAGCCCCTGAGGGTCTGCAACCTGTGCTACAGGCAGCTGCTGGCAGAAAAGAAGAAAGAGGCAGAGGCAGATTGTAGGCAGCCAGAGCCAATCTGCTCTGCTGTCCCAGGCTACGAGCCTTCCAGCGGTGATGACAGCGACAAGTCTGACGATGACAAAACTGACCAGTGGCCAGCAGACACAGAATTTTATACCTCAGAAGTATCTTGGTCATCTTTCCATAGCTGACCTCCTTGGGAGTCAGCGGCATTTAGACATCGGGAAGCCAACTTCTGGCCTCCTGTGCATGTCCTTACTGATGTTTTCTCTAAAAGCTGTGCCTAGGAAGGTGGATTTTTGTCCCCTGTGTGTGGTGTCTGCATAGGGAGCAGAGATGGGGCTACCCCTCTGAAAGTGTGTCTCATACAACAGGAACACAGAGAGCGACAGCTCAATGAAAAGCACAGACTGGGGCAGAGACCTGTAGATCAGCCTTGGCCAAACAAGTTCACCCTTTGATGCCTTAGTCTTCCTATCTGCAAAAAGAGAGCAATACTAATTTCTTTTCTCAAATGCTTTGAAGTGGCTCTTGGGAGAAAAAGGAACAAGAAATTTTGAATTTAAACATACATGTCTGCTAGCAGTGCATTCATCTGTCATGGCATGGGGCACTCTGGATGCTGCAGGAGCATCGGAAGTGCAAGTGTGCCAGCCTGAGGAGATAGTCAGCCAGCTTGGCATGGTAAGGTTGGCACAGGCTTCCATTTCTACACCCGAGTCTCTCAACTTTGGAAACACAATGCTCTGAATGCAAGGAGCTCATATGATGCTTGGTGTGAGCAGCCTTAGCAAAGCACTGGAACATCCAGCTCTCTCACATGGAAAGAGGCCATTTTGGTGGTACTGGGCCAGGAGGGAGGAAGGAGATGGGGGAGGTATTGGTAAAATTACACAGTGAGATATGGAGGGAGAGACTCACCACAGCTGACTAAGTGCAGAGCCCTGTATCTCAAAACCAGGCCATTCTACCAGATTACCAGCAACTTGATGAACTCAAGCCTATTGGGTAAAAGGTTGGCACAGGGAAAACTTGTCAAAAGTCTTGGAAAATCCAGGAAAATGCCCCAAATTTTGATCCTGTTAAGTAGAGCACTTCAACTTTCACTTCTCTCCTCAGCAGGAGCTATTGAATGCTCTTTGAAGGCGACTTGTGGGGTTGCCTCTTGTCTGTGACTTTTAAAAGTCCAAAGTTAAGTTCCTTTTATGTACTTCCAGGATTGGAGCCCAAGACTTTAAAGTTGATCTCAAATTAACTGTAAAGTTCAAATTAAGTGAGAATGTTTACAAGTGTTCATTCAAGTATTCTATCATGACATAGCAGGGGAGTATATATACTGAAAATCAAGACAACAGCAATTGTTTTGCAGCAGACATTTCTACAAACTCTGTTATTACTTTTAGTATATTGTGTATTTTAAGCTCTGGAAAAGGAACATGGCTGAGAGTACACTGCCAATGTTATAAGTTGTTTCCTTACCATGACCTGTTCCAAACAGTACACTGCCTGCCAGATGGCCAGACTTGGGTTTTTTTTTTAATTCAGTTCGAAGTAATCATTCTTACTGTCTTTTGTAAACTGTCAGTATTCCAATGAATTTGTATCCCTTGACTGTGTGTGAATAAAGATACGGCCATCAGGAAGAAGCCAGGAAAGTGTGACAGTGATGCTTGTTGTTATTTAACAAGAGTCTTAAGCAAGAGCTGAGATTCAGGCCTGGGTGGCCAGCATGAGTTCTGACTCCTCAGCTGTGAGGTGAATGCTCTGGGTTTCTATTTGCTGCTTGAAGCTAAGCATGAGTGAAAAAAAAAATTGCCAAATCTGATGCTTCCTTTCTGAGTTTTCCCAAGTCTTTTGTAATCCCCTGCAGTAGTCTGTATTAACTGAAATAGTATTTTTCCAGTGGGGGCACAATGTAGAGTAGGTCAACAAACCTTACGACCTAAGCAGATGTTCCGGAGTATTAAAGCAATAAGTACACCAAGGTCTGTTTTTCCCATCCCTCTCCAAGCTTAGTTCATAACTCTGCACAGCAGTGATTGTTTGTATAATGGCTCCCACCCACCAAAAGGGTGTGCATTCTATGCTAACAGAAAATGACCTTAAAAATAAACAGCCACTAGAACGATTCACAAGCCAAAAATAGCCCAGCTGCTGAATCTGCATCCATAGCTGATACTCCAGTTCCTTGCTTCTGAGGGAGTTCTTCCTAATAACTGGCTCCAGAAATGTATTCCAGTTTTGGACTTAGCCCTTAGTTCTCTTAGAAATCAGATTTTTGTTATCTTATGTGTCCAAAGGTCTTGCTATTATCAGCCCCAAAAGACCTGTGGACTGGTTTTATCCTGTAATGAAGGACAGGCATGCCTCTAACGAATGCCTTTGTGTTGAGAAAGAGCTTCTCTAAATCACAGCAGGAAAACCAAACACCAAACCCAAACAAACACTGCCTTTTGTGTGTGTGTGTGTGTGTGTTTGTATACTGTGGCCTTTCTGGAAAAACACCTTCCAGAAACTGGGACATCCCCTTTCCTTACGGGAAGTGGGAATGGTGAAGAGTGGAGGATGGAAAAGCTGCAATACTTGTGATAACTGCCAATAAGGGCAACTCTTATCACATACACACCCTGCTATTTTGAAACATGGTTGGTTGGAGCAAAGTGCACAGCACTTCCAGAGGCTTCTTACTTGCACACTACCTTGTGTGTGTTCCAGTGCCTTCTCCCAGAGCATTCTGATTGCCAGACAGGTGCTGGTGGTGCTCCTAATTCTGTGCAGCTGTGCAGGCAGCATCTGAGGTTGTCGTGCCACAGCTGCTGCCGAGTGAGAAGACCTGGAAAGGCCTTAGCTGTCTCAGGTTGGAGAAGACATTGCACATGGAAGCTACATGTAACTTAGTAACTCTTCAACTGTTAAAACATATGGTTAAAGGAGCCTGCTCAGGAAAACATGGGGAAATTAAACAAAGCTGCTTCTCCCCTTCCTCTAGTTTTATTAACCAGGCTAGGGAGCTCAATGCTGGGATTAGAGCCTGGAGCTCTTGGCTTCTAGCCCGCTGAACACATGGAGTTCAGATCATGGGCTGTGCTGTTACAGTCCAGCCTTGTTTTTTGGCTTGATTTTGTCTCCAGTACATTAATGGGGCATTTCCTGATGGTATGGTTTTTTTCTTTTTCTGAGCTAAGTAAATGTCTTAACCAGGGATTCATTAAAGTTTTCAAACTCATAGGACTAGAAAGAGCTTGAATGCTCACTTCACAAAAACATCTGCAGGTTAGGGATTTTGTGAAGTCCTGTCATCCTGAAAGCCTCCCAAACATCTTGTGTGGAGATCCAACGTTGCCAGAAGGAACTTGGCCTTTGCCTGAAGGTGTCATAACCTGACAGGCACAGCACCATGCAGCACTGGCACACCAGCTACTGCACTGTTTAACCCAGGGGCGTGCTGCTTGAGGAAACCGGACTGGTTGAAAAATGCTCCTTCTGCTTCCTTGAGCAGAAACTGGAGCCCAGGCACGTTTTGAAAAGCACCCTCAGTAAAATGGTTCCTTTTCAGCTGGGCACACAGAAGCCAGAGGATGGTCCCTGTAACTGTCAGGAGCAAAACAATGGAAACAAAACATGGAAGAGGGAAAGAAAAACCTGATTGTTAGCATCAGACCTGCTGAAACTGGTTGGAATCCTGTAACAAAGACACAGGAAAGTACAGTTAAGGACCATGCAACGAGGCAATCCTCTTCTGCTCTCCAAAGCAGGCAGGAAGGTAAGGAAGAGGATAGCACTGCTGTAGCAGCCAGTCACAAAGCCAAAGGAAAGGTAATGGGGAGATTTGCTCTGTGAATAAATTGAAAAGAAAGGACAAAGTGTTTCTAAGAAACATGGTCTGCCATCCCAAGGCACAGGCAAGGCACCACACCAACTCTGCAGGACAGTGCTCACTCAGCACTTCACGAGCATTCAGAGGCAGCAGGGTGAAGCCAGCCAGCTTCTCTCTCAGAGTTTTGCCCCTGGTTACTCAAACACTCCACTCTTATTCAAGCAGAAGTTCTGGCACTGCCAAAGCCCACAGCCTCTTCTGACTCACTAATGCCGCAAGGCAGTTTCTCGTGTTCCTCAGCCTGGGACTTTTGGTCAGGATGAGGAACTGAGGAGCACAGATAGTCTCAGCTACTGCTGAGCTTTAAAGCGATTTGTCTCCAATAAAAAATATAGGTTTCTGTTTCTGACTTTTTGTGTTTCAGGCCATAGACTCAAGAAAGTTGTTGACAGAAGGTGCTACACTACTGTCACTTGGACAGTGGACACCATACAGCAAAACAGCTTCAGGAAACCATGAAGACCTGAGCATTGGAAATGCTCTCCAGAGCACCTGGAGTGGAGTGCTGCACTTCAGGGAAGGACAGGCTGCTCACCATGGGGTAAAGCACTGTGGCAGCAACACACAACCAAGTCTGCTTTATGTTGCACATCATAGCAGGAGAAATCCCAGTGCCTTGCATGTGTATGAGGAAGAGCCTCTTCTGCCTGTGCACTTCTTCATAAAATCTCCAAAAAGACACAGCTATCAGTGCTGCTGTCCTGGACAGAGGACATGAGGCAGATTGGGAGCCACTGTCAAGTGCTGATGAACACTAAAAGAGGCCCTCTGAAACTGGCATTTTACTTCATTTCCAGTAAGGACTGGAAATGCAAACAAACCGTAAACAGGTTTACCACAAAGCTCTTCTTGAGAGGTTACCAGCCAAGAGTCCCGGTTTGCTATTGTAGGAAGGGCAGAGAAGGGAGGAAAAGAGGCAGATAAGATGCTCTGTGTTCACAGAGTGTTCTCCTACATCATTCTCTTGCATGGTCAAACCCCACTGGCCCACAGCATTTGCTGCCGGCAATGATGCTGCTGCCCATAATCTTGCTTCCTGCTCATCATCCTGCTGCCCAGGCTGTCCCAAGCAGAAAGGGAAAGCTGTGCTCCTGTGAACTTTGTCAAGCCTCTCCTTGTGTGTCCTAAACAATGTGTTCTGGTGAAGATGTGAGAAGAGAAAAGCATTTTAACTCAAAGTCAGATGGCCTTCTCTTCCTCTCACAGACAGCAACAAGAGAAAAAGGCATGGCTATCTATTGTCAGAGGAGTTACAGATAAGGTAAAACCAGATCCTTAGTGGTTTCCTATACGAAGACAGTTCCAGAGGCACCAGAGGGAGGAGTGTGACATCAAGGCCTCTGCAGATTTGTTCTGCTCTGGTCAAGGCCTGCAGGAAGAGTCATGTCACCTAACTCAGGTCACATCTGCACCCCTCAGCCTGTGACAAGGGCAGCAGGGGCCAGAGTGTGTGCTGGAGGAACCTGTCAGCAGCCTGCCCGAGCTGCACATCTGCAGCACACAGGCTCTGTACCTGGGAGCACACACAGAACAGTGCTAATGGGGGCACCCCTTACAGTCATCCTCAAGTGGCTGGAATGGCTCAGGAATCCTGGTGGAGCCAACAACCCAACCCACAAACCAGAGCCACCAGCACCCAGGTCACAACTACCTGGTTTCTGTCAAAGTCACAAAGACACTTGATGAGTGTTTGCTCAGCAGTAAGTTTCAGGGAAACACTCTGAGTCTCCAACTCCTTCCAAACAATGGCTTTGAGCAATCTTCTTTACTGACCAGCCTCTAGAAGCCAGGCTGTCCAACAAAGGGTCACTTTGCATGGCCACCTCAATCCAAAGGTCTTTCATACACTCCCAAAAGACTGCAAGCCCTGTGCAGCCCAACCCTGCTCTTCAGAAGCAGTCCTGGAGCAAGCACTCTGGTCCAGTCTCTCTATGGTGGTGGCCACAGAAGTGAGAGAGCTGCCCAAGCATTTTCCCCCTGCACAGCTAAGGCAGGAGGGAGCCTCACAAGCCTGTATCCTCAGTGAGGAGAAGCACGTTTTCCTTGGCTTGGCAGCATCCAGCTGCTCTACTTCTAATACAGCTGACTTTACTGAATCACCCCAGCAGAGCTGAGGGAGAGGCAACACATTAACCCTGCAAGGGCCTCTGCAGCAGAGCTTTCCGCTGCAGTTCATGCAGAGGAGATGTCTTCCCCCAAAACCTCAGCAGAGACAGGCTGGTGTCAGTCATACCTGTCTTGTGGCCAGAGGAGAACTTATCCCACAGGACATCCGGCTGCAGCCATGTTTCTTCTACTATTGCCATGTTCAAGGCAGATAAAACACATGCAACACCTGTACAGCCAGCAGACTGAGCGAGCCCCCGTGTCTGTGCTGGCTCCCAGCAAGCACTTGGGACGTCACAGGCTGCAGCCACCTGTTTGCAAGGACACAGCCTTATCGAGGAGAGGTCCCATAAAATCCACTGGTAAAGAGCTGTGGTGTTAATGTGGGGAGGATGACAAAAGGAGACTGCCTCACTTTGCTGTTTCAAGACTTAAGCATTAGAGGTAGGTTACCTTCATAAAAAGGGGTCACTGCAGAATTTCAGCTCTCAAGTTCAAAGCAGCTCTCTGCCCCTTCACTTTTTGGGCAGATTACTGCTGCTGGGAAGGTCCTCACTGCCTGCTGTCAACATCAGTCAGCTAAAGGCAACTCAGAATTGTTCTGCTTTTACTGTTCTTTGTGCTCTCTGGAGTCAGTGGGTCAACACATGGAACCATCTTCCACTGCAGAAGGATCTCACCAAAATCCTGTAGAAAAGTCCTCCAGATAATGAGAATCATAGCAACTAATTAAGCAGTACCACAGACATCTAGTGTGCCACCATGGGGTACCACTCTAGCAGCCTGTTCAGGGCTGGTACTCCTCAGTCCTGCAGGGTCCATGTAAGCAGTAGTTACACATGGCCAGGCACACACAGGAGGCAAGAACCTCTCCAAAGACAGTGTGAGCCCAGGTGGAGGTACTGCATGGGCAGACTCAAACTAAACAAAGAAATGCAACTCTAAGAAACAAGCAATCACTCTCTATTGTCTTGTCAATCCAACTGTGGTCATTCAGGTATAAAACAAAGTGTTTACCTATTGCTTTAAATCCTGTTTAGGCATTGGTTTCACTTCTGACAGAATGGAATGAAACCTTGATAATTACAATAAACGTGACAAGGAACAAAGTCAGGATTGAGACCTTTGAGTTTACAGTAGGATAACAAACTGTCTTGTAACTTGCCTTTGCAGGACTGAAACAGACTGTAAGGAAAATTCTTCCCAGTGCCCTAGCTACTTTGGTACTTGCATGCCATTCACAGATGAAATATCAAGCACTTACACAAAGAGGACTAAATCTCCTAATAAAACACAACGATATTGAAAATGTAACTAGAGGCACAACAGTGACTTTGAATTCACTTCTACTGCAGAGTAATTCAAAACTACATAGCAAGTTACTGTCAGGACAATCCAGTGATCTAATGTTATTCTTACCAAAAACCCCAACCCAACCCAAACCAGAAAAAAAAAAACAACCAACAAACCACCAAACAACAAACAAAACAAACAACCAAGGAAACAAAATCAAATACCAGAAGTCAAAATACTACTTAGATCAGTCAATATTCATAATTAGTACTAATAACTAGTAATTGCTATGTTGAAGAATTGCAACTGTCAGACTAAATTTCTCTGCACTGTAAAAAGTCTGCTCTGGAAAGGGTTATTTACTATACTTCATCTTTACATTTAGCTCTTTGGAGAAGTAATTTATCAGCAGTTCTGTCAGTTTCTGCTGAAGATTAGCATTTCCCATTACAAGAGCAGTCAGTTGAGCAACATCCATCCAGTCTAAGTTCCTGAGAATAACAACAGCTTCATCATAGAGTTTCTGCTGCTCAGATGGAGGCAGTTCCATTAGAATTTGAGGGACTGGCTTGAACTGTCCTGCAGTCATCCAGCCACCAAGAATTCCACCAAGTGCTCCTCCTAGAAAAGAGAAATGTGAGTCTTTACCTGTTAATGTTAAAACCTTAACAGCCTTCATCAGCAACGTTCCCACCTTTATTAGAAATCAGTGCAGAGCTGTGCATGTGTCTGCTTTAACCTGGTTTACATGTGATGCTCAAAACACCAAGAAGGCTTTGTAAAGCTTTTTACATCACAAAGCAACTCCTGACACAATCAAAGGCAATAGCTTCAAGCTAGGAACCAGAAACAAATCAACCCTCCACAGGGCTCTGGTCTCTCAAGGAAAAGCCTTACTCTCCAGTGAAACCATGCCCAAGGAAAACACCCAACTAACAACTGCATTCTCTGCCACTAACACAATCTCTTGCTAGATTCCCAGAGTGATCCAAGCTTTCTGCTTCTGTAGCACCACACATTGCAGCTTCCTACTCCCATGAAGTCCAAACCTCAGATAGTGAAAGAAACACTGCAAGTTTCTGCAGTGACTGCAGAGTGCAGGTAACTCATCCTCTAATTCTTGGTGCAGCAGTAAGGACAATCCATGCAACACTGTCCTGCACCTATGCAGGCTGTTTGTGTAAGTGGAAGTGCACTTGACTGCAAATGTCCCTGCAGCTGTTCTAACCCCCCCTAAAGACTCTGGGTCATTTTCCTTTGTGATGTATAAAGTTAAACAAGGGTCTCCTGATTTAGTTGCACTATAATCAAGACATGGCTTTTGCTACACTTAGGACTTACTATTCACACTATGTTCACTTGGTATACTCCACACCAAAAGCATACTTTAATACACAACAGGTGTCCTTGTTCCAGTGCCTTCACCACGGGTTGAAGAATAACTCAACTTGACTGGAGAACATTATAAACAGACAAACACAATGAGAAAACACATCCCAGAATAGCTCCAGTGATTCTCACCATCTCACTCAAGCATTAAGCCAATTTTTACTTTTATTTATGATTTACAGCTTACAGATTTCTTACAAAAGCTCAGTTTCATTGCTTTCTTCCTGATAACCTCAGTCAAACATTTATCAAAGTATTATTTTCACCTATTTACTAATCTCTGTACTTGTAACAAGAGTAAATACATAGCTTCATTTTGAATTTCTGTTATCACTCCTCATGTAATAATATTTGCTTGTATTTGCAAGCTCAACTTTGCTAGCCCTCACATAGGCATACTGCAATTCACTCCCATACCAATAAGCCTGTGAAATTGCTGGAGCTGCTCACAGGAGTAAGGAGCATTCAGTGACCAGACAGCTTTCAAATTAGACAACTCTTACTTCAACAGACATGGAGGAGACACTACTCTTTACTATTAGAATCTCTTCTCCCCATAATTTTCCACACAAGGAAAAAGACCCAAAGTGACAGGGAATAACGAGATTCAGAGTTAGAAACCAAGTTCACCAGGAAGCAGATAGCAGGTACGGATAGAAATACAGAAATTCATTAGGATGATAATCCTGTGCCATGCTAAGGCTGACTAAGAAACTTACTCACCTTTGCTTTATACCCCAAATTTCTTTCTATGAAGTCACCACATACCAACATACCCCTGACTGCTACCATCTTTTGGGCTCCTTCACTCCCACTTCAACCCTCTCCTCTTCACTCCTTAGCCACAGCACTGAGCACAGTCTGCACTAATGAGCTCAGAACCTGTGAGCTTGTTCTGGTTTGTCCCATACCTTGGACACTGGTCTACATCAGCAGATAGGAAAGGGCTCTACCCACAAAAAAAACCCCAAACTAGTTGTTAACAACTTGTTCAAAGGGTTTCAAAGGCACCACTATCTCAACCTCAGATCTATGGAGGGCTTCCCATTTGCCACGCAGGACCAAAGACAGACAGGTTGCTATCAAACTCTAGAAGGAAATACTGACACACAACCCCCTCTTTCCTAAAATGCCAACATATAAATGGGATTTTTTCAAGTCCAGACACATGAAATCTCAACAATCTTCAACCCACACCTACTACATAGATTTCCCAGTTTCTTCACTCAGAGAGTTAACAACACTTCTTGTTCCTAAAACAAAAGAGACTTACCTACAGCAAGGCCAACTGGACCTGCCAACAGCCCCCCAGCAAAGGTTGATGCACTTGCCACAAGTGCTCCTTGACCAGAGCGTATGGCAGCAGCTTTCATGCCCTTCGCCTTAGCGAGATGGAGGAACAGGGCCATCACATCACAAACATCGATGGGCATTTTGGCGAGTTAAGATGCTGGAAAAGAGGTTTAAGTTCTCTTTTGATTGCTGCAACAAAAACTGAACAGAGCTGATATGTCTGTGAGTCTAAACTAGAAGAGGCACAGCTAATATAGGCAAGATTAGTTTTGCTTTCTCTTTCATTTCTGGGCAAAGCACTCCTATCTCCAAGAAGCCAACAGTTACTGAATCTGCAAACAAAACAAGACAGTAGACCAGGAGAATTGTTTTATGACATATTTAGAAGACAAAACAAGGAATGTTCAGCATCATGCTCAGCTCTGGGAAAAAGACAAAGCAAAGCTTCACTCTACCACAATCAGCAGATTATAATTGACAGATATGTCAGGTATTTTCTCCTTGTCCAAAATCTCGCTGCAAATCATTCGCTGTTTTCACATCTCAGTTCTTCTCCCCGTTTTGTTACATGATTAAACCTTTCCATGCTGGTTTCTGAAGGTGACAAGCTGTCTATATGAAGCAAGAGCCTGAGGAAGGGAACAGATTTCAGGAGTTGGAGGAGACCTGGGACTGGAAATAAATGGGGAGCTCTGGAAACAAGGCCTCAGAAATGTAGGCAGACATGTCTATGCCAGTCAGGTCTCTGGAAAAAAAGGTGAGATGAGTCTCATGCATACAAGGAGGCAGCGAGATGAGACACAGTGAGAAGGCTCAGTGTGGGGCAAATAGTGGTCCCTGAGAATGATCCCTCCAAGACTAAACCTTTTCCATCTCATTCACTTGTTGCTGCTGCCTGTTTAAGCCCTGTCATTTCTGCAGAAGCCAACAGAGAGTGTAGCTACAGAACACTACTGCTGCAACTACCACTGACATAAAAGGCAGCAGGGAGGTCACAGGCTGTAGCCACCTTTTTGCAAGAAAACAGCCTTAACGAGGAGAGGTCCCATAAAATCCACTGGTAAGGAGCTGCAGTATTAACGTGGGGAGGATGACAAAAGGAGACTGTCTCACTTTGCTGTCTCAAGACTTAAGCAATAGAGTTAGGTTACCTTCATAAAAAGGGGTCTATGATGCAGCTGGTATAGCTCCTGAGCAAGGGCAGCTCCTCACAGGATCCCTTTCTGGAGCAGCAGCACTGCAAGCAGCTTGGCAATCACCAGGCAAGCATCTTTCACACCACTGACATTTATTCTGTCTCCTCAGAAACATATAATGGCCAAAGCCCATTGTGCCATGGCTGTGGCACAGATGGGATTCTAAAGGGTATGTTTGTTGGTTCGGGTCTTACAAGTTACAGACAGACTGGTAAAAACAGGGTTACTGCTCCACACAGCTCCCCCCATTTTAGCAGCCTCACCACTCAGGAGAGCCATGAGGGCAATCCACAAAGTATGAGGAGGCAGGAGCCTCCAGAGGATTGCAATTCCTCTTCCCCTTGGGAGATGGGGAAGGGTCCTGTGTTGGAAGCAGGCAGAGAAGCTGGCTGTTACCCAAGCATGAGCAATGCAGTTCTCCAGACATAAGCTTTCACATGCAGCTCCAGAAACAGATGTGGCATTAACAGCTGTTTGGAGCACAGCAGTCTGATTGCCTCTAGTACAGCTCTGCCTCCCACCCACCAGCACTTGAACTCTTTTCTGCAAAGCAAAACAATAGCATAACCACATCTTAATATAACTTCCACTGTATGTGGGTGTGAACAGGCGGAAAGGAGATTTCCTGCCTAGCAACTTGGATTCTGGTGGCAGACACATTTTCTGTTTGGTGCAAGCAATAAAAACATTCAGGTTAATTTTTAAGCTGATTTTGTAATTTTAAGAACATGAAATAACTGATTCCAACTCATGGATCACAAGAGGTTAGAGTTTCCTAGCTCTGCTTAATCACTTGTTTGTACACAGGAAAACACTCCAGGAGGAAGGCTCCACTTCTGAGCTGGATGAGAGGCACAAAAGTAAATGGGCAGGTCTTGCCCTATCACAGGAAAACCCTTTTGTACAATACCAAGGGTTCCATGTTGTTCTCAGAAAGCAGTTGCTTTGGCAGCACATGGGTCACTTGGAGCCCAGCTCTGTGACAGCATAATCAGCAGTACCTTTCTTCTGGTGGTATGTACCCATACTAGGCAAGATCTACTGTTCTGCTGACTGCTCATTCATGTCAATACTAATAGTCGATGCCAGGTGCTGGAATGCTGTGGACAGGTGACTCTGCTGGCCAGAAAGGCTTTGAAACCTTGCAGTTAAAGCAGAGCATTCACTCTATTCCTTGACAAGTCTGCACAGCACAGCGTGATCTTGTTTTCCTTTGTGACCAGCACACACCAGTATGATACTGTATTTAGAACAGAGCACCAGCACCACAGAAACTTCAGTTTAGTACAGCAGGGCCTGGGTTTAACTCCGTGGCATTGGGACTGCATCCTCTGGGCACGGTTAAGGGATGGTGGAAGCCATACACACAGATGAAAACTTAGCTGCTGCCGGAACACTGGAGCCACTTTGTTAAACACTTGGCATTTTGTGTTGCTTTGCACAAATATTTGAGGTTCCCAAAGATAGACCAAGGCTAACCAGAAGACTCGGGGCAGCTTTGAAGCTGGCTCGGTTGTGGGAGCTGAGCTGCCAGTAGTTGGCTAATTGACTTCCTGATTGCCATCTGAAGACGCCATCCAATTTTGGCTTATTGCATAGCAGTACAGAACAGTGAAAGTATGCACAGCAGAATACACACCTTTGTTGAAAGCCTGGGTGGCAGCTCAATTAGTTAGTATCAGCAGAGCGCTATGAAAGTGTGCTCCTTACTATCCTCATTACTACTTATCATTAGTGGTACAAAGCAAAGGCTAATCTTTGCCCTGTACTCACTGGGGATGTGCTGCCACCATTATCAGCAGCCCCAGTCCCACAGGGACAGGCTGGGGACATGAAATGCTGGATTTAGGATTAGGCTCAGTGTCAGCACAGGCTTCTGCAGAGTTAAACTTTAGAGATGGCAGAAAGCCTCAAGTATGCAGGCAGCTGCTTGGCAATGGAAGGCTGTTCACTGTGGTTTTGGAACAAATTTTTTTATACACAGATTCCTGGAGAGAATGTCTGGGAAAAAAAAAAAAAAACAACAAACAAATAAGCCCCTTTTATGGAAAACCAGACCAAAGAGCCTCCCTTGCAGTACCCTATTTAACTTTTTATGAGTGAGTTTGTTCCTGCATAAGCAACTAATAAACTGCAGTTTGGCCAGAAGTCTGCTGCATGAACTTTAGCTCACAGACAGGCAAAGGGCAGGCAGCTGATTCCTACTGATACTCCAGCAAGTCTTCTGCTTTAACTCAGTATTTGCTAAACTGTTTTGTCCTGTCCCCTGCTTTCATAGATTCATAGAATCATAGAATCAAGAAGGTTGGAAGAGACCTCAAAGATCATCAAGTCCAACCTGTCACCCTACACCTCATGACTATCTAAACCGTGGCACCAAGTGCCACGTCCAATCCCCTCTTGAACACCTCCAGGGATGGTGACTCCACCACCTCCCTGGGCAGCACATTCCAATGGCCAACCACTCTCTCTGTGAAGAACTTTCTCCTCACCTCCAGCCTAAACCTCCCCTGGCACAGCTTGAGACTGTGTCCTCTTGTTCTGGTGCTGGTTGCCTGGGAGAAGAGACCAAACCCCTCCTGGCTACAACCTCCTTTCAGGTAGTTGTAGACAGCAATGAGGTCTCCCCTGAGCCTCCTCTTCTCCAGGCTAAACAGTCCCAGCTCCCTCAGCCTCTCCTCATAGGGCTTGTGCTCAAGGCCTCTCACCAACCTCGTTGCCCTTCTCTGGACATGCTCCAGCAATTCAACATCTTTCCTAAACTGAGGGGCCCAGAACTGGACACAGTACTCAAGGTGTGGCCTAACCAGTGCAGTGTACAGGGGTACAATGACCTCCCTGCTCCTGCTGGCCACACTATGCCTGATGCAGGCCAGGATGCCATTGGCTCTCTTGGCCACCTGGGCACACTGCTGGCTCATGTTCAGGCGGCTGTCAACCAGTACCCCCAGGTCCCTTTCCACCTGGCTGCTCTCCAGCCACTCTGACCCCAGCCTGTAGCTCTGCATGGGGTTGTTGTGGCCGAAGTGCAGCACCTGGCACTTGGACTTGTTGAATGCCATCCTGTTGGACTCTGCCCATCTGTCCAGCCTGTCAAGGTCCTTCTGCAGAGCCCTTCTACCTTCTAACAGATCAACACCTGCTCCCAGCTTGGTGTCATCTGCAAATTTACTGATGATGGACTCAATCCCCTCATCCAGATCATCAATAAAGATATTGAACAGGATGGGGCCCAGCACTGATCCCTGGGGGACACCACTAGTGACAGGCTGCCAGCTGGATGTGGCACCATTCACCACCACTCTCTGGGCTCGGCCCTCCAGCCAGTTCCTAACCCAGCACAGAGTGCTGCTGTCCAAGCCACAGGCTGCCAGCTTGGCCAAGAGTTTGCTGTGGGGGACAGTGTCAAAGGCCTTGCTGAAGTCCAGGTAGACTACATCCACAGCCTTTCCCATGTCCACCAGGCTGGTCACCTGATCATAGAAGGAGATCAGGTTGGTGAGGCAGGACCTGCCCTTCCTAAATCCATGTTGGCTGGGCCTGATTCCTTGGCCATCCTTCAGGTGCGCAGTGATTGCCCCCAAGACAATCTGCTCCATGATTTTCCCTGGCACTGAGGTCAGGCTGACAGGCCTGTAGTTCCCAGGTTCTTCTGTCCGTCCCTTCTTGTGGATGGGTATCACATTGGCCAGTTTCCAGTCTTCTGGGACCTCTCCAGTGAGCCAGGACTGGTGGAAAATGATGGAGAGAGGCTTGGCCAGCTCATCTGCCAGCTCTTTCAGCACCCTAGGATGGATCCCATCAGGCCCCATGGATTTGTGAATATCCAAGTGACTCAACAAGTCTCGAACTAATTCCACATGGATTTCAGGAGTACAACACTGCTCCTTGACCCCATCAACCAGCTCAGGAGGCCAGTTATCCTGAAGTCCTCCTGCCTTACTGTTGAAAATGGAGGCAAAGAAGGTATTTAGAATCTCAGCCTTCTCCTCATCCTTAGTTACAATGTTACCCTCCATGTCCAATAAAGAGTGGAGGCTCCTCTTGCCCCTCTTTTTAGCATTAATATATTTATAAAAATGCTTTTTGTTGTCCTTCACGGAAGCGGACAGTTTAATTTCTAACTGTGCTTTTGCCTCTCTAATTTTTCTTCTACATGATCTAGCAACATCCTTAAACATATCACTAGTTGCCTCCCCCCCTTTCCAAAGGCGATAAACCCTCTTTTTTTCCCTTAAATCCTTCAGGAGCTGCTTGCTCATCCAGGCCGGTCGTCTTCCCTGCCGGCTCGTCTTACGGCATGTGGGAACTGCCAGTTCCTGTGCCTTTAGGAGCTCCTGTTTGAAGTAGGTCCAACCATCCTGGACCCCTTTCTTCTTAAGGGCTGTTACCCAGGGAACTTTCCGAATAAGTTGCCTGAACAACCTGAAGTTTGCCCTCCGAAAGTCCAAAGTGAGGGTTCTGTTACTGCTCCTCCCTATTTCCCTGCATATTGAAAACTCCACTATCTCATGGTCGCTGCACCCTAGACAGCCTCCAACCATCACATCTCCCACCAGCCCTTCTCTATTTGAGAACAGCAGATCAAGCACAGCCTTACCCCTGGTAGGTTCACCTAAGAGCTGCATCAGGAAGTTGTCATCCATGCACTCTAGGAACCTTCTGGACTGTCTCCTCTCTGCTGAATTAAGTTCCCAGCAGATGTCTGGTAGGCTAAAGTCCCCCACAAGGACAAGGTCTGAGTAACTTGCACTTGCACTCTTTCAATCCCAAATATTACATTTGGCTGTTGCATCTTCTGTATCCTTTGCTGCTCTAAAAGGGAACAAGGATTTAACTTGGGATTTATTTTTTTTTTCTAAATCTAGTTATGTAGATCTTAAAATTAACCTGGAATAGCAAGGTAGAAAACTTAGATAGCCTCCTCATTTTGGTCTGTAAGAGCAGATTTTTAGAGAGGTTTGTGGAAATGCTGATGGCAGTCAGAAGTCAGAGCTGCCTCGGCCTCCTATCTTGCAGAAAACTTGCATTAATATCATGCAGAATTACTTGCTGGGGAGAGGGCAAAAATCTAGAGGAACCACCCATTGGAACAATTAGCTGAGTGAGAACAAAAAAATAATGTTGTAAATTCTTGCAAATATAAGAACAAGCTTATCAACAGTTCTGCACCCAGAACAGGCTTTACCCAGTGCCTCACACACTTCAGCTGTGAGTCAATGTTGGTGCCTGGGAAGGTGTAGTCGAGAGTACATACCTGCCTGGCTCCATGATCTCTCTTCACTGGAATTGCTCCAGTCTCTGACTCAGCTGGTTGATTCTCCAATTATTTTGTCATAGTATTCTAGCACAATTTGCTGCTCAGGAAACTGCAGTGGGTTGAGGTAAAAATAAGACTTTCAAAGCTTTTGTTTTGTTAGATGAGTTTTGATCCCGAATTACAAAGATTATTCATTGTATCTTATTGACTGATACAGAACTAACAAACCCTCCATGCTGCCTTCAGAGTACATGTGTAAGGGAGTATCTGACAGTGCTCTATTCTGAAGCAGCATGTCAGAGGACAGGAAAAATTTAATTTCACCCTAAATTACTTCTGCCCACTCAGGCTGAGCAGAAAATAAGGAATACAAGACAAGCATCCTCTGTTAGGCACTCCTGTACAGGGTCTAATTACTTCAGGTCAAATACCACTGTAAACCTTTTATTCTCTTGTACATTTCACAACCTAGCAGTTTCTTCATCTCAATTGCTGTGAACCTCTCCTAACATTTATTACATTTCTCCTTTTTTGATACTCATGTCCTGACTGCAGGATTGCAGTGGAGCAGGTCCAGAGAAGGGCAATGAAGCCAGTGAAGGGTCTGGAGACCAGGTCTTATGAGAAATAGTTGAGGGAACTGGGATTGTTTAGTATGAAGAAAAGGAGGTTCGGGGGAGTCCTTTTCACTCTCTACAACTGCCTGTAAGGAGGTTGTATTGAGGTGGGTGTTGGTCTCTTGTGTTTAGTAACAAGTGGTAGGATGACAGGAAATGATCTCAAGTTGCACCACTGGAGGTTTAGACTGGGTATTAGAAGAAACTTCACTGAAAGGGTTCTCAAACCCTGGAATAAATGCCCCAGGGAGGTGGCTGAATCATTATCCCTGGAGGTGTTTAAGAGATGAAGATATATGGTACTAAGGGTACACAGATCAGCACCAGACTTGGGAGAGTTAGGTAATGGCTGGACTCAATGATCTTAAAAGTCTTTTCCAACCGAAACAATTCCATAATTTTATGATTAGATAGTGGTTAGCTGCATAAAATACTGCTATCACTTTTTTTTTTAACATCATCACAGAAAGAGTGATCCACCGTTGGAATGTGCTGCCCAGGGAGGTGGTGGAGTCACTGTCCCTGGAGGTGTTCAAAAAGGGATTGGATGTGGCAGTTGGGTCCATGGTTTAGTTAGTCATGAGGAGCTGGGTGGTAGGTTGGACTTGATGATCTCCGAGGTCTTTTCCAAACTTGTTGATTCTGTGATTCTATGATCATTCCCTGTTCTGGATCAAGACAGGAAACTACTCAAGGCCACCCAGCCAACAAGCAAGAGAGGCAGCAAAGATGAAGCCCAGCAAAATGGGCTTTCCACAATGCCTTCCATGCTGACAGCTGAAGGGTTGTCTTTGCTGAAAGATCAGCAGTGACATTAATGAGGCCAGACTTTCGCAAAGGCACTGATGTCAAAATGCAGTGTTGTTACCAAATACTGAAAGCTGGAATGTTCACATTTGACAAAATCCTGCCTGCTGTACAGTCATCCAAAAAAAACCCTGAACACTTCATTTTTGCAGTCTTCAGAATAATTGTATGTATTTACCTCATAGGATCTTCTGGAATTCATAAATCACACTTAATGAGAAGTATTAGCACACATCTACTGCAATTACATGATGAATGTTTGATTTCTGGCTTACAGCCTGAAAATACATAGGTTTCTGTGATCTCTAGAAAGGTAAAGATGAAACCTCATGTTCTAATTATAGGCTAATAGCTTTAGTTCACTGTAATGCAAATACCTTTGCTTTTTAAAAAGCTTTTCAACCCAGCTGAGAGGCTGCTATTCAATTAGTCTGGAGTTAAACATCAGCTGTTCAAGCAATGTCAGCTTAAGAAGTTACTGCCTTCTCCATAAAAGCTTAAAATCTCAGGAAAAAATGCATTGCTTGTATATTCTCTGCCTGCACTGTGCTGCTGAACTGCTGGAGACTGAGCTCAGCAGGTTCTACCAGTGCAGCTATGGAAGGGTAAACCTCTGAGTCTGCCTGTATTTCAGTAATGAGCACTATTGGAGCTGCTGCAACACTGTGAGGGGAAAAAAATAAATTAATGTCTACATGAATCTGCATAGATTTTAACAGAAACATTAAAATTGGTAAAAATTATGTATGACTGGAAAGATAGGTATGTGAAGGCACAAGAAAAAGTTAAAAGAGATGCCATGTCATCACATGGAGCATGTGTTGCTGTTGTCAAGTGCCAGAACCCCATGCCTGTGAAACCACAGGACAGGTGGCTCCTGGATAGAAGACTCTGCACTGATAGCAAGACAGCGGTGGAGGTTGCAGCAAATCACATGTGCCAATCCTCCTTCTGATCACCAAGCTGGCAAACAGGAAGACAAGAGAAGTAGAATGTAAAAGATATCCTAAAGGATATGAAAGGTTTGTCCAAAATATTAGTTCACCATTGACAATCACAAAGAACCCGGGAGATGAAGTGACAATCTGACTTGTCCTCCATGTTGTACATCAGCAATGCTGGTCAGGTGTGTCAGTGTGAGCTGAAATTCCCCCCCCCACCAACAAGTAACCAGGCTAGCCCAGTCTGGAAGCAACTGAAGGCTGTATTTACAAGCAGAGTCTAAAATCTACGATGAAATGCAATGAATATGTACAAATATACAAAATTCACAACATTTACAAATATATACAATCAGCAGAAAAGCACAACCGATCTCCCTTTGCTTCCCCCCAAGGGGACCCTCCCAAAGGGGCCTCCCTCTCCCAGGAGCTTCCCCCCAGACCTCCCTGGACAGAGGAGCAGAGTTAGTTAAGCAGAAAGTTGTTAACTTAGCTGCCAAGGTCAGTACGTGTTATCTTCAGCCAGAAGAGAAGAAGAAACAGCAGCCAGACAGCCCAGCAACTGCCCCCACTGCAGAACGCAGAATGTGCAGAATGCCTACTTTGTTTTGGGTAATAGTTCTTAAACATTTCTATCTATCCAATGGAAGTGTTTAGAACAATCACTATTTTGCTTTCTTACACCCAATAGTGACTTATTTACACTCTTTCACTTTCTCTGTTCTGAACTTTGCAAAGAAAAATTAAAAAGACAGTTTCAAACCATCACATCAGGTCATTAGAGCAAACTATTGCTGCAGGAGATAATCCTGTCATTTGTTGGGCAGCAAAGCACCTCTCCAGACAGCCTTTCTGTTCAGAGTCTGCAGGCACTGGCAGGCAAACAGGGACCAGCAGAGGAACCCCAGCCACTGGCTTCCCCTGGCAAGCACAGACCCCCACACAGATGGCTGCCCAGCACCTCTTCCTGCCAGCCGCCTATGGGAGATCTCTTTGAGAGAGATGGAGCCTGAATCTTGTGGGAACGTTCTTCCCCAGCAAAGGGCTCTGTACGTGTGGGTACGCAGCCCTGGAAGAGAGGCTGCTCTTACAGAAACTGCCCACACGATGTTAATCCATGTTACTTTCCATCCTGGAGTAAGAGTTCAGAGCTGAAGAGACAAAGATCATGTAAACAGGCTGAGATGACATCCTCCTTTGGGGGTGAATCTCCTTACTCTGCAGAACTTCAGCTCTCAAGTTCAAAGCAGCTCTCTGCCCCTTCACTTTTTGGGCAGATTGCTGCTGCCAGGAAGGTCCTCACTGCCTGCTGTCAACTCAACATCAGTCAGCTAAATGCATCTCAGAATTGTTCTGCTTTTACTGTTCTTTGTGGAGTCAGTGGGTCAACACATGGAACCATCTTCCACTGCAGAAGGATCTCACTAAAATCCTGTAGAAAAGTCCTCCAGATAATGAGAATCATAGCAACTAATTAAGCAGTACCACAGACATCTAGTGTGCCACCATGGGGTACCACTCTAGCAGCCTGTTCCCTACCTGTTCAAGGCCTCTGTTGTGTTCTCCTGCTCTTCCAGAGGACACAGGAGTCTCTGTGATACCACTGGGACAGGACCTTTAGGAAGTCTGTGCTGTGGCAGTGACTAGCAAAAGACAGAATTTTCAGGGCTGGTACTCCTCAGTCCTGCAGGGTCCATGTGAGCAGCAGTTACACATGGCCAGGTGCACACAGGAGGCAAGAACCTCTCCAAACTTTGAGTGAGCTCCAGACTTGAAGGTAATAGAAAAACTGAAACAACTTCAGCAGGGAATGTGCATGAATTCTAGTCTAGTCTGTGACTGTCCTGATATTTCTAATCTAGTAAAATGTCTAACTTTCATGAATTTGAACAGAGTAAAAGCAAAAATAGAAATTAATCTTATTTTTCATGGAAAAATATAAATGTGTTATCCATATTAGGCTGCCTATATATGAATGTAAGAAATTATCTAATTGCCACTAGATGGCACATCTCAATTACTAATCTATCTGAATTCAGTACAGGTTTTCATTTTGTAGGGAAAAAAATATATTCCCTCTTCGCTAACATAACAGTTTATAATGATGTTTACTTTCCACTTTGAAATCAGACAGCTTAAAAAAAGCACACTGGAACAGGGGGGGTTGTTGACTCTTTCTCTGGAGATATTCAAAACCTGCCTGGATGCATTCCTGTGTGATCTACTCTAGGTGAGCCTGCTCTGGCAGGGGGGTTGGACTAGATGATCTTTCAAAGTCCCTTCCTACCCCTAACATTCTGTGAGGGGAAAAAAAAAAAAAAAAAGGGAATGTTAAACTAAATCTGCCAGTGAAAACCTAGCTTGATTGTGCCACATCTACAACCAAACCAGGTTAATACACAGATGGTTTCTTTACATAAAGGTGTACATAGTGATTCTTTCAGCTGCTTCCCAGAACTGCTTGTTTCCTAGTGATAATTGTGCCTCACACTCAGCTCTGGATGTTGGGCAGCTGGAATAGATTTCAGAAGCTGCCATCCCTGCCTGTGACTGTCTCCAGTACCAACAATAGACAGAGCAGTGGACAGCCACATCTCTACCCAAGAACTGCAACAGATAGGTATCAATACATTCTCATGCAGCTAGTATTTTCTTCAGATGATCAAATCTGAAGAGATCTTTTAGCCTGCCCAAATCCCTGCATAAAGCCACAACCAAATATCACAGTGATCTGGATATGATAGCATAGGGCTATAATCAGAGCAGTAAAGGTAGGACTTGATTTTTCCACAGCATTCAACAGTGTGAACAGTCATAAACTATCACAAACTACCAAAACACAAACAACAGATCCACTGTGGGATACCATGCTCGTTCACCCTCAGGGTCACCACAATCAGAAGTGGTTATTTCTATGCCCTATGAACTGAGCTACACCTGAGCTGGGTCCTGTTGTTCTTCTTTTACAAGCAGTAAAATGTGTTTCAGACTAAACTGCAAATCTCTTGATAGCATTTCGAAAATGCGTACCTGCCACCTTCCAGGTTCCACAAGTATCAAACCTGTTGAATGATGAGACAGAGAACAAACAGAATTCAATTCATTTCTTCCTGGTTCCACTTCAGTCATCTGAAAATCTATGTAACCTAAATTTATTATGACTAAGGGCATGGTACTCTGTGGCAGAGTATGAAGCTTCTCAGGAGCTCAGCAGTAGTGTGTTTTAACATGAGCTACATTGGTTCATGCAGAACTCCCCTGATTCCTCTTGGTATCCGTATGACACATAACCCCTTTACACCACAGTGAAGGATAAAGGACCATAGTTCTAACTGGTTTATTAAGGGTATAATAAAAAGCATTTGAAAGAATATCCAAAGAAACAGGTAACACAGAAGACTGGATATGACTCGCATAATATACACTCCACTCATGTCTATTATACTGATATGAGTAATAAAAACAATTCACCAACTAGGTTTTGAACCACATTTATGAATATCTGTAAAATGGGAGTCATGATATTGATGTCTGAACTCAGTCTGAAACTTGTACTCACCTGTTTAAATACTGGACATTATTATAAATTAACTGAAACCACATCTTTCCTATGGCCTGCTTTGTAATTAGATGTCAGCTTCTTTCATGTCTGTGTTTGAACAGCTGATTATAAGCTGCTGGATCATTCAGTCATCTGCTACTGTGTGTTATTTTGGAAAGAGTGAATTTAATTTGTCAAATAATCAGAAATTTGCAAATGAAAGTAATAGCATTTATAAAAATAGTATTTTAAATGGAGATACAGAGTATGTAAAGCCTTAGAAAGCCAGCTGCAGCATGTGCAATCTGTCAACGAAACTGAAAACCCACTGATTTTGGGCTTGGCATCATGAAACCATGATGACATAAGGAATGCCCACTTACCATTCACTTCCATCCATCTTTCACATCACTGAAAAAGCATTTTCAAAGAATGAGGAGAATAATCACTGCCATGCACTACAAGCAGGAAAGCTCATGGAATTTATTAATGGCAAACGGTACCTGCAGAAGTAAGTTAATCAAATGTATACGACTGTAATTTCTGAGTTTAAAGCTTCACCCTTTAAAAACAGTTTCTAGAAATCTCAGCACATAGAGAGATATCTTTATTTTAGGGGGAAAATGAAATTAGCAGAACAGTTTCACTTGTTTTTACACATAAAAAAAAGGCACACGTACACATTTCTCAACCTATGAACTTGTCTTACTAGTGCCCTGTAGCAAATCATGAACAATTGACTGGGACATTCAGCAACATTTCATTTAGAGCTCAGAGTGTTAACTGTAACTGGCATGTCACACCACCACCACCACTGTGCCAGCTGCAGGCTGTCCAGTACAAGGCTGAATATTTTATTGAAAACCAAGAAGTGCTGGGGATAATATAAAAATGGACAGTTCAGCTCCCCTTGTTTCAAGTTTTTAAGAGTATTCTTACTGCACCTTCACACTCCAGGACACCAGAAACTACTAATTGAGTACACTATGTTTAATTGTGGCTTAAAACTTGTTTAGGCATTGGTTTCACTTCTGACAGAAAGGAATAAAAACTTGACAATGATAATAAATACATGATATAGAATAAAGCCAGGATCGAGACCTTTGAGTTCACAGTTCACATACTTACTTATAACTTGCCTTTGTAGGATTGAAACAGACAGTAAGTAAAATTCTTCCAAGTGCCCTAGCTACTTTGGCACCTGTATGTCATTCACAGATGAAGTTTCAAACACTTACACAAACAGGACTAAATCTCCTAAATAAAACACTGACATTGAAAATTGAACTAGTAGCATATCAGCATAACAGAAGCTTAGTTCCTTTCAGTGACTTCAAATTTAGTTCTAATGCAGAGTAAGTCAAAATTACATAGCAAGTTACTGCCAGGACAATGCAGTAATCTAATGCTATCCTTACAAAACCAAAAAGAAAGAAACAAACCCCAAACCCCAAATCCAGAAGTCAAAATAAAACTTAGATCTGTCTATTCATAGTTCGTACTGATAACTAACAATTGCTATGTTGAAAGAATCACAATTGTCAGACTAAAACTCATTACATTGTAAAAGGCCTACTCTGGGAAGAGTTATTCTCCATATTGTATCTCTGCTCTTAGCTCTTTGGAGAAGTAATTTATCAGCACTGCTGTCAGTTTCTGCTGAAGATTAGCATTTCCCATTACAAGAGCAGTCAGTTGAGCAACATCAGTCCAGTCTAAGTTCCTGAGAATAACAACAGCTTCATCATAGAGTTTCTGCTGCTCAGATGGAGGCAGTTCCATTAGAATTTGAGGGACTGGTCTGAACTGTCCTGCAGTCATCCAGCCACCAAGAATTCCACCAAGTGCTCCTCCTAGAAAAGAGAAATGTGAGTCTTTACCTGTTAATGTTAAAACCTTAACAGCCTTCATCAGCAACGTTCCCACCTTTATTAGAAATCAGTGCAGAGCTGTGCATGTGTCTGCTTTAACCTGGTTTACATGTGATGCTCAAAACACCAAGAAGGCTTTGTAAAGCTTTTTACATCACAAAGCAACTCCTGACACAATCAAAGGCAATAGCTTCAAGCTAGGAACCAGAAACAAATCAACCTTCCACAGGGCTCTGGTCTCTCAAGGAAAAGCCTTACTCTCCAGTGAAACCATGCCCAAGGAAAACACCCAACTAACAACTGCATTCTCTGCCACTAACACAATCTCTTGCTAGATTCCCAGAGTGATCCAAGCTTTCTGCTTCTGTAGCACCACACATTGCAGCTTCCTACTCCCAGGAAGTACTACTACTCCACCCCTCAGAAAGTGCTCCCAGAGACCAAACCCACCAGCTTCTGGGGTTAGACACATTCACACTTACATCTACTAAATCAATGCCCCACCTACCCCAGGGAGCAGGACTAAGAAAAGCTCTGGTAAGTAGAGGGCTTCTAAGTGAAGGGTCCTTTACAATTGATAATCTTTAACCCATACCTCCTACATAGATTTCCCAGCTTCTTCACTCAGGGAGTTAATGGTATTTCTCCTTCCTAAAACAAAGGACGCTTACCTACAGCAATTCCAGGTGGACCTCCCATCAGACCCCCAATAAACGCTGATGCACCGGCTAGCAGTGCTCCTCGACCAGAGTGTTTGACAGCAGCTTTCATCCCCTTCAGCTGAGAGAGATGGCAGAAAAGTTGCATCACATCGTCGATGTTGATGGGCATCTTGGCCAGTTAAAGATCCTGGAAAAGATGTTTTTTATAATTTATGTTTTGATTGCTGCAACAGAAACTAAATCTTACTGCTAAATTTTAGGAAGAAACAGAATTCAGGAGTCTAAACTAAAAGAGACACAATTGCTAGAGGCAGAAAGAATTTACTTTTCACAGAAATTGAAGAGAAAGCAAGAATTACTTGGAAACAGTTAAAGGCTACTGAATCTGCAAATGAAGTCACAGAGTACACCACGAAAAATGGGTTTATGACAAAATCAGAATATCCAAAAACGTCAGGCACCCAAAATTAGACTTAAGAAAGCCTTATCTTCATCTACACTACATTGCCTTTTGCCTAGAGCAATTGCTGTGTGCATTCAGTGCTCTGCACAACTCTGGGGAAAAAGACAAACCAGAGCCTCACTCTACCATAATTAGCAGACTATAATTGATAAATCTGTCAGGATAATGAGAAAATACCTAAGTTTTGCCACAAATCACTTGCTGTTTTCACTTCTCAGTTCTTCTCCCCGTTTTGTTATATGCTTAAACCTTTACACTGATTTTTGAAGGTGAGAGGCTGTCTGTATGAAGCAAAAAGTGCCTGAGGAAGGGAACAGATTTCAGGAGTCAGAGGAAACCTGGGACTGGGAATAAATGGGGAGCTCTGGAAACAGGGCCTCGTGAATGCAGGCATGTATGCATATGATGGCCAGGACTCTGAGCAGACAGATGAGATGAGTCTCATGCATACAAGGAGGCAGTGTGATGAGACACAGTGAGAAGGCTCAGCATGGGGCAAATAGTAGGCCCTCAGAACAATACCCATCCAAGACCAAAACTTTTCCATCTCTTCACTTGCTGCTGCTGCCACTCACTTCTGCAGAAGCCAACAGAGAGCATGGCTACATAACACTGCTACTATAACCACCACGGACAAAATGGGCAGCAGGACATGCCCAGGTGAAGGCTCCAGCCCCCAATCCTGAAGGCACAGGAAGCCACATATTGCACTGAACAAAGCTCTGAGAAAAGGCACAGGAATGTGACTTGGTGGAAAAAACCCAGTAATACAGTGCACGTTTGGTGAAGAAAAACATTTCACCCCTTACTTTGCACTCCTGATTTACTTGCTGATAAGCCATCCACTTGAATTGAACTGAACTTCTTAGTTACTATGCTCCGGTGTTTTCAGGCACCTATCCTGCAGTCTGAGATAGAACTTTGCAAACCAGCTGTCCCCTCCATATAACAATGAACCTCAAATGTGACCCTCCTAGAGTACAGTGTTATACAACGCCAAACACTGAAAAATCCATCTCTGGCTTTCAGTTTGACAAAGCAAGTGGAGACTTTTGACTTTAGCAACTGCTTTAATGATCGGAGAACAGAGAGAGATACTATAAATAACTTCATCTTGCAAAAATAGGTTCACTGCTAATGAAAGACACTGACTCAGACCAATAAAATGGGAGGAAATTCCATAAAGCGAAATGAAGAAACTATATCCCCATAGCAGAGTTGGAGGAATGTTCAGTAAAGGACTTGGCACAACAGTAAGAAAACCCTTCCTCATTAAGCAAATACCTTCCACTCTGCACACAAAGTGAGGAAAGGGCTTGCAGGGAAACAAAAAGTATTAAATATGATTGAAACTATAAACACATATACCAAGAATGCAAATTTACTGTTGTACACATAACATTAGCACTACTGAACAGATAAGTGTTTGCTTTTCCAGCCTCTGAAACAGTTTCTATCCCAGCGTGTCACAGTTTTTCACGTTAACTATTGTGGAAGCGAAAGCTTTCTTTTACACTACAACATCTGACTCAAAATCAGCTGTGTCACTGCAGTAGCCAAGCATAGCTGACACTAAACAAAATCTGGCTTCTTTTGAAGGGACCATATACGCTTCATAGCTGCAAAGAAGCACAGTAAGGAATTCATTAATAGTTGGATTTCCTTCTCTACTTCATTCATCTTCATGCCAGTCTAAGGAAAACAAAAGTTCTTCATTTCACCACCACTGCTTTTCGATTTTTGGCAGGCTTATGATACAGCAGTGTATCAGAATGGCAATGTGTGCTGGTTTGTGACAGCAGAGTGACACTCTCTGCTTCCAGAGTTAGCTATTATCTCACCCAGCTTGATTCAAGCTGAGAGTAATAAATGAATGGCTGCTCTTGTTCATCCTAGAGAAATAGGGGAAAAAAAACCACCCCAAAAAATACAACCAGTACAGCTGACACTGCCAAGCCTAGCAACGATGGAAAACAAGACAAAGTATTTATTTTTACCTCCTTTACAAAAGGTGAACAGATTGCTATTCAGAGCAACATTCACACCAGCACTGAGAAAACTCAGAGGATTCAGTTCCTCATCTAAGTGAGACAGGAATGGATTCATGCTTGTCCCACACCTCCCCAGCATGACCTTGGACTGACCTCACCACCTGAGCGCTGAAATGACCTTGATGCTTCTCTTTGGGCTAAATCCAGCAAGCACCTTATGCAAAGCTCTTCTGTGTGGAGGTTCTGGGGCACGTTTGAGCAACCAAGTTGGCAAGATGAAAACAACACAGCTCTTACTAATAGTAATACATTATGATTTCCATCAATTAAATGGACTGACTTCCATAATTTCCTAAACCCATCTGTCTGTAATATACGTGAAATTCTGTTTTGTGAGGAAAAAAACCAAAGCTGAAGCATCAACTTCCTGCAGTGCATAGAAGATGGCTGTCCACAGAAAGCCACCTGCATTACTCCATCCACCATACTGACAATACTTCGAAGTTTCCTTATGGTGATGTGGCATCTTGAGCAGTGCAAAGGTGAACAGCTGCTCTGACGCTTCTCTGAATAAATAAAGCACTTTTTAAGAACAGATTCAAAGTGCAATTGGTTTTAGAGTAAAAAAACCCACCTAGATCATAATGAAAACAGGAATCACACTACTATCTGGTGGAACTTAAGCAATTTAAAGTCTTTTTTCCATACTAAATTATTTTATTTGTGACTTTCCCAAAGGGTTTTTTTTTTTTTGGCTTGACTGAAGAAGATTCTTGGCACAGTAGAGCCATTCCTGCTTAATTTTGAATTCACACTCAGAATTCTCAAACCCACTACAAGAAGCTCAACTCGCATTACTCAACTCCTACAAGTATTTCTATGATTTCTTATCGTATTCACTATGTTTCAAGTCCTGCAGTGAATTGCAGGTAGCTGTTGTACAGAACACACAAGCTGGAGCCATTAAAGAACAAATCGTATCTTGTAGCATATACACATATACACATAAAGTGCATATGCTACCTACCCTCAGTGCAGACACAAATGAGTGGACCAACACTGCAGAGACCTTTTACAAAGGCACACTGTAATGAATTTCTTTGAAAATATCAGGTTCTGATGAAGAATCCAGTTGCTCAATCAGTATTTTTTAACTATACAATATATGCCATGAAAGTGAGTTATTTTGGCAATACACGAACAAGTTGCAGCAGAGAGACTCCACAACACTTTCACCTGCTACTATGATATGCATGAAAAATAAATAAATTTAAAATAAAATCAACAAATAGTAAAAAAGAAACAAAACAAAAAACCCACATCACCAACCAGCCTACCAGCCTTATACTGCTCATAAAGCTCTGCAGCTGCAAACCTCCAGCTCCTCACAAATTGGCAAGGTCCGTAAGAAGCCAACTCCATGAATGCAGAGCACCAAGTTGCAGCTGATACCAATCTAATGACCAGAATACAAAGATAAACAGATTTGAAAATGCTAGTGAAATACAATGGAACACAAGAATGCTATGCCAAATTAAAAAGAGATGTAAGTTTTAAGTCTCAGAGGCAGAAACAGATGATAACTAAAAATATTTATCCACTTTGATTGTGCAACTAACAAGTAAACAAAAGTTCAATTTGATTCTGGCACCACGTTATGTTCTACAGAATCCACCCAGACATTGAGAAACACTAGGAATGCAAATGGGATTTGCACAGATGAAGGAATAGAAATGTCAATGATATCACTAAAATTAGGCCTGGCTTTTAGAGGAGCTGAGTCCCCACAGCTCCTGATTTCACATGGCATTAAAAATACTCAGCAGTTCAAGAAAACAAAACAAAACAACGAAAAAACCCCAAGAAAAATGAATGTGAAATCATTGAGAAACCAATCTTTGTGGTATAACACACCTTCCTTTTTTTTTTTTTTTTTTTTTTTGTTCTACTGCAATTAAGTGGCTGCAATCTTCTTTTCCTTATGGTCTCCCCAGATATCTGAAATGCTAGGCTCTGTACTTCTGACTAACTGAGATGATGTTCCCGCTTTCACCCCAGGGACTAGGGAGCAAAGCGAGCAATGACCTGGCTCTACCAAAGAGAACAGCAATATCATGTGTTTGTATCACATCTTTGAAGCTACAACCAATGAGGCTATCTATTCATTCAGTAACTAGTTTATTACTTCTTAAAAAGAAAACCGCCATAATTAGAAAAAAAAAACCCAAACCCCCAAAAGATCACATCATACCCAACTCACTGAAAGTCCTATTACTGCAAACATCCAAAAACGGTCCCCAGATTAACCTATGGTGTAAACTTCATTTCATCTCTTTCCTGTTTAACACTCCCATCCCATTACTGTACTTCCTCCTGTACAGAATGATGACAGGCAAGAAGCCTTTTCAGACCATGGGCTCACTGTTCCACTCACAGAAAAATTAATGCCCTCCCAAATGTCCACACAAGAGATATTCTAACCAGTACACAGCCTGGCCTACTTCTGACCTGTCCTCACTGCTCAATGTTAACATTGAGTTAATATGTATATACATATACTCTTCAGTAAACATCACTGTAATGTGCATGTACATGGAACAAAAATGTGGGATGGAATCTCCACACAATTGCAAGAAAGCATTTATGTGATCTGTGTAGATCTTCAAGACAGCAGCAAACGCTTATGCAAGCACAGATGCCCAGAAGATAATCCAGGACAACTTCTTCTGCCTCATCTGCACAGTAACAGCTCTGCTGTACTGCAACTTTTTATAATAAATTTAAGTCCCTAGTCAAAACCAAACGCAAAGTGTGCAGCAACTGAGATGGACTAAAGAACATAGCTTCACAAATAACAGTGTGCATGAAGACCTGACTTGATGATTAAACAGGTCAGAAATTCACTATTTCAATAATAGCTGGTGGACAGGCAGGGAATTAAGATACTCCAATATGCAAAGGTGGGACTGGTCTACATGCAGCATTGGTCTCACCATTAGTCCATATGCAATGCTACTGGCCAAAGTAGCATTTCCACTCTTACATTATCTCTTAATGAAAATCCTGCCTTTAGATCCCAGCCTTGTATTTAAAATCTGCAAAGCATGATTGGCATTACCAGTCAGCAAAACTAGCTTAAAATAGATTATTTTAAACGTTGCTCTGCATTTGTAATTTTCAGTTATTTAGCTAAGGAAAGGTCCATTCTTACTTATTGGTGTTCCTACTTACAAAGCCTAAGCCATGCTTACTGCCACTCTTAGCACTTTGTACTCTTCTTTCCCAACCATGAGGATTCACTACATCTACAAACATTTACTGTAATAATATAATTATGTTGCCCATTGTATATTTATTCAGATGTTCAAGTTTTTGAATTTCAATTATATTAGGAGATGGTAAGAAACCTATGCATTTGCTAGACAATCTAAGACTGAAAATTAAAGACGCTTTTCCTGACTCACTACAAGAAAATGAACTTCATCTCATTAATCAACATTATGAACTATTTAAAATTTATTTAAGCAATTATAAACTCCTTCAAACAGCCTGAATTTAATTATACTTCAGGTATCTTTTATTTCTCTACAATGCCAATTCCTGGTTAAATACGTCTGACACAGCCGCGATGTAACTAGGGGAAAAAAGAAGGAGGTTAAAGAATTATAAGGCTCTTCTCGCCGCACCCAAGCGATGCTCTCCAACCCAGGGCGGCCTCAGGGCTGGAGTACAGAGCAGCTCGCCGGGGTCAGGTTAGGGCCCAGCCTGGCTCAGGTTCCCATTACCACGCCCGCCCCATGCCGCTCGGGGGCCCCGCTTCCCATGAAGCCCGGCAGTCGCAGCCGCAGCCGCAGCCGCCCCCTCCTGGATCTTCCCAGCCCCCGTGAACGCAAAGCCAAGCCCAAACCCTGCTGACTCCAGGCTGCGGTGGAAGGGTGGTGGAAGGGTAGTGGAAGGGTAGGGGGAGGTCCTCGGGAAGCGGAGGAGTCAGAGGGGCCCACCCTGCCAAAGGGTCCCACAACGCCGCGGCCCCCAGCTGCCTCCAACAGGGCTGCGCCGAACCCTAAACGAAGCCCTTCCTGCCCTCCGCCTCCTCCCGCCGCTTACCTCACCCGGCACTGCGCGGCGCCCGGCTCGCAGGAGGCCGGGCAGGAAACGACTGCAGCGGCGCCAGGGCCGAGGGAGAAACGCAGCCGGGCCTCCTGCGTGCCTCAGGGACCTCTGTGTGCCTCCTGAGATGGTGGCTGCCTGGGAGGGAGCGCTGAGCCCGCGGCAACCTGCCTCACCTTCGCGCCGGCCGGGTCCCGGGGCGGCGGCGGCGGCAGCAGGCCTCGGGGAATCGGTCCAGCTTCCTCCGCTAGTCAGCCTGGCTTTTGTAGCGGCTTCCGCGCTTGCTGCACGGGGAAAACGCCTAACCCGGAGCGGCGTTAGGCAATAGGTGCTGGCGTGACGCCTCCGTTGCCGCCTGCCCCCGCGGGATCCGCACACCGGTCCAGCCAGGCGCGGTGTACCCGGCCTCCGGAGCTCGGTGCTCCTTTGGAACAGCCCAACACGCCCCGGAAAGCATCTGCTGCTGCGGTGCGCGGGCACGGCCTCTGTGGTGAAGGGTGTTAGAGAATTACAGTATTTGCCAGGCATGCTGTTCTGGAGACCACCTCGGGTACACAGCTGAGCCACTACAGAAGGAAGGGACTGCCTGCCATGGAACGCCATTAGGACGTCCCTGAGAAAATAATATGGAAATGCTTTTGAATACTTTCCATCCAGGCTTTTTCAGTCATCAGCTTCGTTGAAGTGCAGCATGCTAGGCTGATAGAGCACCAGTCAGGAACAAGCTGTGCACCGAAACAGTGTTCAACAGCTGTGTCACATATGGCTATTGAAATATCATACCTTAACATCAATAAAGTCTTCCAAAAGTTACTGCCTAATGTTAAAACTTCTACCGTTTCCCAAGAATGGATTATTAACAGAGATTTTGGGGTTTGTCAACTCATTTCTGTTCTAAGGTAAACCATCTCTCCTCAGTTCCTTTTTGAGAAGATACAAAAACACAATGAGGGAAAGAAGAATGTAACTCACAATTTTTGTCCCTTTCCTGTGGCTTCACTGGGGACTTCCTAACCTCCCTATGATCTATATGATTACATAAAATAACTGTCTGTGTAACAATTCAAATGTTACAGGTCTACTTGCACTCTTGATTTTTATGATTTGGATGTAAAAAGCAAATGTAATTCCTAAAATGAGCAAAGAACCAAAATGCCATGTACATTTTAAAAAGTAACATGCCAGATTCCAGCTGTAAGCAGCTTTACAAGGAGCAAAATTAAAAGCAATGAAGTCTGACAACCATCGAAAGAATTTTTATCACTCTATCCCAAACCAAATCATTACTTCACTACCCTGCTTAACAATTAATGCAGCTTATTAGGGCTGTATCAGCAGGTATTTATTAGATCTATTTTTTTTTTATGATATAAGTTACTAAAATGAAAATGCAAGACAAAAGATAATGTAACGTAACAGTGTAGTGTATTCTTTAAGTATGCTGTAAATCATGCTACACTCCCAGAGAAATTCTGACTCTTGAAGTCAGTGGGAACCTGGTTATTGCCACCAGCTGGATTACAAGTTGATTCCGTACATAATTACCAGCCAGCATCTGATGGCATGGCCCTTACTCTACCCCGAAAGCATTAATCGATGCACGTGAATCAGCAGAACACATCCCAGCTAACGTTGCGTGAAGGTCCCTGTTCCGTCCTCCCGACCAGTTTGCTGCCCGGTGGCTCCATCTGCTGGCTGCTTGCAGCCCGCCGCGGCCATCGCCACCACAAGGGTTCGGCTCCACGCTGCGCAGTGGCGAAAGTCATCCTAAATGCGAGAAGGGACAGCTCTGCCCGCGGTATTCTCTTGTATAGCACTGTGTCTTCTGGCTGCATCGGTCACTGTAATTCAGCGTTTGTTTATGTATTTCAGCGTCTACTCTTCACAAGTGATTAGTACCTGTGATAAATGTTCACATGCCTTTTAAATTCTAGTTGCTGGTGGAGTGAGAGCAGTTCAAGTTGGTCCTGCTGCAAATCAGATCCTGCCAATAACCTCACCATATTCACTGTGGTATGCTGAGCTCTTAAATGTACTAGATGTCATTGCTTTTCCTGCATTGCAGTTGTCTTTGTCCCCTTTATCAGCATCGATTCACTATTTAATTTCCTTCATTAGGATGTTTTACACCTTCTTCCTCAGGTTACTAGGAATGCTACCCTTTTAAAAATCAAGACAAATAAATTCCGTGTCATGCCCCCAAAACTTCAAATCATCTGTTACAAGCAAGCATCAGAAATCAGCCACAGCAATGGTGCATTGACATTCTCATTTGAGGAGACACTTGGTAGATTTATGTCAAGCCCTTCCCTAACATACAGCAAACCCCAAAATAACCACAAGCCAGTTCAGCATGTCCTCAGTGTGCTGGGTTCACTGCATATTTTCACAGCTTTTGACATATGAGGAGGTAGGTCAAGGGGCACTAGGAATGACTTTAGCCAGAGATAGGCTATTGCTACCAACAGAATGATTAATTCTGGCTTTCAGTCTGCTCCTTACAGTGTCTTGAGAAAATGCCCATCAGAAGCTGGCTCACTCTGAAAGAACTGCCCAGAAACACCTGATGTAATTATTGAAATACCTATTACCTTCACAGAAAACCGTGACAGATTTTGTAAAACAACACATTTAATTTTGCTGGACAAAGAAAAGCTGTTTCTCTAAATTTTCTTCTGTGGCAAAGACTCCTGGAGGAAACACAAGGTTTAGGCAAGTGTATGTGACAAGAGTTAGTTTCGTCATTTCACCTAGTTGCACCTCTTATTTTTTTATTTTCTTTTAAAAAAATCTTTACATTCCCTACTATGACAAGGGCAGAAAAAAACATTCAGGACTTGACACGTGCAAGTAATGTAGATCCATTTGCCAAGGACTGCAAAGCACTTAAAAATACTCTTTGAGATTTCCCTTTTGTGTCAATGTGTTAGCCTGGATATGGGTGAGAATAGTTTAATTTACAATGTTACATCCAAACAAGAAGAAATGGAAAAAAGGTAAGAAATGTCATGTGTTCCCCAGAAGGTGTGATGGGAGTGGCCTACAGAGAAGAAAGGGGATAGAAGATGTAATATAGCAGCTGCCTGATAATATACAAGTTTAGGAAGGTAGAGATATCCATCAGTTCCCCCAGAAGTCTGGGAACCTATGCTGCAGTGAAGGAATGCTGCTTTTCTTATCTCTGTCTAACATCTAGGGCTCTCTATGACCACTCTCTCTCTCATTAGATACTATAAACTCTCAGGTCGCAGGGTAACAGCATCTCTTCTGAAAGAGTCTGCTACTTCTGCTTCCTATTATATTTATAATCTGAATCTTCCCTTATTGACAGCAGTGCAGTTTTATAACTTCTGAGTTCCTGATAATATACTCTGGATTACCAGGAAAATTACGATCTTCACAAGATCAAACAAAGCTATATTGAAAAATAAAATAAATATAAAAGTAACAGTATGGCATTTAAATCCTTAAACAGAGCCACTTACTACGGGAAATTTTGCAGCTGCAGAACGGCTGTTTAAAAGAAACAGCACTTTCTCCAAAACTCTGTATGACGAGAAAAGATAATATTTCTAAAACCAGGAACCTAACTCCAATTTTCATTTATTAACATTCTTCACCTCTGTGCATGCAGGTGTAAACAACGCAGTAAAAATGACCAAATCACTACAGGAAGACACGATAGCAGATTACGGAGATCCCACCACAGGCAAAGCATATGCTTGATGGCAAATCTTTCCCCCATTTCCTGCATTAGATATTCATCAGGGTCTGACTCCTAATTGAATGCAAATAAAGATATAACAGGTTTTTGCATATGAAGTGAAGATATAGAACATCTGTCTCTTCACAGCCTTTCAATGTACCTTATGTGGCATTAAGCAAGTAAGAGTTTTGCCTCATCAGCTTGTAGGAAACGGTTTGAAGAACAGTATGACTGAACTAAATCATTCCACTGCTGCTCTAAAAAGTGTTTCTTTTGTCTCCCTGCACACTCTCAGGTGATAAAATGCCAAGTTGAGCAAAATCAGTTTCAATGCCAAAAAGATGGACTGCTGGTGCAGAAGGTTGCAAAACTATTAATAGCCTTGTACCATCTCAGGCTTAAAAGATGATCGAAAAATATCGGCTAGTGTTTTGGAATAAAGCATACATTGCTAGCTAGCACTATCCCAGTGAGCTGTTGAAAGTATTTAATGCATATGCTTAACTGCAAACGTCTTCTGCTATTTTAGATTCTTATTATGGTAGTCATTTATGCTGCTTTTTTACTTTCTGAGCAGCCTAATTCAGTAATTGTGTTTCCGGTACACAGTAGCCATTTTGTGACCCTACCAGGAAAAGCTACAGCACATCTGAATTTAAGAGTGTCCTAAAATTAGCTTACATGTTTATATGTTATATCATGTATGAACACTGAAGTGGAAATAAAATCTTGGTTAAAAATTAGCTACACAAAATACCTGCAAGGTTTCCAGAGAGGAGCTAAAAATGGGACAGTCTCCTACAACCATTTCCTCCATTCATCATTCTTTTGCAGGATGTACCTAAGAAAATTGCATCTGAGCTTTCTCCAAGCCTCTAATTAAAGGGCATGCATAAAGTAGATGAAGTTTAAAATCAAATCTAAAATGTGTATTGTAAATTCAGCTATTGAACAAAGTACTCTAGTATCAAGTATCAAAGGATGGCATTTAAAAGCTTGATACTATTCCATGCTTGATACTATTCAGTGGTGTCAGGACCATAACTTGGTGCTCATGGAGTTTGAAAACAGTAAATGTCCTACAAACTACAGAGCCTTTTGCTGGCTTTCTGCAGACCTCAGTTTAGGAACAACTGCCTTAAAAACATCATAAATGACTGTCTCAGGATTAAAATGAGGTGCATTCAAAACCAGTAAAAGGTGTAATTTATAAAGAACAGATAATACCAAATGTCTTTACCTACAACAGCATACTTATACACAACCACAAGAGATAAGTTAGGGATTGGAAGTCCAACCCCCCTGCCAGAGCAGGACCATAGAATCTAGCACAGGTCACACAGGAATGCATCCAGACGGGTTTTGAAAGTCTCCAGAGACTGAGACTCCACAACCTCTGTAGGGAGCCTGTTCCAGTGCTCTGTGACTCTTAAGTGAAGAAGTTCTTCCTCATGTTGAGGTGGAACTTCTTGTGCTGTCGTTTACATCCATTGCCCCTTGTCCTATCACAGGGTATAAGTGAGAAGAGTTTGTCCCTTCTTGACACCCAGTCTTCATATATTTATATACATGTATTAGATCCCCTCTCAGCCTTCTCCTCTCCAGACTAAAAAGCCCCAAGGCTTTGACCAAGGGCACTGGCCAAGCAGATGACTAGAATGGGAAAGAACTGGGCAGCCTCTTCTCTATAATAAGTGTCAGGGGATCTTTCATTCTGCCCTAAGTAGGCAAGCATTAAGTTCTCAAAAGCCTGTTGAAAAGACTCACAGGAGGATGTGCCCCTCTCTGTACCAAAGAAGAATAAAGGCTAAGATTTCACTGCAATTAAAACAAACAACTATCCTTAATTTCTGTCAAACAGTAGATGTCTCCCTTTGCCAGTATTTGAAATGTGTGTAAATGTTGTTAGGGTACACATCCATGGCCAGCATTACTAAGTCTTATTTTTTTTTTAGCCTACATTCCCATCATGCCGCATAGAAAAATCTGTGGGGGATGAAAGATAACACTGAGTCCAAACCCTGAGAACAGAGCCTCATGAAAGTAACAAATTATAAACTCTACTGAAGAGATTTTCTTCAGAAAGATCACAGGTCTCATGCTTTAGTCATGGGCTGTTCTTTTGCCAGCAGGTTCAGAAGGAGTGATCTGTGAGAGCTAAGTGATTTCTTTCAAGTAAACTGCTCACGATGACTACAGAAACCTCAAGGATTACAGTGCACAAACAACGGGAGAAAAGCTGCTTCAAATAATACACCCAGACAATGGAGTTGCCATTATGGCATCAATGCAAAATATGGACAGGGATTTAAATGAAACGGGTGATATCTGTATACTTTGGAGGGCTCACGTGTGCCAAATTTGGCAGTATGAGTGTTCATATTGCTTGTTGCTCCACCCTTTGAACAAAGAGGCTAAACCCCCTACGTGCAGGAGTTGGTAGAGCACAAGCAGTTTTGCTAATCACACTGCATGCAAAAGCAAAAAGACAAAGGAAACTAGTAATGCTTAGACTAGCATTGGGGAAATAATTAAGCATGAATGAAATATTGTATGTGGATTTGAAATGAATGTTCTTGGAAACAATCGCGCTGTTTCAGTTGTGCTGCTTTCCCCCTTAAGTTTCACAAAGTGATTTGCATGTCATTTAAATAAATACCATAAATTATTGCAAACTTTTTTGTTTTATTTACATGTAAAAAATGTTTATTTCCATTATTGTTTGAATTATCTGAGATGAGTGAAATGCCAGAGGTCTGAGAGGAAACTTGTGTCTCCTCAAAATACTAGATATTTCTCATGTGTGAGTGAGCCAGGAAAGAGAACTCCACTTTGTCTTACATAGACAATTAATGCTTTGTAGATTTAACAGAGATACAGGATTAGATCTTTCAGTTGAGCCAAGCTGGAGCTGCAAGCTGGTCAAGGGTACCGGTATATATAGTCTTGTACTTGTTAGGGCTTTGTGGCCCTCTTGAAAACAAGAATAGCCTCAGTGCTGCTTGTCTGCTGGCATGCAACATTCTCTGGCCAAACGTGCTTTTTCTGGGCAGCTTAGCTGTCTGGGGCTTAAGCACACACAGTGAACAATGACAACAACAACTCTACAGACACACTGAACTTGCGCAAGCCGCCTGAGTGCTCAGCAGCATCTGCAGTGTACACACTGGGTACAGCTTTCACACGCTGGGAGGTTAGGACACTGCTAACTCATCTCTCTGATGAATTCTCTGTTTCTCTCTGAGAATTCATGAGATTTAGCTTCAACCACTGTAACTTACAAAGCCTACAACTGTAACTTACAAAGCCTACACTCTTCTTCTCTGATGCTTATATTGTTTTCACTTCCATTCAGTGTTATCCACACATCACCAATTTGATTTCACCTCTGGTAAGTTAATCTGCCTCCTTTTCTGACTGTGTAATTAAATATCTTTCTCAGAGTTCTTCTCAAACCTGCTTTCTCCTCTCTGTTGGGGGGATTGACAGCATCCGATTCAGAACCCTTGCCATTCTGTGCATTCAGATAATTAAAAAGAAATCAAATTATTGAAATATAGATCCTAATCCAGAAAAGGGTGAGTATAAGGGTAGCCAAAAAAGTTAGGCAGGTGCACATCTGTTTTGCAGGATCATATAGGACCTGTGGGCTGCTGAAAACAAAATAGAGGTAGCAGCGCCTGAAAAAACAAGTGACTTTATCATCTGTAAAAGGAGGAAATTAGTATCTAGCACAGATTTTAATGTTCTGGCCGTAAGACAGCAAATGATCATTCGGGCTTCTGACCGGTGAAGACTGCCTGTGGGCTTCCTTCACAATGCTTTATTTACATCTGGCTCCTCTCTTCAAGCTCTTTCCAGGCTGCTTTTTCCCATGGTCTATTGTAAAATATGTCTAACATTATAGATTGCAAACCAGATAAATTCATGATACAGAGGGTTTCTTCACAGAAAAATGTCTTACAGTCTCAATTTCTAAGGCTTTTTTTTTGTTCTATAAAACAAGGGGTTTGACCTGCTTCCCATCTTGGATACAAAGGCATCTATTTCTCTGGACTTTACTTAGTGGAATCCTACATTTTACTTCACCATAATGGAAGTAAAATTGATGATTTCCAGATATCACTAGGGTGTGCTGTAGATCATGAAATTTCAGTAAAGCACAGTTAACAGGGAAAAATCTGGCTGCTATACTAAATATTTTTATATTAAGTACAAACATAGAAGCAACTCAGCACTGACTCAAATTCCTTTTAAAACAACATACACACTCAAGAGAGGAAATGTAACACCTTAGCAATTTAAAAGAGTTTTGTTACACAGGCTTTGTAAACACAGTGTGGTACACAACAGAGAACTAACTAAAGTCAGGCAGATAAGCAAACACCTAATTGACACATAGATAACTAAAATCCAGGCATCCCAGTCTGGTGGGAGTTGAAAAATTAACTAGAACCAATATCCATAACAAACCAGGTAATGAGCAATATGGGATGCTTCATGGAATACTTTTATAAAAAAAAAAAATATGAGACTGTTTACATCACTGGAAGTCACAAGGCCTGTGGATGAAGAGTCAGGGGATGAATAGCAATTATTTTTATCAATTAATGCATATAAACAATGGTGCTGAAATTCCCAGGGTGGATAACAGTAGAATTGAACCAAATTCATAGCAGAAAACCACACCTGTAGGTATCAGCTTTTAGTACAAGGATGCCCAGCACGGAATGATGCTGGGAAGGAGACTGTAACCTCTGGAAAAAGGAAAGTGCCAGCACCCAGCTCTTGGCTTCCACCCACTTCTAGGAGGTGGCGATCCTTGCTACAACCTGCATCCAACCAACTACTCAGATCTTGGGAGGAAGCATCTTCCCACTCTTGGACCTATAACCTTCAGCCTATGAAGGAAACATATACCCTTGTACACTGTTCCATCAACTTCCAGTGTAGTCATGGAGTAGTGGCAATAAACCCAGTCCAATACGGATGCTGAGTCAGAAGAGCTCTTACACGCACACTCTTTAAGCATACATTTACACTAGCAACCACAGACTGACACGTGAATTTAAAAACATGCACCTATTTGAACACTAACAAAAGCTTAAATGGTTTACTGCACTGAGGCCCCAGCTGTCAAGACATATCCAGTATGCCATAGTTAGTGGTAACAGCAAACAGAATCATCAGATGATGCTTCAGTAGGCTGTATGAACTGAGTTTGGTTGTCTTACACCATGGACCATGTATTCGTTATTGTAACAATTTGTATTACTATTTGCAGCATCTAGGGGACCCCAATCAGGGCTCCATTGTTTTACAGACTCTACAAGCACAGAGAGATAGGATGGCTCTTATAATGAGTACATCACAAGCCCCACTACCATAATTAACATTGATTAGCATCGATGCAAACAGCATGGGAAGACAAAGAATTTGCCAGTATGGGAGATGAGGTACTCTCGCAGCCTTTAAGGTGGCTCCTTTAGTTCCCAACTGCAGAACAGGGGGAAGGCTGTTTCAGTGGGGAAGGCTGCAGTCTCCAGCACTCCCAGTTAACAGCTCCCATGAGCACATTCTAAGGACAGAAGATTCAAAGAGGCATCTTTGTCACTTATTAATCCACTCTCTGTCACAGGCATGTACTTTACACAGTCCTGCCCTTAAAATTATCAAGAACCACTGCAAAACAGTTATGAGTGCTTTTTCTTTCTACTCAATGCATACATCTTTCTGAAAACATACCAGGTTGGCTGGAACAGTTGGACTAGACTGTGTATCAATGCATCAACCTGAACACTAAAGAAAGCTTACTATTTGGCATCACAGATCAATATTAGTGTGAAATGCAATCAAGAGTCAGTCAGGCTTTCAAAGAATGTAAATCAACTGAATTCAAAACACCACTATAAAACCTGCTCCCTAATGTCTAAATGGGATATCTCCCTGCTTCCCAAGCCCCTCTTCCCAGCATTTATTACTCTTCCTCAGTACAGCTATGAAGCTGTATGATTGCAGCCACCACAATCAATTCTGATCAAAAAGGACAGCTGATAACCTCTGATCTGCTTAATGTTTTAGAGGAAGAACTTCTCTACTTATACTTCTCTTAAGTTTGTTCATTACATTTGTTAAGCGCTTTAATTCTCAAGGATCTACTGGAGATACAGTGAAGAGCCCCTGAACGCCAGTTAAGAAAAAACCTGTAATGAAAATAAATTTACACACACCTATCAATTGCTGCGAGTCCTGTAAGTTGTGAGACCTTTCTACATAAACATCTGCTGCAGAATTAAATCTGATACATTAATAAAAGCCCTCCCCACCCAAATCAAACAATGGAAGTATAACAGTTACCCAAGCAGTTAAAAGATTAAACCTTTTAAATAAATAAATTTGTGCTACACCAATTTATGTCACTGTGGTACTTAAGGCGAAACCTTTTAAAGGAATAGATTTACTGTGCATACAGATCTCCACTGGGTATGTGTAATTATGCAAAGGCAAGGCATTACTTTTAAAGTGGATGAATGGCTGATACTTTTTGATTTACTGCTAGAAATAGAAAAATGGTAATGGCATGAAATAAGCATTTGCAAAACCGCTTTGGCAGACAGAAAATGTTTGATTTACCTAGGGCATCCATCAGGTTCTATACTTTAGATCAAAGTAGATAAATGGAAAGGCAAATGGATATTTGGGAGAAAAAAAAAGAAAAAAAAAAAAAAGAAAAAGAGGCCTATAGCTTTTCTGTCAGCCCTACAGGAAAAAAGCCTAAGGCTCTTTGGATAGAAAGAAGACATTATTCATCAGTGCTCTGACAACTACAGCTTTCTGTATTTACCTGGAAAGGTGACAGGGGCATAGAAGTAGTTGTAACCGTCTCATTCTGGGACGGATATTTAGAGGTGATTTGGAGGTGACTGACATAGCTCAACATTGTCATCTGACACTGGAAATGTCCAGTGTGGAAATGAGCCACATTTTCCTCTCAGCTCCTAGTTGTTCACCATCTCTCTGCGATTCTGGCTTGAACTCCCATTGGTAAAGAAGATATGTTTCAGTCAAGACACACAGACCCCCAGAACTGAAAACTAGTGCCTTCTCAGATCCTTTTGAAATCTGTGCAATAGGAAAGCACATTGACAGTAGGACAAGGCTTACTGAACAAGTCAGGAGAAAGAAGAACCAAAACTCAACTTCTTCCTATAGCAGAATTCTTGCTGGATGTTCCTAGTGAAAAGCCTGATTTCCAAGTGGCCCACGGTCCTGTTCCGAACTCCTCCTGTACTGAAATGCATCACCAGAAGCTGTGTAGTGTATGCACTGTGTCAAACCCTTAAAGCATTGTTAGACCTGTGGTACATGTGTTGTACAGATGGTCTAACATGCACAGTAAATCCAAAAAAGTCTGGGAGGCATTCAATGTGTTGTGCTTGTGCAAATCCACAGGAAGGCAGAACCACATGAGCCCCAGCCACATCAGATGTACTGCCAGCATGCACACCCCATGCAGTGAGCATTTCCAGCAAGTGTCAGGTTTGCTATAAATGCACGGTAGAAAGGATTTGCTAATGTGCCCAGTAAAGGCTGGGGTTACTAGACATCTGGAAATCATGACAAACATACATAATCCTTGAATATAACCTCTTGACAAAGTGTCTGGCTGGAGAAGGGCATGTCAGGAGAAACTCAACATACATCCCTCTGCCTGCTCCATCAGGAAATAATAGAGAGTAGGTTCTGTCCACATCGTTATGAGCATGAGCAGCAAATCCATCAGCTGCTTCTACATCTATTTATTCTATGGAAGGGCTGCCAGCTCTTAAAAGGCCAAAGAACTATCAAAACTCAGGTCTTTTGCCTAGACAGGTGAAGAGGACAGCCGAACCTATAATTACACTATAACAGAGAGCTGGCTGCTCTCTTGGATACTTGTTCCATACATTTATCATAGTGAAATTAACAGATACCTGCTCCTGCTGACGTATCCTGTGTTTTAACTCAGTATCTTATCCTTGGCCATCGAAATACAGGTTACCCTGTATTTAACCATGTATTTAACCCTGTAGGTAACCATGAGCCACCTGTTCTATCTGACTCTGCTTTCAATCAGGGGGTTGAACTAGATGTGCTCTTTCCAACCTCCACTATTCTCTAACTCTGTGGTGAAGATCTTTCCATTCAGTTTTTTAGATGCACTTGCCTTCCTAGAAGTCATTCATGAATTGCTCCTCTATCATACGCCATGGTTCTCACTGTACACAGCAAGTTCAGAGACTCTGCATTTGTGGAGCAGGCCAAATCCTCTGCAGTGATGTGCAGTTATCAACAAAAAATGACTACAAAATGTTACATTTTACCAATAAGAGACCAAGAAGGATGATGCTAGCCTTCTGCTGCATTCCAGTGTAAACAGCCCTTATACATAGGGCTTTACAACATACAGCTGAGGTAAAAGACAACACACATGAGGTGAAACCCCACACATCCTCAGACCAGGCTCAGCAAGTAGCACCTACACCTCTTATTCCTATATGCCCTCCAATTTCCACTCCACGCTTCCCAGGCTTATCTTTAGTTATACAACCCTACTACAGACTTCTACATGTATAAACTCTTAAATGAAGACTGTAAGACCACCAAATGCATGTGCATCTCTAACAGTCAATGTATGTATGCAAGCTGAAGATTTGTGCACATCCAGGGATATCTGAAAGTTATATACTTTGTAGAAAAAGTCATTGCAAGCTTCCATGCAAGGAATAAAATAAGTGTTAAAATATTGAGCTGAAGTAAGGCCAGACTGTATTTCCCCTCCTGTAATAAATCGGCACTATATGTATATATTAAATTCAATCCCTTGATATGTCCAGTTTCAGTGATAAAATCTTAGTGAGCAGAACAAAAATTATTGGGTAGAAATCGATATACTTGCTTGTTGTCCTTGATTGGCAATAATGTGACATTTTCTCCTTGACTGTAAGAGGTGCTTCTGTGATTTGAGAACATAAAGAAATTCTCTACTTGACAGATTTATCTAGCAGGAATACGCTAATGTCCTTTGACCCGCCTAAGAATAAATACGACCTACCAAATTGTCATTTTTATGGGTATTTACAACTGAGGCACTTTGTAAACCTAAGAACTAATATTTCCCAAAGGAAATCTGTGCTCTAGAATCTTGATAAATTATTGAAACATACAAGCTACTACCACCCCTACAAATTTTCTCTTCTATTTCTCCTATTTTTAGTTACACAGGAGTTGTCAAAGCAAATTGGACCACTGATCTATTTCTCTGGGTATGTTGCTGTAGCCACAGCTTCATAGGAATGCTTCAGAGGAATCCTGTAATATTTTTGGCTACTCGATCAAGCCTGTGCAAAAAAAAAGCTCCTGAAACATTAAAGTTTTCAGTGCCTGACTGAAATACAAGTCATAAAATCCTTTAAGATCTCAAATTACTATTAGAAAAATATTACAAACTACAATTGCCTCAGCCCAAATGCCACCAACTGCATTTGCTCTTATGAATGCTTCAGCTGATACTTTAAACAGTGTAAGGAGAAAAATAAGCTATCTCAGTTCACCTAAACTCAAGTGCTCACCACTTCATGGGTGTGCTGCAGATACTCTGTAATTTAGTAAGTTGTTGCCAGCCAACTACATCCCTAGTTTCTTAATTCTCCAGGCCAGGTGACCCAAGAAGCCTTCACTTGATTGCAGTATCTCAACTCCATTTCACCCACTCTCCCACTTGCCACATAAATTTCTTTCATCATCTTTATGCTGCCTCTGCCCACAAAGGCTTTCAGAAAATACAAACTACCTGCAGAGGAGAGATGAGGACCACCGTGCCCTTCATGGTTTTCCTCTAAAATATAATAGTACAGGAATATACCTATGTAGCTTGGTGTTAAGAAAACATAAGATTTTGACATGCAACTGATAATTAATATTATCAACCATAACAGAATGGTTGAAAGTTATTTCCTTTTGTCCTTATTATGCAGCTGATAGGTAACAAAAAGTCAGCACTATTCAGGACAGTATCTCAGACATGAGACTTGCAGTATTTTTCCAGAAGAAGCTTATTGTTTCTCCTCTTGGTTATATCCCTGTACAACAATACAGATCCTCTCCAAGACTTCAAACACATTGGATTTTGACTAAAGCATTGTGACGTGGCACTTATCTCTTACTCCATTTCTAAGGGCAGCTGCTTTTCTGTTTTTATTTTGTGCATCTGTGGACAAAAAACCCTCTTTTCTCTAGCACAAGAATGTATTCATTAAGTCAGTTCTTGCCTTCAGCTTATTCTTAGTCTTCTGCATACTACAATCTCTGTATACGCACAAGAAAGGCTTGAGAAACTGAAAAAGCAGGAAGATGGAATAAACAATGAGGCAGGAACTGTGGGAAACTTGAGCATTTTTTCTTGCCCTTACTGTGCTGCCATCCTTTTCATCTGTGTTTACCGCTGAATTCAGGATTCCTCCTACTTTTGTATAAAACATTATTTCAATGCCCTCTGTGTTGTGACCCTATTCTGACAGCAGTGTGACACAGCACAGCTAATATGGTGACTGCAGCATAAAGTCAAACAATTCTATCTTGGAACGCTTGATTTCGTAGCAGATTTAGATACTAATTTTTTAAAAATTTTGTATATTTAACTTACATTTTTACACTTAATGTTGTTCACTAAGTAATAAAAAATTCCTAAATACCCACTGAATTATCATCTCTTACCCATAACACTGGATATTCCATCTCCTGTTGCATAGGTAGTAGGACAGAAGTAGAAGCTGCATTTTAATTTACGAAGCACCAAATAACCCAGTGATCTACACAACCAAACAGTATTTCTGTTCCACTCATTACAAGAGGAGTGATCTCTCTTGGAAAAATAAATGATTAAATACTGTTTGCTGTCTGACAGAGAATTTACTTTGTAAAGCAACAAAAATCTGACAGTGACAGGAAAGAGGGAAGTTAAACATAGACAGAGAATAGTAGTTTCACCTCAAATCAGCAAAATCCCCTTCTGATATCTTGAAAGAAACCTACCTGTCAATAAGATCAACATTTTTAATCAAGGTAATTATCCTCACATCTTTTCCTATCCTTAAGTGTTTAAGGAGAAACACCTTAGACTCTTCTTACCTTTACTACTTGTAAGCTTCAAACTATAAACAAAGAAACAGATTATCTTGTGAATTGCATCCCTTTTGTCTCATTGTTTGTCTCATTTCCTCTTTGTGCATTTCAAGACTGGGGTGAAAAGGCATTTATTACTCTAAACATTTTGCTAGAAATCCTCTGGCCTTGCTTTCACTTCAGCTGCTGCCCCTGCTTCTTCTACCTGCTGCAGGCTTGAAGAGGCTGACAGGAAGACATTGCATCTGTGTGCAAAGCATGGGTTAGAAAGGGAGTCATCTATGAAGGCCTGAGATAGCACATAGGCAAACAGTAACTTTAACAACTGAAGAATAATCCAGGACAAGTATTAAATAGGTCTGTCTGGACCTGAGTGAGTGAGTGTCAAAGTCTTTTTGACAGATGATGCCCGGAATACAAATGCAGTCAGGAAACTGCATTTTCAATCCTGACCAAGTACAGACTTTTCAATAGAAGATTCCTAACTAGTTACCATATGAGAACAATGGGATTGAAGTTATTAGCCCTAACACAGGTCTTTAGCAGACATCCTAAGGGGAACAGGGTTTTTAATCCCTAAAACAAGTATTCAAAGGATCAAATAATCCTTGTAACTACAAGTTGAACAATAGTTAAGAGAAGAAGGGGAAGGGAGGGCAGGGAAACAGAGAGAAATTCCATAATACCTGAACATGAACAATTTATTGCAAGCCCCAGTACAGGCACGGGTTCTTACAAAAGCAAGGAGCTAATTGGGTAGGTATCCCTGACAGTTCTAAGGCAGGAGTACAGCTCTGTCTCTGGAGAATTTTAGGTTCTGATGGCATTTCTGCAGCTGAGGCTGTAGAGTGGAGGGTCAATTCTAGTATACATCATAGCATATTAGCCCACAAAAATAATATCTGAGCCCAATTCTCCACTCTTTCTGAACAATTTATTATTTAATCACATACATAAGCACCACAAATGTGCAAGACAAAAAAGCCTCAGAGAGTTCTGTTCCTAAACACAACTTCTGAATTCCTCAGCACAGCAAACACTGACTGGATGTAAGGGCAAAAGTATATGAAGCAAATTAAGTTCTTGCAATGCAAACCTTTAATAGTTTCTTTTTGAAAATACATACATCTAAATCTGTTCTTAAACTAAGGAGCTGTGAATTTTGCTACAGATACCATCCCTTATTACCATAATTATCCTGCAGAACTTCATCTTTCATTTAGGAAAAAATGTCTCCCTAAGCACACATAGCAGCAGAGATGGTCTTGGAAACATAACCTTAGTGTGAACTCACAGTCTTAACTGAAGAGGCTGCAAACAACCTGAAACTATAGCAAATATCCCCACACACTTCTCTCGAGAGAACCATGCAACATATCAACTTGTCATGGATTTCCAGATTTTGCTAAAGCCAAATATTTTGGTTTCCTTCTCCCTTCCTGCTATGCCTGCAACTCCTTTGTATTTCTCAGTTTTTCCCCAGTGAGGAGTTTGTTGGAATAGGTGCAGGAAACAACTGGACTCCAACTTGTAATCGCATTGTCTACAGAATCAAAATAATGAAAGGAAAGAACAGCCTAGCAATTGGATCAGCTGCCTAAATGACACAAGCAAATAAACTATTGGAAAATTACCCATAAAGCTTACATATTTTCAACATCAAAGTAGGTAAAAAAATAATCTGTCTTATTAGGCCCAGATATAAATATCTATGTTTTATGCATGGAATGAAGGTTTATTAAGATTAATATATTGATTTTGACCACAAAGTCTACTATTGCCAGTGAGTTTAATTTATCTATAATTGCACTAAAGAGACTCCCATTTTACTAGGTACCTTTCCTGTACTAAAGGTGATACTGAACCTTCATGTCAAGTCATCTTGCTACACAAACGGACACTTATGTTCTCTCTTCTGGTTCATAAGTTAACAACAGGAACTACACAGGAAGTTCAGGTGGGCACATCAGGCAACTGAGCTGCGGGCATTACTGTTTATTTTCACAATCTATTTCTAATTTTTTCTGCTCAGCACAGAACAGACATAAGTACAGCAACTATGCAAGAGCAAAACCTGAGAGAAAGAAGAGATTCAACAAGAAAGCGAGGCCACTATCTGACATTTTAAAAGGGCAAATCGAAAGCAATCAACACCCAACAAAATGCTCAATGTAGGATGAGGTGATAGCTTAGGATATACTTAGGATACTGTAATGAGGCTAACAAGTGCTGTGTGTTTTAATGTAAATTAACACAAGATAATCTCTTCACATATTTAAGTGATGCACTTCAAATTAATTAATACATATTTAATAGAAGTCTTCTTGAGCAGCTGTTATTTACTTCTGGAGTTTCTACACATTAGCACTGCCTGCTTTGTTCTGCTCTGAAGTTGTTCACGCTCCAAAGTACTTTAACAACTTGGGCTGTATAAAAATTGAACACTCTTCCCAAAAGAGACAGCCTTTCTGATAACTTCATATTTTTACATTAAATATTCAAACACTTTCTGAACAAAAGGTCAAATTCTATTTACAGCATCTGTGTGAAACAGGCAAGCAGATGCTTAATGCTGCTAGACAAATACTTTTGGCACAAAGAATGATAAAGAGGTAGTGATCAGTCACATTTCCAGGCTTTAAAATCAGCTTTTCTTTACTTCTGTTCCTTAAATTCTGCACTTACCATTCATATGTAACAATACAGATCCAAATTATGTCCTGGTCCTTCCGTAAGTGGCACACAATGGTTTGTTAAAAGAACTCCTGACAGTGTTAAGTGTTGTCTACAGTGTTCATTGCATATTATGAGTATTACCCCAACTCATTAGGGTTTAAAGACTACTGTGTATGACATTACTTCAACCACATCTTGCATACAGCACTGAAGAAGTTCTCATTACCCCTTCTACTCAGGTGAAAACCCCTTTGAGTCTCAGTCACTTCTGAGTTTTTAGGTAACACATTCACAGGCACGAACGTGACTTTTGGCAACTGTAATCAGGTTTTTTAAAACATAGTTATCATCACTGAACCATCCTTATCAGTGTATGGGTTGTAGATTTCAGCTGACTTCTTCTGGCTACTGCTCATTGCTTACATGTCAACTTCTCTTACGGGTTTACTGAAAATAACTTTCAAATTTGGTAACAATTATATTAGCAAACACCTACTGGGACAATCATCATTAAATATTCTGAGCAGTGATTTATAGAAATACATGCAACTTGTGAAAGACCTGAAAACAGTCCTAAATACACAAAAGCGAAAATATGTACTAATTTAAGCACACTGATATCTAAATTAATTATTAAAAAAATTATTTAATGTGGTGTTTTTCACAAGAAGGAGGACATAAGACTGAACTTAGTAGTCAGGCTAACAACTTAAAAGACTAAAGCAGATCAATGCTTTACATGGTAAATATGCTGTGAGTAAATTAGTGTGTGGATGACAGATTCAGAAAGTATCTCCATGATCCTCAAATAATTCCTGCACTGCCTATGACCAGCCACTTGGAGTTAGAGCTGTAGATCCAAGGGAGGAGGAAGATTACCTCTATTTTATTCCTCCCCCTTTTCCCTCGTGGCTTTACAAGACTGGGCCAACTTTCAGCTAGAATCAGTCTCCTAAAAATCCCTAGAAGGCCACATGAATGCTCCTGTAGGCACAAGAGAAATGGTGGAAAGAAATGGTTGGGACACAACTGTTAATTTTGATGGAAGTCCAAACACATGACAGTTTAAAAACACCTGTGTAAATGTGGACTTTGAAAAAATAGTGCTGGCCACAATAAACAGGCACCTGAAAGGATTTCTATGCATTGAGATTTTGTCAGCATATTTAGGAGGAAAAGGGAGAAAAGCTGAAGAATATCATGGTCGTCATAGTGTCTAAAGAATCTCTTTGCAAGGAGGTCAGCACACCAAAACCATTTCATTGCTTTTCATGTGGGAGACAGACTAGTCCAGAAAAAAAGAAACATAGGGAGACTTCATCTCATGCTATGATGTTCCTGAATCACCATTATGTTAATGAAACTAACTTTCTTGAATTTTTTTTTCTGCCTTTGGAAGGAGGATGTATCTTTTGTTCTGAAGAGCACCCTGCCAGCTAAGACAAAAAATGTGTTCATATACTTAGTTTGGTATCTACAATGACTTTCATTAGCATCAATAGAGGCCTCATGCATAGATGTCAAGGACAGAGAGATCCCAGAGAGCAAACTTCATACCCAGTCCCACAGAATGAAAACATAAGCCTACATCTTCTACAGCCATGACATAATAGGTGTTGCTTGGGTTATTTGAAACTTGCTTAGAGCCAAAAGATCAAATTCAAAGGGAATCTCTTACACCATATCCAGTGAGACTGTCATATTTTCCCTCTACATTTTACCGTAAAAATGACAATCTGTGTTTACCTGGCAGCTTTGGTGGAAAGGCTTCCATCATAATTACACCTTGTACAGACTAGTACTAGTCTGGAGAGGTACAAAGCTTTAGGAGCTTGCTGAAAAATAACAATAAGCCTTCATTAAAATTTCCAATTTTTACAAAAACGTTTTGACTAAATTCTGACTTCAGTTAAAATGCAATTATTTACATATATTCTCTAATAAGAACTGTAAGTAAACCAATTTCCCAATTATCTTACATTTTTGTATGGTATACAATTACCACATTTTTGTAATAAATGCACAATTCTAATGAAAAAATAACGATCTTGAACTTTAATAGAGCCTTTCATTTGAGAAGATGAAAATGCTGTATATTCATTTGTTTATTATGTCTTACAGCCCCTGTGTGATGTAGGTACTATTATCATCATTTTACAGATGGGAAAACTGAAAGGCTAATTAACTTGTCCAATTTACAATACTCCTAGCTGTAAACTTAGGGCATCCAATATTGTACTCATAGGCAAAACAAAACTCAGCTCACCTGTGATGAATATTTACTACAAATTCTTAAACTCCATAAGCATTTTACTTATAGGGGAGAATATATTACACAAGCCTTCTGAGAGCTGGTTTTGCATTGATGATGGCTTTGAGTGCCACAGAAATGCACTGCCTAGAAACAAATATCAGAGCACCAGTTTATTGTAAAGTGTCACCATCTTTCCCAGCTAGTTATGATGTGCATTTTCATTTAATGTTATTAGCCATTCAGGCACGTTTTTGCTTTATTCTGTATGATACATCATACTGCACTTACACACAAAAATCCACTGTTTGCTGACAAACTCATTCTCTCAGTTTACTTATGTGTTCCATAAATTTCTTTACTCGGTCAGGATCAACACCATTTGCCCAATACCCTTCTTTCTTGAAATACGAACCAATTATTAGAGCGTTTGCATCCATGTAATTCCTCACATTCTCTAGAGTCACTCCAGACCCAATCAGCACAGGAATCTTCACAGCATGTTTAACCTCTGAAGAGAAGAAATCCAAAATTAGGGTTAAGTCTCATCTTTGAAACTTTATAAAAACTTTAATTTGCATCATTTTTCAACAATAAAGGTGATTATCAAGAAACTCATCATCATGGTAATTCTTACTTCCACTACTGAATGAAAAAACTTCACTAAAGGTGAAAAAACACCTTTAGCTCTGAACAGCTGCTGAAGAAAATCTCACTTTTATTTCACTTTGCATTCTGTTGTTGTATGAAATGGTGCAGAAGAATATTCCTGGTCACATATCAGAGGATTGTTTCAGCACTATGGAAGATATTAAACTTGGGTCTTGGTACCATACCTTTCAGTAAACAAATTTTTCTTAACATCCAATCTAAACTTCCCCTGGTACAACTTGAAACCACTTCTTCTCCTGTAATCACTATTTACTTGGGACAAGAGATGAATTCCTACCTCACTATGACCTCCTTTCAGGTAGTTGTAGAGAGCAATAAGGTCTCTCTTCTCCAGTCTAAACAATCCCAGTTCCCTCAGCTGCTCCTCACAAGACTTGAGCTCTAGACCCCTCAACAGCCTTGTGCCCTTCTTTGCACATGATTCAGCACCTCAATGTCCTTCTTGTAGTGAGTGGGCCAAAACTGAACACAGTACTCACGGTGCAGCCTCACCAGTGCTGAGGTATAGGGGCATGATCACTTCCCTACTCCTGCTGGCCACACTATTCCTGATACAGGTGAGGATGCTGTTGGCCTTCTTGGCCACTTGAGCACACTGCTGGCTCATGTTCAGGTGTCTGTCAACCAGCACCCTCAGGTCTTTTGCTGCCAGGCAGCTTTCCAGCCACTCTGCCCAGGCCTGCAGCATCCCATGGGGTTGTTGTGATCAAAGTGCAGGACCAGGTACTTGGCCTTGTTAAACTTCATAGAGTTGACCTCGGCCGATGGATCCAGCCTGTCCGGTTCCCTCTGCATCCCTTAATTACCTAACTCTTTAACTGGTTCCAAAAGGAAAAATGGACAAAATATCAAAACAAGTCTCAAAATATGACATATCCACTTTATCTCCCATGTACAGGGGTAGATTTCAGTCTGTGGCCCAGGTAATCACATCCACTATGAACTGCATTCATTCTGACAGAATTGACTGTGCAGAAACTGACCTATGGCTCAGTTACTGTAGTTCGTATTTTTTAGAATAAAACAAAGGGCATGGCTTCTTTGACCCTGGAAAGGTTCCTCACAGATTATTAAAAAAAAAAAAGTTATTAATGTATTTCTGCAGAACTCGGGTCTGAAAAAACCCACAAAACTATAAGAATCCCAGTTCAAGAATTACTGAGCATCTTCCTCTTTCTTTCCATTTCAAACTGACCATCCTAACAGTCACCCATAGGACTGGATGCTTCATCCCTTACTTAGAGAAATCTTGTGAGGCATTATTTCTGACCTTTAAAAATATACAAATGGCTTTAGTTGGCAATAAGCAGATTTAAGATGGTTAAAACTTAACATATAAAAGTCTGCTTCAAAACTCTTTAAATGAAGTTCATCAGAAGCCTAACTTATTAATTATGCTTCAAGGAAGACAAATTATTTATTGCCTTCCTACTTCACCAAAGAAAGAGGATCAATTAAAATGCTCTTGAATCCCTTTTTCAGTCACATATCCTAACATTTTTCCATCTAGGAACAATATCTCTTTCTTACAAACATTCTAACACAAAAATAAAACCATTCCACACAATCCTTATTGAAAATTTTAAACAAGTAAGATTGATCATGCATATATGATTAAAACTACAGTTATTTCTATGCATATTTTATATTCTTATAGTCATCCTGCTTACAGCAACAAAATAATTCATTTGAAGTTATTTATAACATTATTACTGAAATGCTGTTCTAGAAGAATCACTTTTGTTTATATAGTATTCACATGCTCTTAGAAATACCATACCTGCTTTACATAGATACCAATGCATAATTAAGGTGCTAGACTGACCACAGATTTGTGCAGCAGTCCTTTACTATATTCCCAGAGGAACTGCATTTGAAGTCAACATTTGTTTTTACAACAAGTGCATAAGCCACATTAGCAGGTAGTTGTTTTATAATTATTCCACATCATCAGGAAAAATTAAGAGCCAAATAATTAAATAGAGGATGATCACAAATGTGTAAGACGACAGCTTAACCTCACTAGCAAAGGGTAAAAACCAATAAAACCTGAGACTGATGCAAACACTAAAAAATCCTAAAGTAGCAAGGTATCCACTTCCTGCTGTGATCCATGCATGATACATGCAGTCCACACATATCTCCTGTTCTGGAGATTTATTCAGATTGTCAATGTGAAGAAAGGCAATGGGAGTGCTGCAGCGAGACTGGGTTATCTAATTAAGCATGCTACAGACACTGCTTTTAAGTCATTTCCAAGAACATCAAGGTCTAAACTTGATTAGTAGAAGGTGATTTATTACTGGCTGTGTTAACACAAATACTAACTTTTAAGGGAAAATAAAGCAACATCAGTGAGATGTGCTTTTGCATGGCAATGTTCATTCACTGTCAAGATGTCTCTAAACACAGAGCTTTGCTTTAAATCTCTTGGCTTTCTTCTCTCTTTTTTGTTTTTAAACACAGGAAAGGAGACAATTTTGTGATGTTATGGTGACAAGATCTGAAAGTTTACCCAACTTGCACATTTCTCTGTTTCAATAAACTGTAACTAGAGGGCACTGTGCTCTTTCCTGTGACAGTACATCTGCAGACATGTCTTTAATAAAATCAAATAAAATAGTGCTTGGTTGCAAAGCACAATGAAAGCATTTGAACTATGGCATGCACAAGTTACATGAAATAAAGGCCAAATGCTCCTAGCCTGAAAACAATGGCAAAGAGCAGCGTCAAAACAAGCACCACTGTGCCAATAACTTGCTCAACTACCCCTCAACAGCTTTCTCATATGCAGTAATCACTGTAGCGTACACACTATGTTTATGGTAATATTCCACTGTAACACAGTTTTTAAATTTGAAGGACTTTTTCTCTGTCATTAAATCTAGGGTTTACAAAAAGTACCGATCAGAGACTCACATCTCCCATTTATCTCTGAGGGTAATGCAAAGGCAGCATTAGGTCTATTTTGACCAAAATGTACCAAAAGGGAAGAGGGTGAATCAGTCTTGACATCCCTTTTATGAGCAGTAACTAAGGAGGTGACAGTCACAGCCAGCTGTTTGGTTTTATGATGTAACCCATTTTTCACTAGTTACTCAGCTGAGGCCATTTGCTTTGTTCACACAATAACTAAGCAACCATTATGTAAGCTCTGGACACTTAATATGGTCACTTAAAATACAGCCTGGATACAAAGCAGGTATTTCAGCAGTTATAGCCAAAGTGAAAATCTGATAGATTCACTCTCTACCCAAAGAATGTTTCATATTGCAGCAAACTGGACCAAACTTTTGTAACCTCTTAAATGAAAATACGGTTTATTAAATAAATTAATTGTAATTTTAAATGCTCAGCTTTCATTCCTGCTCCTTAGTAACCTGAAGTCTGATTTTTAGACCTTGTACTCTTTTGACCACCAATGCCCTGGTATGCTCAGAGAGCCCTGGAGCAAAGCCTGACAGCCTACATGAGGAATAATGCTGACGGTTGCCTACAAGAAGGCAGTGACACAAACTACAAACAAAACCATACTGAACACAATTCTCTGGTTTGACAGGAAAACACTCATTTTCCACACTCCATCACAAATCAGTCAATTCAACACAAAGACACAAAGGCAAAACCACTCTATATTACTGCACAACAAAGCTGAAAAAAAGACATGACAAAAATCTCATCTGTCTCTTGGTTCTGCTTTCAAGAGATGCTTTGCAGTGTGATGAAAGGTGCCCAATTGTGTGTATCATCATAACACAGCACTTCCAGGACTGCATAAATTCGTGAAATGCAAAATTTCACTCCCATCAACACCAACTTTGTAGACTGTAGATCTGATTCCTTTTAAGAATCTGCTGACATAGATATGCCTAATTTGTCATTTCCTCATACCCTGGAATACTGATTTTAAGTTTTTCTCTCAACTGTTTTATGCCAACATCTTGTGAGAGCCTGTGAACATTCAAAATGCTGCAACCTAAGAAAAATAAATCCCTTATCTGCATGCTCCTGCTTTCATAGCACAAATCCAAACACAAAATTAATGTGTGTACTTCATTACAGCTGCCAACTCTGATTCATTTTGTTCTTTGGACATGGAAAGAGAACAAGACAGAGACTGACATGTTTGTTTACATGAAAGAAAAGCAGAAGCCATGGTGCTGTCTCCTTGGGAGTCCTGTGATAAAACAACAATGGGCCTAGAGGTCAGGTTTTGGTCTCTTGATTCGGGACATCAGTGGAGGTTGCATGTGCATACATAAAAGGAGAATTTAACTTAGGAATTTGCCCTAAGACTTATCAAATCCTTAAAAAAATTATTTAATCTGCATTAAGAGTGATAGGGACATTAACTGCAGGCAGGGTTAGAGCTCTAGATTAATGAAACTTTGCAGCCTCTAAAATTTGCCTAGCTTTCAGAGTCACCTGTTCCATGTATTATTTCTAGTTTACTATACCCAAAGACCCAACTAGTTCAACAGCTTGGTGTTCACACCAAGCCATCATTTTCTTTTCAGTACTGGTGACTGAAGCATAATCATTTATAGCCTATGATTTTGCAAAACATTTAGTATGTATGAAATAACACATTTTGACAAGTTCAACATTAGCTTTTAGAGTGGTTAAGCACATATGATACAGATAAAACCCTGAAAATACTAAATTATTTCATGTTACTTCAAAATATTTGTGGTTTGAGTATCAATGGCAATTAAGTATGTTTTCCATCTTGGTCAGACAGCATATGTTGAATACAATGCACTCTGCATTGGAATTTCACAACATGTTAGATTAAAGCACATGAGCAAAAGTAAAACCTAAAGAAACACACATTCTATTTTATGTAGTGAAACCCTCAAATTGAAGCCATTAATCTAAATTAAAATAAACAAAAAAAAATTCCCCCATGACAGACAGAACTTTAGCACGAAAGCATGAAGAGAGCCCAAACTTATGCTAATATAAACACAGGAAGAATCATAGAATCATTTTGTTTGGAAAAGACCTCTATGATCATTGAGTCCAACCATCAACAATCCTATTACACCTTTGCAAAGGTCAGAACTCACAGGTCAAATGGCTCTCCCTTGATAAAAAGTCCACACCATTTCAAAATTAGCTTGATGCAGTATCTTTCTATTTATTGATGAACTTGTATTCTGTCTGAAAATCTTCTAAGCAGTACTTCCCCCGGTATTACTGTTTGAAATATTGCCTTATCAAAATGCCCCTTTTCTTACAGGATTTACATTTTCATTGTGAAAGATAAAAATGCTTAATTCTTCATAGAATTTTTTTAAACACAATTTTACATATACTTTTTTTCATTTAAGCCTCACAATCATTCAGTGAGATATAAGCTTGAAATAGTTTTCAGTTTCGTCCCTCTGAATTGTTGTTTAGAAACACACAACAGAGTAGCTGAATAGCAGCTCAATCAAGTTAGTTCTGCTGTATCAAATCAAACCTTACAGTGAGAGTTTCTATTCTTTCCTCTTTGTTCCTTAAGGAACAGTGGACACACAGGTTTCTTTCTACATCAATCCAGAAGCCAATTCTGCCTGTTGTCCAACCTTCATATGACAGCTCTCACCTTTCAGCTCCCGAGGATCTGCGGGCAATCCGGTAGCCGTGCCAGTCAGTACAACCCCAGCAGCCAGGAAGAGCTCGGCAGCTGCAGCAGTCTCGGCCACGCTGACATCTGCCGTCAGGGCGTGAGCACTGTAAACAGCAGGAACGGACCCGCTGGTTACTGTCAGCACACACATTTGTTATCCATCTTGTTGAATGTTTAGACTGTATTTCTTCATCTTCCCTGCTGTCAGAACAACCAAACGCAGGCTATGTGGGAGAGGGTAAGTGTCCTGTTTTACACTGGGAAGCAATATTGCAATACGAAGAAGAGGCAAAAAACCCACCCTTTTTCCACCAGGGAATTATAATTGATCTGTCTATTGCTCTGGGTCTCCTGTCTCTAAAGTGATTGCTAAGTGTGAACTACCAAGTGTCAATTGAGACAGCTGCTTACATGTTGAGCACCTGTATTTCAGAAATGTTGAGCACACACAGCTCTCTGACTTCAAGTGGGAGTTGTGGATGAGCAGTCATTCATAAATCGGATTCTGTTGCCTAGCACAGAATTAACACCCTCCACTTCAGAAAGTCCAAGTAACAGAAAGTATAGTTATTACGCATGATATAATCACAGGAATCATCTTACACCACAGTTACAAACATCAGTTACCAGCAGCCTAGCTTTTCAACAGCAGTCTTTGTTACATGGGTGTTGCGTTTTGTCTAAAACCTATAGCAAGAGCAGATTTTAATTTAAATGGTTCTAAACTTTGAAAAAATTCCAGCCATTGCTGCTTCAACACCTGACTTTGTGGATTCTGTATTTCTATTTAAGTACAAAACAATGGCTATGGCCAACATTGCATAGATGAGTTGTGATGGAAACAACCTCTTTCCTGGATCAGCCTGGATGGACTATGCTTGGGAGAAGCCATGCTCTGGCCATGTTTGGAAGCAGCATGTATCTATAGTGATGCCACTCATGGCATCAATGGACGCAAAAGGAAGCACACAACCTCCTGTTCTGCAGCTAAACACCTAATACATACAATGAGGTTGAAACAGAGCTTAAGAATAGTAGGCACCCTAAAAATAGCACAGGGAGGGTAGCCATAAGACAAGCAGCACACTACAAAGATAATTTCTCCCTGTTTAAAAGAACAGGAGGCTAGCAGCTCTCAGTGGCAGACATATTTTTCTACATTTAAAAAAAAAAAAAAATCAATCAACAAATCTTTTAACATTTCCTCTCAGCTTATGAGTCTGCCTGAAGCCAAAACCTCTTTTCCTTTCTTAAAAAGCAAACCCTTTGAACAACCGGAATGATAATGCAAATTTCAATTCATCAGTTGTCAAGACAAAAATAAATCACATGATGTAATCAATTTTTTAAAATAAAAAAGTCTAATGCAACATATTTTTATTTATAGATATACACATGCATGTATATATAAAAAGAAATCATTAGAAAGAAACCACTCTGAAAGGACTTTAAAAGCTTAATTTGACCACACTGCATTGTTTCCTTTCTATTTTCAAATATAGTACCTGGCATTTAAGATCTTCCGGACTTGGTTATTCTTATGATTACCCACATACTACACACAAACGTTTTGATTAGGTTATTTTGCATGTATAATACATAACACTTGAGCAGCTCTTCTGAGGAAAAAAATCCCAGAGAGTGACATCCGAATAGCTGAAAGCACCATGTGACATTTATGATAAAGTATGAGCAGAAACAAAACTGGATTCATCTGTCATAAGTTCCTTCTGTTTGATAATCACAGAACATAATCCATTAATAGACAGCACTGATTTAAGGAGAAGAAACCAGTATTATAGGCAGGAAGAAGAAAAAAGAGAATAGCTTTTTAAAATGCCAAAATATTGTGATTTGGATGCTTTTATATGACAACTTCTTGCATAAATAAAAATAGCCTAAAAGTACCTAGCCTCCAGAAACAAAATTTCTTTAAACATAATACAGATATACTCAAGTATACAAAAATTCCACTTAATATTCGATGCAAAACATTTTACAGTCTGCTTTTATAAATTCTGAAAGTTAAACAACTGCAAACTTCACAGATGTAGCAACCTGCAGCTTACAGGTGCAAATTTATTTTTAATCATATCCCCTAATAGCACTGCAAGACCTTGCTTGAACAGTAACATTCTCCCTATATCATTAACATTTCCTGACACTAAATAGGCATTAAAAAAAAAACATAAAATGGAAAAAAAAAAGATTATTATTGCATTCGTATTTACATAAAATATTGCTTATATTTACCTATGCTTCTTTTTAATATCAGCAAAAACCTGAATGTTCTCTGCTCCAACTTGTTTTCTGTATCGTAGCAGGTCACCTGCACAAGCATTTATAATCCCTTCATCAGCAACATGAGAAAACACAAACCCTTCAGCCCGGATAAAATCAAGACCTGAAAAAAAAAAAAACAATAATTAGCAATATCTTAATTAAAACTGAGGACTGAAAACAAAAAATACTAAAGCCAGACAAAACTCCACCTTACTGCCCCTCTTCTTTGATCCCAACATGAGTTGCTCCAAATGCTCTATAACTAACCAACCTTGCTTTCCCACATATTTAAGTTTTATGTTATTTTCCACTCATATTCTCTCCGACTTCTTTTCATCTTACCACCCTCAATTCCTCTCTCTTCCATAGGGCTACACCGGTTTTCTCCCTATCCTCATAGTTTCCTTCCCTTTCTCAGCCCTTATCAGTTTGTTCCTGCGTGACTCAGAACAGCTGCACACCCTGCGCTGCTTCTTGCCATCATGGGCCACTGGGCTTGGAAGAAAGGAGGAGCAGTTAGGTCAAACCCTGGCTCCTGTGTCCTAACACTGTGCATTCTCTCTAAAAAAGGGTCATTAACTTGGGTTTTCCTCCCTCTTTCACTGTATTACTTCTAACTTCTATTCCCTTGTTAAACATGCTAGAAGTTGGCCATCAGGTTGAAAAGCATCAAGGACATGGACACAGACTGAAGAACGGCGTTAAATCTTCTTCCTTTAGGAAATTAGGCAAGAAAACACAGCCTGTGGCATATTATATACAACTTTTTTGACTCCATCTGTGTGTAGCTTGAGTTTTCTACACAGCACCACAGCACCAAATTACTTCTAGACCTGTGTCAAAGGTATTAAAAAGATAAGGTTTGTAAAGAGTCAAACATTTTCCACTCCTAACTTACACCAACCATCAACTCTACCCTGTCTTGGTGGAAACCAACATGATTCCCACCATATCCATTAATTTTTTTGCACTAAGAAGGATTTTTGTGAGATAGATACTTAAGAGGAAAATTACAAATAGCAAGACTTTACACAGGTCATTCATCTACACTTATGGACCCTGTACACAGCCTTGAAAGATCTGTGTTGAAATACTGAAGCCTTGGGCCACGGTGTAATAAATTTACAGCCGTGAGGCACAAGATTGAATTCTGACACCTTTACTGTATTCCCCCCTTCTCTCCATCCTTCATAGCCTTGAAGTTTATTTCACCTATTGCTTAACATACATGTAAAAGCTCTGCACTCATCTTGTGCAGCTTTTGTTGGTTTTCCACTTTGCTTCAGAGGTCTCTTCCGAGACCTTCTGAAGCTCTGCTGCTGTTCCAGTTTTGAAGTCAGCTGCACATTTTATTAGTGCTGCCATCATATCAAGGAAGCCAATGCATGTGAAAGCAGCCATCAAGAATTCAATTGCACCCACCAGAGGACTCAAGCAACAGAGGTCTCATCTTAGCACATTTCAAACATAAATATCTTTAAAATACATTTACCAAATGACAAAGTGCTGGTTTATTTTAAAATTCCAGGTTTATTCTAAAAGCCCTGAAGTTGCAGAAACAGAAGCTTATGTCTGATAGAGAAGAGCCATGATGGCAACACAGACCCCAGCTAACAAGAGCCATCACAGATGGATGCCAAATCAAATGCAAGATGTCCCATGCCTTGAGATTAGCAGATTAGCATGGAATATTCTCAGGATCCAAAGACAAGAGTGGGCCACAAGTATAGTTACAGGTGCTAGCAGATGCTGCATAATAAACAGTGCAAACAGCTAGATTGACAGTTCTGCATCTAGGAACAAAAGCTACAGGGTCTATTTAAATCACCTCAGAGTTAAATAAGAAAAAGTAGTTCTCTAATCATAGGCTATTGGAGGGTCCAGAGGTATGTTACATTTTCACAGCAATCATAATGTCTAACTCAGGGGCTATTCATTGAGTAATTCAATTTATTAAAGGCACTGCTTACATGTTTGTTGATGCTTGGTTTGTGTTTCTTTAACTTAGTGATTTAAGACTTTCTGCTAAACATTAGGATCTATCTTAGTTTAACAAGGCTGCACCCTTTCTGGGTTTTGGGGGGGCTATGAAAATACACATTTTAACCAAATGTAATAGGTGCAGGCACCAAATCATTACCCTTCTGTTTTATGAAGCCATAATCTGATTTCGCTAATGAATTCATTTTACGCTCATGAAATTGCAAGAGTGATACAACTGCTTACTTTCACATTTGGCAAGTTGAAAGGTAATAGCTGCTGAATAGCTAATAGGCAGTCCCATTTCTGACTTATATGGGAACAAAAAAATGAAGTAATCTTGCTGGAAAACAAACCCAGGAAATTTCCAATGAAACCTAATAAACAGAACTTCAAGACTACATTAAGGACATAGCATCAAGCGACAAGCTGCTGCAGGGCCCACTCAAGGAACTAGAAATTGTCTTTTTTTTTTTCAAAAGTTAGTGTTACTCCACTTTAATCCTACTTAAACAGCTTTACCTAAACGGATGTGAAGGTCTACCAATTGTAGAAAAATGCCTTTTTTTTTTTCTTTCCTTCCCATGACAAATTATGATTAAAAGAAAAAAAAAAAACCCAGACTGAATACTTTTTTGCTGGGTGAGAAAACATTGCAGGACTGAGCTGATGGAGGAAATAGTACTTTTACTTTATCCATCTGATATGCTGCAAATGTCCATATCACTGTGTTTTAACACTTTGAAAGAGTGAATTTGATGAAACCATTGAAAAACCTTTTCTCAGGTATATTTCTTCCTTCCATGATAAAAACAAAAGCAGCTGGGAGCTACGATTTACTGCTTTCAGAGGTATGGGATCTGGCCTCTGCAAAGCAGCAGCTCTGAATTACTGCTAATATCTGGACTTCAGGCAAACATCTTTACCTTTACACAAAGGCACAATGCCAAGGTAGCTTTACTGGTGGTATCTTGTTTTATATATACAGTAAATCCTGGCTTTCTAATTCAAAAAGCACCTCAAAGACCAATGTTGGGGTAAACCAAAAACTCAGAGGAGTATCAACTTTGCCTGCTAATGATGTTGGAGATACATGCTCTCCAAGCTGCAAAGACCCTTTACTACTCAGGACATCATCTCATAGCTGTCCTGAATTGCAGGCCTGGAAGAAGTATTTCCAGTAGAATTAGTCTAAGCAAAGTCCTCCGCACTCACTGGCCTTACTCCACAGCATTTGTGGGTGCTCTCAAGGCATGCACACCTCTGCTGCAGTCAGCCTTGCTGCCTCCTCTCCACACCACCATCAATGTGGTGGCAAATGAAAAGAAAGCCAAAAAAGCAGTATACAGTTCTACCCAGCTGGGTTGTAGAAAGTGAACCCCTCTGCAACCACCTCTGCTGATGGGTGAGAGAAAGGAATGGTCACAGATAGCAAAACTGTATTTATAAAAGGCATGGATATATCTGGGTACCTGAGGTATCTTCTCATACAAAGTCCCAATCAGGTACCAACTGTGTCAGTACTGATGAAGACTAAAGCAAAAAAATGCAGTTTCACAGTCAGATGGAGCAATAGTTGGACAAGAGAGAGATTCAAGGTGAGGCTTGACAGGGCTTTGGACAGCCTGATCTAGTTGAGGGTGTCGCTGCTCACTGCAGAGGGCGATGGAGTAGATGACATTTGGAGGTCCCTCCCAACCCAGACCATTCTATGATTGTAATTCTAGATGATTATTTTGAGCATCTTCCAACCCAACTATTCTACTCTAAATTTATGAGATGAGAGAAGATAAACTTAAAAACTGAGCCCTGATTAATGATGGGTGTAACACAGGCTCACCCAGGTGTAGGGAAGCTGTGATCTACAGCAGAACCTACAGTCCTTGTTCCCAGGCACCCAGACTGAAGCTTGGAAAGGGACATGAGCATAATTTGCCTCTGGCCCTCTTGCTTAGGTTTTCCACCCTGTGTAGTCAAGACACAGTAGGGAGAGTACCTGAAAAGAAGGAAGATAATACAGTCTTTGGAGTGTGTCTTTCATCTGAACTACTGAGAGAGGTTGCTTTTCTGAGAATAAGTGTTTTGAGATTAAGATGGCTTCCAGTCAAAAATATAAATAAAAAACTGTACTGTTTTTTATTGTCTCAATGTTTTGTGGTCTATGGTTCCTTAGGAACACTATATATTTAATTGAAATGCCTACATTAGAAGAGTGCAAAAAATGAGTAGCAGAGGACTTAAGCAAGGTGTGACAGGAATCTCCCCCACTATTTGTGTGTATAATTGTTCTGATTTGAGCTAAAAAAGGATCAATTCCCTGTTCAGTGATTTTACTTTTCAGCAAAGTCTCTTCTAAGTAACTGCACTTTTTGAAGGTGATGGCATGTTTTTGCAGACAGTGTCAGCTTCTAGACGTGATAATGCTCTGATGTTCATAGATACTACTAAGAATTGGTATGTGGAAAGGCTCTTGTTTATACTTGCTCCTATAAAAACCAGGGTCACTGCTACATCTTGTGGACCACACTGGAATGCCATAAACGAAAGGGTTGTAAGTAAAAATGCTTGTGGGGATGAGCAGACAGGACAGGTAACCCAAACCTGGCCAACAAGGCATTCCATTCTTCAGTATAAAAACTGAGGGATTGCAAAGGTTAAGACTTCTTCAATGCCAGCATTCAATGAGTACTTTCTCCATTCTTCTGCCTTCAATCCCAATCTGTGAGTTCCTGAATCCAGTTCCTGAATCCCATTCCTGTCTGCTGCTGGGCTGAGCACACAGTCTGGGGGAGTTCAATATTGATTTTGTATATATTTAATTATTTTTCTTCTTACTATTTTTCTTTTTACTGTTACTGTTTCATTAAAGCTGTTTTAGAGGTTTCATTCCGACCCATACGTCTTCCTCCCTTATTCCCTTTCCCTTCTGAGGAGAGAGTATCTGTTATATGTTTAGTGGCGACCCCAGCCTCAACCTGTGACAACGATATTGATTTTTGAGTTGGCTAACACTGCCATCTCTGCTTTAGAAACAGAGGGAAATCTAGCTTTCAATATAACCTCTTGAAGTCAACCCAAAACCAGAAGATCAGATACAGTGATGCAGATGGAGGGGGAGCAAGAGCTTTGCAACAAGAGCCATGGCAGGAGTATGCCAAGCCTTGCTGGATGGATGCCATTGGGCAACCACCTCCTCCAACCTGTAGTGCACCTTTTCATGAGCTGAACCAAGAGCTCTCAGCACTGGTGTAAGTCTGCAGTAACCTTTTGGAGTTGGGAGGATGCTGGCAACAGCCGCTTGGGCTCAACAGTTATTTTTTGGTAACATGAGGAACTGTTTATTTCTGTCAAGAGTGGAGACACAGCAGTTCCCTTCTCCCTCAAGATCCTCCACTGCCCCATACCTTTGCTAAAACACCCAGCACAAACATGGTTTTGCTGATATTCCTTCCTTTAGGTGTCTAATTGAATTTAAAAAGTTTGCTAAAGAATCAAAAAAACCCCAAACCAAACAAACAAACTACCCACCAAAGTTCTACACCTTTCCAGAGGCCTCATTCTCTGATTTATTAGTTATTTTCAGATTTAGCCTGTACCTTGTCAATATGCTAGGAAAACTCAGTAATTTCATCTGTTACTATTTGGGTACCCAAAACATGTTTATTAGCATAACCACATGCTGCTGATGTTGAGCTCCTTATAGTCACACTGTAAGCTTGCTGACTTTTTTCCTCCTTTACAAAATAAAATCATTAACTTCACCTAGAGACCACTTAAAATTCCCTATGCAGTTCTTGTCAGAACAGATACTTCTGTTCTGAGGAGTTTCCACAGGGAAAATGAAGTGACTGTATAGTAGCAGGAGATGTTACATATGTTTTTAGCTAAAACACCTCCAGCAAGTATTTATTGTAGCAGATGAATAGAGGGCTTCCTTTCTTAATAGCTACCGATTAAAACTGTATTGACATCAAAGTTATTATCAAGTTGCTACAGAAAACCTACCCAAAGATTTGCTACCTACAAAGTAGCACTCACTTTGCACTTTACTATGGGTTCTGCTTAAAGTGATTTTCTTTTCTTTTTGCTTTCCTGTTCAGTGAACTTGAGACAATAATTTTTAGAGAAGTGCAATGAAATGCATTAAACCCAGACCCTTCCTAGCTGGTATTCTGCAGTTACGGAGCAAATAGTGCAGAACAGTATAGAGCTGAGCAAAACCAAAGCCCTCCAGGAGTTCTTTCCCTCATTAATAATTGCTCAGAAGTGAGGGAAATACATTGCTCCCACACTGTATCACTTGTTTAGTGATCAATTTTGCTCCTAACAGGGTGCATTACTCATTAGTAGTTTGACTATGGCTTTAAAAAATAAGGTACATAAATGTTTTTGCAAATGCCTATATACCTCAAATACCCTGTATGTTTACAATCCCTCAAAACTATAACTGGATTCTGTTAGCATTTTTATTTTAGGTTTTCATACATGTTCTACTACAGCAATAAAAATTAGGTTTTGTCAGTTTGTCAAGTAGATACCTTGAAAATGACAATTTCTGAGTTTAAAGCACTCAAAATCTAGGTTCAAAACGCATTTACTAACAAGAATTCCCCCCAAAAAGAAGGAAGAACTTTCATAACATATTCAACGTAATTAAAACTGCCACTGCAGGTAAGTTAGCCAACATTATTTTGTCTGAAATAAACATGGCTTTCATTTAACATCAGCACCTTTTAGTTTTGCATTCTTACAAAATTACGACTGAGTGTACAATCCATACATAAAAAAACCCCATCACATTACTGTAATCACATATGCAGTTTGGGCAAACACAGGCATTAACCCTTGATTTATAAAATATTTAGGAAGTGCAAGCCTTCCATATTATACCAGCCTCCATCTTTAAATTATGGTATGCTACATATGAAAAACTAAAATTGTCTCAACAAGCATGAGGAGCTGAAAGGTTAGCAAGCTTAGGATTCATGCAATAAAGATAGATTAATTTATATTTAATTCCTCAAAATGCAATTTAATTTTAAGTAGTTTGGTTAGCTGTACATTCAGGTTTTTGTTATTATATAAAAAGCTTCACTCCATCTATTCATTAAAAATACAGGCAACAAAAACTTAGTTTTAACTGATAACAGTAGTAGCAACAACATATAATTCGATGCTGAAACAGGAAGCTTAACCATAGTGGGTTAAATTGATCCTCAAATATAATTTAACTGAAGTAAATAGAGTTACAACATAGGTGGCTTTTAGACATCAGTAGGTTTAAATTAATCATTGTATTTAAACAAGTTTCACCTAGAAAGCTGCACTAGTGGCCTTGGGATTTTTAGCTGCCTCCAACTGAAGCAGAGCACAAGTATCATCTATTATAATCAAGGAGGCATCTTTCTCAAAATCTAATTTCTGCTTTTCCAGGGTACAGTGAGCTTTTCATGTCTCATTTTTCATGGTATCTATGTTAGTGCAACACACAATTTGCAGAGAATAAACGCCATAGCAAACAACAGTAATAACTGATGAGTCATTTCTATTACCTGCAGCAAGAGCAACTGCAATCGCCTGTTGATTTGCAGCACACAGGATCTGGACACCCAGCGCAAGATCAGGACAGGTTTTTCTCACTGCAGTACTAATGACTGTCATTGCTGCAGTTACTTCAGGTCCAGGACACACTGTGTAAGGAAGATCATGCATGTTTTCCATTATCAAGCCATCCTGTGGAGATTATAAAGAAATATCATTAAAATGGAGCAAAAGAACCTTACAAAACATGCTTAGTTTACCATTACGCTGTTCTTATTAAAAGATACATAAGTTTAAAGGTTTTCTTCAAAGGAGGGATTATCTACAGTAAGTTGTGTTGATGCATATAACCACTTATAAAAGTGCTTTCATCAACAGCATGGGAAATCATGAAGAGAAATAAATGTGATTTTAATTATACAGTCATCAATTTGCTTTCCTTTGATCCTTCCTAAAATGTGAATGATAGGCGAATGAGTTAAATCTTATACCTCATTAAAAATAGTGTAAAGTCAAACTTCAATTATCCAAGTGGAATATAGGATATTGAGTATGATAATGGAGGATTTAGAGATAATCAAGACAAATTTCAATTCAATTAATGTCAGAAAGTAAGTGTTATTTTGGCTAAATAAAGGAATTTTTTGTTTGACTGTTCTTATGCCTATATGCAGTGTGCCTAATAGCATAGTCTTAACTATTGGTATTTTTCCTACTCTGGATTCAGAAATACTTGGAGGAAGATACAGCTATTTATTATCTACTATAGCTCTCATTCCACATGGACATATTCTTCGCAGATAATGGAATGATGATAAAATATTCTCCTGATATAATTTATGTGACTTACTAAAAAAATCTTCATACATTATCTAGCACCTCGTATTTTTCCAATCATTGTATAGTATACACCAGAAAGTTTTCAACAACTGCAAATAATTTTCTCAAGGACTAATAACAAAAGTATAGCCTTGAAACATATTTCAAGCTTAATGCTCTGCATTTGCAGTAAGAATGTTAAAAGAAGCTTGAAATTTCTCACCGGCTTTACTCAAAAAAAAAAAAAAGTTTAACAGACAAATTAACTGTACATATATAAAATAAATTCCACTGTCTCTGTTTTATCATACAGCATAAAATGAGAGCTTTTTATTTCTAAGATATCCATCTGAAACAGAATAGAAAGAACATTTAGGGGAAAAAGACCCAAACAATGAAGAATTTTGGTCAATAATAATGTAGAAAATCATGAAAAAAAAAGGCATCCTTTTTAAAAAGCTTTAATATGTAATGCCTCTTTAATCTTTGTTGTAGTGTAGAAGAAGCCCTTTTTGCAGTAAAAGTTAAGACAGTATATAAAATTCAGTCAGCATTTAATGACTGAATTACAGCCTAAGCCACAGATACTACAAATGAACACCTAACATGGAAGATGGGGAAAAATGAGAGCAGAAATAAACTGGTGGAACAACGTGGTCAGTCCATGCACATGACCCACATACATTCAGTACACAAGGGTACAGGTGCCTTTACCAACTGACTTACAGCTGAGTATTTAAACACACAAAATACATGCTACCTTAAAAACTAAAGGATACAACCTAGTAATGGGAAAAGTGTGTATTATGAGCACTCCACAATAGACCTACATAATATTCAGCCCCATTTATCAGCATATTTAATTACAGAATGCCAGTCTAAGAAAACCTCAAGTAGGCAAAGAAAACCCAGATAGGACAACTAACCAATACATCTGTCTTTTACTTTATTTTTATGTCCAATTCGATGTATAATTTAACATCCACACTTTTCTACCTAAGGTGGGAGGTAGCCATATGAGAAAGATGACAACCAATCCTCAGAAAAAAACCCACAGCATTTTCAGAAAAAAACAAACCAAACCCATCCCAACTTTTAGTTGGTTTCTCTGGAATGAGGTCAGGATTGTTTCAGTGGATCTGAACTGACCAAATGGTCACAACTACTGAATCCTTTGTGGTACCAACAGCAGGGGAAATTCCTTAGCTTTTTGCCTTCTGTAACACATAAGGTCAGTCTAAGCAAGAACACAGAAATATGTGGCAAAAGGATTAACATAGAACTATATTTTAACAAAACAAACTCAAAAAACAGAGTGAACCCTCAAAACCAGGTAATTTCATAAGGCCACAAAACCTGGAAGCCCAAGGTACTTGGCTCAAGAATGCTTTACTTAGCAGACTTCACCAAAACCTGGGACACTCCAAGCATATTGTAAGGGCAAGGAGCTAGGATCTGTAAACCTGAAGCCCCAGGCTTTCAGGCAGTCAAGAACCAACCTCAGTAGGACAGGCAGGAATAAAGGCATCTAGGAATGGGGCTCTAGATGCTCAGCTCCTGAAAAGCCACACTAGTAAGCAAAAAAGGAGAATAGGCTGGCAGAATTCCAGAGGAATTTCCTTGTGAAACTGAGTCTACTGGTTGCTACTACTTTGACAGTTCAATATCTGCATAAAGCAAACTATTCTATTAGATACGTTAATGAATTAATTTACAAATTAAGTCAAATCTCCAGCCATACTACTGTGCATAGAAAGTATCTGATTGAATTCAGTTTCAAAATGTAGGCATATGGGAGGATTCCAACATTTCTCTCTTCTGACTTAAAACTTAATATATTCACTTTTCAGCAGCTTTCTCTTCCTAAGGCTTTAAGGTCCACAGTTACACTGAATATTTTTGGTATTAATTTCATATATGTTATTCTTTTGGTACTACCCAATAGACGATGTTCTTTTGCATGTCATGTTTCGCTTAATTAAAAAAGAATAACTTATGTTCTGCAATACAGAGAGCTGAATTACAGATGCCTTAACTCAAAGCTTTCTTTCATATTTTATATAAAAATATAACACCACAGATTTCTGTATTTACTGAATTGATACATATATAAAACAGACCAGTACTATCAGACAGCTAATTAAAATGGTGGAAAGAAAACAGTTATGCTGAATTAAAGTTCTTGGAACTTAAGTTTATAGTTTAAAAGTGTAGGGGAACAGCTACTGTATTACACCCTCCAAAGCAGAATTTATTTGGATAGTATGAGACAAAATTCTAGAAAACACCTTTCATGCTTCTTTTCTGTGGATTATTAAGGTGACTTAAGAGTTGCTTACATATAATAGCTATATTGTAACTAATTCTCAAACAACAGATTCCCATTTTACCTTGAATAACTTCTCAAGTGGTACATGTGCCAAGTGCTGCTTCTATCATAGTTTGCTACTGGAAAACAGGTCATTTAAGTAGCTCTCTGATTATAGAGAAAAACAATTTCCTCAGATTTACCTGGCTTACAGAAATGACCTCTTAAAATATCTCATCCACAAACACACGTGTTACTACAGAAAAGCCTCAAAATTGTCACAACACTATAAACCACAACAGGTATAACAATCACAGAAGCTTTAACTCAGCAGCTACCTAATGTAACTTTTACCTAGGGTGACTTTAACCCCAGTGTCTTCCTTAACAGAAAGGCTCTACCTACAAACACATATATACTAATGGAAACCTTTGCAAGATTCAAACAACTACACTTTACTACAGGAAGAAAGCTGAGGGGGAGGGTTGCACCATACACATATTATATGTATACATACCTGCATGTTTCTATGCAGCAATACTAGTTTATTCTGTCTCAACTATTATTAACTCTAAGTAATTTGAACCCCAACTATCCAACTATCATTGCAGTTAGAAGAGTAATAGGCCTGAAAGCTTCCATTTCTTCAAAAACATGAACATGCACTAGTCTCCGTGAAGAGAGACTAAAGGGTCAGGAGGATCAGAACAGCAATGAATGCATCTCTAGAGACAGCTTTGACAAATGAAGCAAACAAAAAATTGTCAGGTAAGAGGCACCATAATATTTGCAACTCAACGTAGCTTTGTAACTTGTAGATCTATTTTAATAACAGTTTTACTTACGTATCTCTAACTGTCTTTAATGGCAGCTACTCAAGTAGCTACAGCTAGGTAACAGCAGCTAGTAGTAGTAAACTGTCTATCAGTGAAAGTTGGGAACTTGTGCTCTGTTTCCTGGCTACAAAGTGCCACATAGGCTGAACTGAATAAATATAAGTTAACACAAATAGATAGTTTTCTTAAACAATCGCGTATACACGTTGGAGAGATCAAAATGCCTCATAGCTTGCTGCTTATAGAATCTTGGCTAGGGAATTAATTGTTTAGCAATGTCCAAGTACAAAGCATATACATTTTGAGCACAGATGGCTTCCTATCTGAGCACTCACTTGTTTTCATTACTGTGTTCTAATATCACAAATCTTTCATATTTATTATGTTAAGCTGCTAATGTGCCAGACAAGTCACCTTTTTTCTGAATATACTAGGATTTACTTCTAAGTACAATGCATACTGAGTGAGCAAGACCACATACTTTCTTTATTTTTAAATGTTACCACCAATTCAAGCAACTTCAGGCAACATGCAAACAGCTAGTATTAGCAGCATGGTTACATATCTTCTTAAGGGCTACTGTAGGCAGCATTTGTAAATACTGTCAGCAGAAACATTCATAGAAAAAAAACTCTTAAGTTTCCAACTCTTCTTCCATAAGAAATGCAGACAGCTTAACAGTTCACTTGGACTGTTGAGGTGGAAACCCAGGCACATTCTTGTTACAGAAGCAGGATAGTTAGTTTGGAAGGGTGGTAATCTCTATGCAAAAGCCAGGAAGCTCCTGAAGTATCTATCATGAAACCTTGCATCTTTTAAAGTAGCAGGTCAAACTAAACAATTGCAAAAAGTTAGACAACCATACTGATATTTACAAAAGCTCTCCTGATTATCTCTGACCTTTATGGCATTAATAAAGGACTTGTTTGTCATATCACTGTAACCGTTGTGCACAGACCATAAGAGCAAGATGGGTGTTGAATGTATACTGATGTTTTTGTGACTTCTATAAGAAATAGACTAAGCATAACTTGAAGGGTCTAGAGAATAGGTCTTACAAGAAAGAGCTGAGGGAACTGGGGTGGTTTAATCTGGACAAGAGGAAGCTGAGGGGAGACTTCATTGCTCTCTACAACTACCTGAAAGAAGGCTGAAATGAGGTGGGTGTTGGGTCTCTTCGCCCCAGTATCAGGTGATAGGACAAGAGGAAATGGCCTCAAATTGTGCCAGGGGAAGTTCTGAGGTTTAGATTAGATATTAGGAAAAATTTCTTTAGTGAAAGAGTGGTCAGGCATTGGAACAGGCTGCACAGGGAAATGGTCAAGTCACCATCCCTGGAGGTGTTCAAAAACCAGGTAGGTATGGCATTTTGGGACATGGTTTAGTGGACATGGTGGTGTTGGGTTGACGGTTGGACTTGATGATCTTAGAGGTCTTTTCCAACCTTACTCGTTCTATGGCTCACCTCAACTGTCTACCTGAGAAGTAGGTCTAAAAAGTAGGAGGAAAGGTTAAACAGATAGACATGGAATAGCAGAATTTATTCTGTGGTAAATACAGTAAAGTATAAAATCCAAATTAAAATTTTGTGTTAGCATTGTCTTAAACTATTCCAGCTTTATGCATGTCAGCAGTTAAAGCAACTGCTTCTGTACCCTCCATCACCTTTAGATATACTTTGTGTTTTCTCCCTGCTGCAAAAGGTTCCCATGTGTCATTAGTATGGGTAAAGAAGCACTAGAATGTGAAGCAATGACTTTAAGAGTTACAGATCACTTGTGTAACCACTTCCTCTAACACAGGAAGACAGAGACTAATACTTGCCACTCTTCTGATGTAAATCAAATCACATTTACCTCATGTTGATATTGTAACTGTAAAGACAAAATATAAAGTCATAGTATAGAATACAGAGGTACTGCACACCTGTTCTTTTATCAGGCATGAAAAGGAAGAAATCTTACTCATTTTGTACAGCTTGCAGGTAGAATTTATTCTAACTGCATGGACATCTTGCACAAGCTTCTCTGGTTCATAAGATCTGAAGCCCACCTATGAGGGCATTCTTCTGCACTGCCGTTGATCCAGTCAACAATTCTGTGTCAGGATTCTTCCATAAATTACTACTGCTCTGCTCATAACCTACTTTGACTTGTCTGCACTTTGACCTTAGTATTTTATAATTCAGACTAAGCTCTTAAATTCAATTTTCTTCTGTCTGTAAAGTATCATTCTAATTTATGCTATTAAAAATATTTCAACTGGCTTGTTACTAAGTTTTGCAGAAAACAGCAGCTCAGAGCAGCAATTACTTGCTCATTCAAGACACTTTCAAACTTCAGACATTAGGACACCACCTTACCATGCCAGAATGTACATAATACTGCAGGCAGGTCAAAGAAGAAGCACATCAACACCCTTAGACAAGGTGCAATGAAATGTTTAAAACATATCTGACCTTTCAAAAGGACATACACCCTGTTAAAATCCACTGACCTATGAAGATTACTACACCACTTTAGGTCAGTAGTACCAGTCTCTTCTTGCCTCTGGCTGCGACTGACCTTTTGGCTCTTCTAGATGCACAAAGCAGGCATCCTTGCTGCCAGTGGGCCAGGACAGAAGGGTGAAAGAGGGCTGAAAAACACCTACGCTTTGTTGGGGTTTTTTTTGCCCCTTAATAATCTGTGCTGTTTTGGTAGAAAAACAAATGTGAGGTGATCATGCATCCTACAAGTGACAGAGGTATATATCTAGTGCCTCAGCTGTGCATGTGGCACTCCTCCAAGACTTCCTGAAACCAGAGTGTTGAACAGAGCTAAAAATACAGTGGGTTGTCAAACTGGATGATGAAACATTCTACAGCCAGGTACCCAGAATGCCAACAACCATCCGTGTTGCAGACATCTTTCCTTCTCCACTCCCACCCTTCAGCTGACTTGATTCCCAGATACTGACGGTAATGCAACTTAAGCAACTTGAACTACACAACTTGAATCTAAGCTTTTTCAATGGTTTTAGGTGTACATGACCCTGATTTTAGCTTCTGTAGTCTGGAAGGCCTACTTACTATGTTGAAATCAAAGATGTGGATTAAAACATCTTCCTAAAACACGTGGGACTCAGTTTAAAATATTTACTATGCAAAGGGAGCTTTGTATAAATGCTGCTATAGTAAGAAGGAACCCAGAACTTACAACTCCAGCATCCTTGTAAGTTTCTGCTTCTTGACAAGCTTGATCAATGATCTGGGTCATTGGAAGAGAACTTCTTGGTGTTCCTGCAAGAATAACGTGGCTAACCCCAGAGCATGCACAAAACGATTATACATAGAGTAACAGCTTTCAGGTAGGGTAACTACAGGAACTGACATGCTGAAAGAGGGAGAAACAGGGTAAGTATGCTAAACAGCTGTGTATCTCCTTGTGATATGCCTTAGCTGAACTTGACAGATCTACTGTAACCTTTCAGCTCATAAATCTAATCCACAAATTTGAGGAGTATCTGCTATAATCTCCAATTGTGCCACACCAACTTGTAGCTTCTTATTCTTATACTTACTACACTTTATCCTGCATTAGTGAAGCTCCATGCAAGCAACCTATGTCAGAGCGACCTCTAGTTCTGCAGAATACCTATGCTAACCACCAGTCAATTTAAAATGAGTTCAAGCTAACTTAAACTCTGATCTGCAAGGCCAGCTGCATCTGATCATCAGTATAAGTGCTTCGTGGCAGAAATGAACATGCATGGATCTTGTTGGAGTTCAATGAGTTTCCCTTAAGATCAACTCCAAAGTATTTTCTAATACTTAGGTTCCTAAACTCAGTCTGAGATGGAGACTGTGAAGAGTTAGATGGTCTGATTTCACAGCATATGGAAAACTAGCCATAGTGTCCAGAGGCTGCTTCTAAGAAAACGTGGAGCACAGTGAGCTCCAGGCACAAGCCTGCCAAGCGTAAGGTTAGCTGCTGTGATCAGCTCTGCTTACCCTGTGCCCCTGGAAAGTGGATGAGGAGCTCAGGGTAGAACAAACTCTGCCTCTTCCCTGGGTTGCTTCTCAGCTCCTCTGAGAGCTCTATCCGACGTCTATCCTATTCCAATGATCACCTGTGCATTTTCCTAACTATTGCCTCTTAACACTCACCAAAACCAAATCTTTGTTTTCTCGAAAAAGTCCCCACACGGAACTATCTTCTACCTCCTTCACCTCTAGGAAAGGGAGATGCCCTATCCAGTGGCACTTCATGAAGGGCCCTAGTAACAGCTGAAGGGACAGACTTCCCGGGACTCGGGCTCTGGGACCACAGTCAGGCTAACACAGTGGCGCTAAGCAGGAGGTGACAGGGCCCAGTGCCGCCGGCCGGGCGGGCGCAGCGCCAGCAGGCAGTCCGCCGCCGCTTACCTGGCAGCGCTCCCACGTGCACCACACCGACGACCGCCGCCTTCAGCCGCCCGAAGAGCCAGGGCAGCCGCATGCCCTGCAGGGAAGGAAAGAGGAAGGAGATCAGGACCCGGCAGGCCTCGGCCGGCCATGGCGGCGGCCCGCCTCCCGCCGCGGACAGGCCGAGCCCATTCCGGCTAGCAGGCGGGGAGGGGCACCCCAGCCCCTTCCGTCTACTCGGGTCGACTCCCCACAGCTCCGCTGTCCTCAGCTCAGCTCAGCTCAGCTTAGTTTAGCTTACCTTAGTTTACCTTGCCTTGCCTTGCCTTGCCTTGCCTTGCCTTGCCTAGCCCAGCCCAGCCCAGCCCAGCCCAGCCCCGCTCCGCCCCGCCCGCCGCGCCCCGCCCCCCCTCGCCTCCCTGCCGCCGGCCCGACCGTATCCACCTGCAGCGGCCGCGCGCGCTGCGGCTCCTTCCGCGTAGGCGCCATCAGCCACGCCCCCGGCCAGGCCCTGCCCCGCCACGCCCCTGTAGCCCCGACGCGGGATCGCGGGATCCCGCGCCCTGCGGCGCCCGGCGCTGCTCCCCTCAGGGCCTGCCGGCGCCCCGCCGCGCCCCCCGCAGACCCCGCCCCGGCCGGGCGCCGTCCTCCGGCTCTGTACGAGGGGCCACGTGTGCGGGCGGGCGGGGAGGCGGCCTCGCGCCGCGCGTTTAAATGTCCCGCTCGGCGCGGGCTGTGCTGTGCGCAGGGACGGGAGCGGCCGCGCCGTGAGGCAGGAGGCGCCCAGCGGAGCCCGCCCGCGCCGCGCTCCCGCTCTGCCCCTGCGCGCCCCGCCAACGCCGCTGTCGTCCGCTCGCCCACCGCCCGCTCTCGGCCGGTGAGGTCTGGAGCGGCGGTGAGTGAGTGAGACTCCGGGCAGGGGACAGTGGGCGCCTCTGCCGCCTCCGGGGTGCCCGGCCGCGGGGCGGGGGGAACCGGCGGGGCCGGCCCGGGGCTGCGGCCGCCCTTTCCGCGCTGTACGCCCGCGCCTTTGCGGCCCTTTGTGGAGGTTGGCGCCCGGGCCTGCTCGGCCGCTCCCCGCACCGCTCTCTGCTCGACCCGGCCCGGCCCAGACGGGTATCATGCGCCGGGAGAGGTGAGTGCTGGCTCCGCCGTACGTGGGGCCCTTGTAGGCCGAGGTCTCCCGTTAGGCACCCTGGGGGAGACTCCCCGCGGACGGCGCGCTCTCACCTTTTCTCTCTTGGCAGTGACTGCGTGGAGGAGAAGGCTCCCGCCAAGGGGGAGCATGCCGAGTGCAGCATGCGAGCCCGCAAGAGGAAAGCCGATGTGGCCACGGTGAGTGAGGCCCCGGGGCGGCCCCGTGGCCCACCCTGGTGTCCGCAGGCCACCGCCTGTCTTGCCGGCGGGCTTGGCCTCTGGGCTCTCGCCTCCTTTTGTTGGGTTGCTGGGGGCCATGTGGTGGTCTGGGTGTTAGGCGGGCAGTGGTCTGGGAGACTGTAATCCCGAGGGATGGGGTGCAAGTCATAGTAGCCAAGGGCTGCTTGTCCTGCGTTTTGTACTCCTGAAATCATATATTCCTTTTTGTAGTTCTTACAGGATCCTGATGAAGAAGTTGCCAAGATTGAGATGACTAGAAAAAAGCAATATGAAAACCAGGTAACTTATTTGGCTATAGATAATACTCGTGTAAACTTACTTTATTATTACTTTGCAGTGCCTCATTATTATTGCAAACTTGGTGCAATAGCTATCAGTCTACCACATGCTGTATAGCAGTGGGCAAAGGGAAGTATCAATCTTGGCTGATAAAAAGTGCAAAACATTTCATATTGTACAGGTTGCTTTGCAGTCTTTGCAAGAGATGAGGCCTGTTCTGGCCTAAAATGTATTAATACGTGAGTATATCCATCTGTCCTGAGAAAGGCTGCGGCTTATGAATGCCTTTAATGTGCATTTAGGCCTACATGGAGTTATTCTGTATTGACCTCTTTAGAGAGTTGCAAGAGTAGAGTCACAATTTTACAAGACGTACCTTGCAGGCCAAAGCACAAGAGATTTAGATATACAACCTGAATCATCTTTTGAGATGATTTTCTGTTCAGTAATGTCTCTCCTTGCATATTGCCTTGGGAGAGGAAAGATCCCCTTCCAGCATCAGCTTCATTGCTACTGATGAGAGAGCATGAGGTTCCTGATTAGGACCTTGCAGTTTATACTAGATGCTTATGCAGTGGTAAAATAAACTTAATTTCTCTGCAGAGCAGAGGGATTGTTTCTGTACAATCACTTACCTGTGGAAATCAGGTCTGCAGTGGAGATTAGTAGTGACCATTGCCAGTTTTGTCAATGAGACATTTTGAATGGTCTGAGTTATGATAGGAAAACTTAACTTTAGTACTGTCATCCTGGTCCCTTAGTGCCTTTCCTATAATCTTGGAATCTTAGGTACTCGTGCTGTCTATATTTGCTCAATGTCGGTATGTGGTATTGAAAGCAAAATGCTTTTGTACATTGGGATGCCCACTCAATAAAAACAGAGTAGTGTGTTTTCGGAGAGAGGTTTGTTCCTCTAATTTTTTTCCTCTATACACACACATGCCTACTCAGACACTGTCACTAGGACTTCAGCCTGCTAATGCATGTGCAGGGTGATACTTGAGCTGCAAAAGTCATGACTGGGGTGTGCAGACTATATTCATTTGGTACGCAAGGCTATGCATAATGTGGCACATCTAACCAGAAGTGGCAGCTGGAAGTTCTAAGACTAAAGTGCTACCATAACAGATGGGCATCATTGTTTGGAATGGCCTCTGCTTGTTGCAACTGTGTATACTAGTTATCAGTCAACATATTAAGCAGGGCTCAAATGGTGAGCATTTAATGAGGGGATCTCTCCTTCCCTTCTGTCTTTCTTTTGTGCAGTATATTAAACTAATTTCTCACTTCTGACAAGGAAGAGCTGCCTGTCCTTCACAACAGCTCTCTCCTTCACCCACAGATTCATTCAGTTTGAGCCAAGCAAGGGCTTCTTGTGTTTATTGCATAATAATAAAGTATTGTTAAAAAGCCCTCAACAGGGACCTAATTTTACCTTCTTCTGGAAGGACAGTGGAAAGAAACATTAAATATTTTGTGCACATTGACTTTCAACTTGAAAGTAGATAAAGACTTCCAAATTTTTGTTCTTGTTTATGTTCCTGGCCTAGTAGCTGTTCAATGTTACTTCTGGAATCCTAGGTAAATTAAAAGTTAAGTAATTTAGGCCACAGGTAGCTCAAGTATTTACTTGAGAATTTTTCAAATTATGCTTAGGATGCTAGTGGGATTTGGCCCTTTGATTCTCAAAACTGTAAATAAAACCAGTACCTGTCTATCTCTCCGTACATAGAGAAGGGTTTTTGTTGTGACAAAGTAGCCAGATTGTTACAGATCTGTTTGAAAAAGCTAACATTTGGCTGCACAGCAGCAGCTCTTCAGTCTATGGTGTGACACAAGCTATTCTCTGATATAAATTGCCATGGGCCACTAATGAGAATATGTTTACGGTTCCAGCAGCAGTATAGTAGGCCTGTATGATAGCCAGTGAGATAGTTATTCTGTTGAGGCACAACAATTCTGAAATGCAAGTAGCCATAAATTCACTGCTGCCTATATCACATGACTTCTACATTAAATAAATTTACTGACACTAGTGTATGCACAAGGCAAAATATCATAGTCACATCCCACTTTATGACATCTTCATAGTCAATTCATTAGTTTGCGTCTGTTGAACATAAGGCCTGAGTTCTTAATTAGGGTGCCATTACCCTTTGTGTTGAAATGGTGGCTATATCATCAGGTTTGTGACAGGAGAATATTGCATAAATTCTATGTTTGATTTTAGAGAACTGGCACTGCTTGTAATTCTCCTAGCAATTCTCATATTAATGCTGCCTGCTTTCTGTGAACAGATACACTTCTAAGGCTCCATGTAAAACAAAATTCATCTAACTAGATTAGAGTCATCTGTGCAATTGTGATACAATTTACAAGGCCACCTCTAGTAGAGAATTGAATTTAGAAGTTAGTTTCTGTAGACTGACTAATGTTTTAAAGTGAAAAGGAGTGAACTCTCAGGAACCAGTTTTGATCAATTTCTCACTAAACCTGTCTCCAGAATCCACTCTTACTGTTGTCAAAATGTTCTACTTAACTGGTTTGAAAATAACCTTCAAAAAGTTCCTTTAATTAGTCTATGTTATCTTTGAAATACCCAATTAAAAAAAGGAACCCACCTCAAATCCAGCTTAAAAGTCTTCAGATAAAGAATGCAAAGTATATCCATAATTCAGACTCCTTAGAGAATTAGAAGTAGCAGAAGCTCCTATGCTATTCAGAAAGAATGGGAACAACTTAATGTGAATAGTTCTTCTCTTTCCAGTTTAATTCTGGAATTCCCTTTTGGTGGCAAAGAAACCCCGTATATTTCAAACTAATGCATCCTTATGACTGAAAAATAGTTTTGTTTTTTTTTTTTCTGATGGACAAACTAAGGCTGCAGTTTAGTAGCTGTTATTGATGTCTCTCTGGTACAAGGTGCTGTTTTTTTGGGTGACAAGCAGATGTGTTCCCCTCCTGTTGCTCTGCCTTTGCTTCCCATGCTGAAAGTCTTTTGCCTTACTGTTTGAATGCACTTTTGGGTAACACTCTTCCTCTGCTTTCATGCTGTCCTTGCTCTGACCTGTGTAAGCTTGTTCAGATGCCTCCCAGCTCATGCTGAAATGCATGAGCCTCAGCAGCTTGTATTCCTGTATGTGGCTGCTTCAGTGGAGGCTCTGCCCATAACTAATAATCCAGTTGGACACCACATGCTACATTTTGTGTGACCTATATATGCTTGAAAGATGTCCAAAAGATCTGTTTAAACGAATATTTGATATGTTGGTGAATCACAACATGCTGCAGAAAATTGAAGTGAGGAACATCTGAGCTTTAAAAAAAGAACACCTACTTTTGAACTCTTGGGTTTTGTTTTGGAGCTATATGGGCTTGACTGCTCTGATGGATGACTTCTTTGGTTACCTACCTTCTACCCTTTTTGGTGCACCTTCTAATGAGCCTTCTTGTGTCCTCAGTTCAAGTTCTTCAATCAGTTGCTATTTATTGGGTCTGAGACACAAAACTGTATCTTTGATCAGTTTTAATCCTGTATCTGGAATATTGCTGTGGGTATTACCAACCTGTGTTATTAGCCCTCCATATAGATTTGAAGAGGCAGTTTTCCCCACTAATTTTTTTTTTTTTGGCTTGCATCCTGCTCAGCTCTCATTTGCCTCAGAATTAAGTCCAGGACCATGGGATTTCCTGCATTAGGCAGCACAGATTCTCTGAATCTCTTACTTTTTGGTAGTTCTCTTTGTTTTAGCTCTGCAGGCCCAAGGGAAGCTTTTTCATGGTTTCCTCCCACCCTCCCCATCTTTAAACTGTTTCTTCTTCTAGTGGTGGCTCACATTTCCTTCCAGTTACAGTGTAATGTAATGTAGTTTCTTGATATAGTCTCTTAGTTTTGGTTGAATGTCTTGTTAAATCTGCTTTAAAGACTCAAGAGTTTGATAAACATGATCGTTTTCTCAACCAAAATCTATGCCACAGCTATGGTGTTCTCTTAGGTTAACTCAGAATCCTCTCTCCCTTCCTGGTAGCTTCTTGTTTTTGCGGTCCCTGTGCAGTTGTTTCCTCCTTGTCTGTAGGTAAGCTGTATCTTTTTCTGTTGCTTGCATGTTTCCCCCAGTTACCTTGATGAGTGATATTGCCTAGTCAAATACTTTGTTTTCACTTCTCAAAATACATAAGAGGCTCTTGACCCTTGATTTATATTTCCTTACAGAAGATTGTTGATGTTGCTGCAGTGTAGCATGTGAGGTGTCTAATTCAGTTGAACTCTGTGGAGTAGGTCCCTTGTCCTTCAGAAGCTGCTGGTGTAGTAGGCACCTTTAAGTAGGTATTATGTAATATACTGCTTTTCTGTTGGTTTGCTGATTAACTGATAAGGCTGCACTTCTCTAGAGGCTGTTGGCAGCTGGGCTTGCCATGCAGTTTGGAGGACAAAGTATGGCTAAAGTCTAGTTTTGATGCAGGACAAAAATTAATTTAAAACAATGTTAATGTGACACTTTTTAATTTGAACTTCAAGCTTGTAAGGAATCAAATTTTTAAGGTAACAATACTATTGCTTCTTTTTGTCTTTCCCTACCCAAATTAAACCATGGCACGGCTGGATATGTAGCCATGGTAGATTTGCATGTAGAACTCCAAGAAGAAAAACTACCCATCTGTGTATCAGTAACTCAAAAGTACAAAGCAGTCTTAACTGTGAGTCAACTGTTAAATGTGGGTTTTGTTTCATAAAATCAGTGGTTTCTATTTCTGAAGCTGCTGCTAGGAGGTAGCCATTTTGCTGGAAAGTGATACCATTTGTAGCAAGGACAGGGTAGAAACTCAGGTGTGGAACCTTCTTTTAGAGGGAAAATTTAATGTAGAGCATTTTAATTGTTAATACCTAATGATTCTTCTCATTTTTAATTTTTTTTCCTTGAAGCATATTATTAATCCTGTTTAGAGAGTTCTGTCCTTTCACTGCTGCAAAGCAGATCAGTCTGTAGCAAGATGGCTGATTTCACTCTTAAGCAGAAATACTGGATTTTAATTTGCTTAGGCATGATGACATGGGGCTGGCTTTGTATTCTATCACAAAATAAAGCAATTAGTGTCTTGCAGGAGAACTGTGTGAAGCATACACTAAGGTCCTGTTTAACAAAATTAGCCAGAAGAAAAGTAAACCTAAACTTAAGTTCTGGGCCAGAGTAAAAGATATGGGTGAAGCATTGGTATTTGTTTGCAGAGTGGCGAAATTCTGTATATGAAACGGCCAATTTGATACTTTAGTGACAGTTGCTTAACATGTACTTGCTTTGTTCTGGAAACAATTGGATCATAAATGCTTATTTTTTGTTTTCATCTCAGCACTGCAAGATGAATAAGTAAAAACAATTCTATAATTTACTATTTTGCTTTGTTCATTGTTGAGTGTATTTTACATGGAACCACAGCTTTGGGTTGTCTTTGGGTTTTTTTGGTGAAAACAAAATGCAGCATGACAATAGGAGACTATGACTTGGATATTCTTCCATGAAGTAGTTGTGGCTCTTCAAAAAGAGAACAGAGTAAATGTTCTTCAACCGTAGCTGCAAGCTTTCTCTGCTGTGAAAGTAAGCAACACGCCCCTGCTTGACACCAGTGAGGCCAGAGAGTCCAGTTCTGGGCTTACCAGTACAAAAGAGAATATACTGGGAAGAGTCCAGCAAAGGGCCACTTTAGAGATGATTAAGGCACCAAAGCATCTTTCCTAGAGAGGCTAAGGAAGCTGAAACATTATCCTGGAGAAGACTTGCGGAGATTCTGTTAATGTGTGTAAATATTTGAAGGGAGGATTTAAATTAAGCCAGGTTCTTTATAGTGATGCTCAGTGATGGGACAAGAGGAGATGGACAGAAATGGAAGCACAGGAGAGTTCCTATGAACATCAGGAAATGTTTAATTTTGGGTTTTTTGTTTTTGTTTTTTTTTTTTTTTTTTTAGTGTGAGGGTGATCATGCACTGGCAGGTTGTTGAAAGAGGTTGTGGAGGCTCCATCCTTAGAGATACTCGAAAGCCATTTGGCTACTGGCTATAGGTGGCCCTATTTGAGCAGCAGGGTTGGACAAAATAACTTGTGGAGATGTCTTCCCACCTCTGACTGTGCAGTTTAAAGAGATGATCATAGTTTCTTTACAATTTCTTGTCTTACTCTTACAGCTAAAATGATTATTTTAAAAGGCAATTAATTTCATTCAACAGCCATCCTGGAATAATGTTCACAAGAATGCCCATATGCTGATTCCTACTCCAGATAAAGATGATGATCCAGTTGGTGTTGATTACTCTCACTTTACACATCTAAGTGTTGTTCCAGCTAGAGCTTCACCGTTACCAGTTCTAGGGTGAGCACTGCTCCATTTTGCTGCTTTGTGTCTGCTCTTTGTCTTATGATTTGAGACTAAACCTATTGATCTGTCATAGCTGGGCAAACAGAGAGGATGTATGGAAAAACATGATAAACAAAGAAGAGAAGTATGTAAGAGAGAAACTTTATATGCAAAGGCATCCTCTTCTGCAACCTAAAATGAGAACAATCCTTCTAGACTGGCTAATGGAGGTAAGCTTTTCTGTGCTTGTATTTCAAGTGTAATTTTGTTGAAATGTACTAATAACTGTCATAAGTATGTTTCATGATCTGTACATAACCCATTTAGCCTTAGACACTCATCTTAATCTTAAAGTTGAAGTGGCATTAAACTTAAAAAAAGAATATGTAATATGTTGAGCTGATGTACAAACTGACAACATACTCTGGTAATAATTTAGATTGATAGTGGATAATAATCAATTTGTCCCTAAAGCTCCACCATGTAGGCTTTTTAAGGTCACAGTGCAGATAAAAGCTGCACAAATGATTATGTAGGAAAATGTGGTTACTTAAACCAGGTGCATCTCTCAACCTCTGCTACTGACATGTAGAATGTATTATGACTCAGTATGTAGTCTCTTGCTGTTTGGAGGACTTGGTAGCATAGTCTCTGTGCTTAATTCTGAAATATGTGGGACTTTTCTGTTGAGGTGCTGGAATGATGCATCTTTGCAAAAATGAGGAACTGATGTTCTGACACCTTTAGAACATGTGCTTGCATTTCCTAAAAGGATTTTCACTCTGATCTCTGTTTTGGGAGTTACTGTAGTGGCAGTCATGTTGTGTCAAAGGCAACTTTCACTTGTGCTCTCAGTTAACATGTTACTTCAAAACTGCAGTGAAGCAGAAAGCTGATATAAATTTCTTGTATACCTCTTGCCTTTTTTAGTACATCTGTAGCATCTGGTTTTGACTCTGGCACTGTTCTTGACCTTTGTAATCTGCCTCTCCAGGTCTGTGAAGTCTACAAGCTTCATAGAGAAACTTTTTATTTAGCACAAGATTTCTTTGATCGATTTATGGCAACACAACAGAATGTTGTAAAAACACTATTGCAGCTTATTGGTATCTCTTCTTTATTCATAGCAGCAAAGCTTGAGGTAAGTATCTCTAGCTTTACTTTAAATATGTGAATGAACAAACAGCATGCCTATTTTCACTAGATGTGTTTGGGCAGGCTTTATGGAGTTGCTATGTCTTCAGCTGGGAGTGAGAAAAATCTTACTTTTCTTTTCAAAATTCCTCCTACTGTTTTCTTGGAAGTGGCTAAACTTAAGACAAGCTAGCTTCACAGTACATCTTTTAAGGATGTACTAACAGTTTCTAACATTTGTTTCACTGTTAGAATAAATCTGAAGTTTGTAATTGTGGTTGCCAAATGAGTTTTTGGCTGGCTGCTGTATAGAGAGACTACTTGTTACAGTTCTGTTAGTGGAGTATCTGCTGGATCATAGTCTGAGCTATTATTTTACTGGAACAAATTGGACTGTTAAAATACATAGTGATTTTTAGGTTCTTACTTGTTTGTCTTTTAGGAGTGCTATCAACCTATTCTCCTCAAGCAAGACATAAAAGGCCTTTTCTTTAGGATGTATAAAAAAGTCTTGATGGAAGTTAGGATAGTGTCTCAGTGATGCTGTAGTCAAATGTAATGTGTGTTGTACTGAGTCATCAAGAGTGAAAGGTGAAGGCTATGAGCAGAACAGTTGACTAAAAGATCTGTATTGAAGGCAAAGTAGAACAACATGATAGGATGTGGAGGTTGGTTATTTTTTTCTTTCCCTCCTTTTTTGAAATGCTGAAGTAGTGGTGGGGTTTTCTTTTTTTGAGGTGCATGAGACCAATAACAGCCTATTCCACAAATTTAATACTTGCTCTCTTATCTTTCAGGAAATTTACCCACCAAAGTTGCATCAGTTTGCTTATGTTACAGATGGAGCTTGTACAGAAGATGAAATTCTCAGTATGGAACTGATCATTATGAAGGTAGTGTTTCAAAGTGGAGTTAGCTCTACTTTAGCTTTTTAAATGTACAGCATAATCAGACTAAACTGTGTCCAGTTCTGGGCCCCTCAATTTAAGAAGGACATTGAGATACTTGAACGTGTCCAGAGAAGGGCAACGAGGCTGGTGAGAGGCCTCGAACACAAACCCTACGAGGAGAGGCTAAAGGACCTGGGATTGCTTAGCCTGGAGAAGAGGAGGCTCAGGGGTGGCCTCATTGGTGTCTACAACTACCTGAAGGGAGGTAGTTGGTTGAGGGGTTGGTCTCTTCTCCCAGGCAACCAGCACCAGAACAAGAGGACACAGTCTCAAGCTGCGCCAGGGGAAGTTTAGGCTCGAGGTGAGGAGAAAGTTCTTCATGGAGAGAGTTGTTAGCCTTTGGAATGTGCTCCCCAGGGATGTGGTGAAGTCACCATCCCTGGAGGTGTTCAAGAGGGGATTGGATGTGGCACTTGGTGACATGGTTTAGTGGTCATGAGGTCTTGGGTGACAGGTTGGACTTGATGATCCTTGAGGTCTTTTCCAACCTTATTGATTCTGATTCTGTAAAAGCAGAGATCCTCAGTTAATCCTAGGTTTTTCTAATTATAAAACAATATAGACTAGGTAACAAGTGAATTAAATCATCCACCAGTGTGTGTATATTAACACAATGAGTTGTTACCCCACCCTATCAGCAGGAGGAGGCACAGGAGAGGATTATATTTGTGTTTCAAAGATGTCTCAAACTGGAATTATTCCAGATCAGAAACTGTAAAGTTTTATAGTTGAAGTTACAAACTCTTCAATACTAAAGTCTTGTGTGTCTGTTCTTTCAGGCTCTTAACTGGAACTTAAATCCACTGACAGTTGTATCATGGTTAAATATTTACATGCAAGTTGCATATTTAAATGAGTTTTATGAGGTATTGCTGCCACAATATCCACAGCAAATATTTGTACAAATAGCAGAGGTAAGACTGATTTCTTCCTTCAAATGCTGTTTCACTGGGGAGAGGGGAAAAAGTGTTCTTGTGATAGATGTATTAAAATCCTGTTGTCTTGTAGCTCCTGGATCTGTGTGTGCTGGATATTGGATGCTTGGAGTACACGTATGGAGTACTTGCAGCTTCTGCTTTGTATCACTTCTCCTCATCTGAGCTGATGCAGAAAGTTTCAGGTATTGGCATTAATAAACTAAGTCTAGCGTTAGTCTACTGACTAATATTTACAAATGTTAAGTCTTTGTTCAGGCAGATGAACATGTGTCTTGTCTTCCAGGCTACAAGTGGTGTGAGATAGAGGAATGTGTCAAGTGGATGGTTCCATTTGCGATGGCATTAAGGGAAGTAGGAAGCTCCAAACTCAAACACTTTAGAGGTATTGCTCCTGAAGACTTGCACAACATACAGACGCACATAACCAGCTTGGATTTGCTGGTATGTATATTGAAGAAAAAACCTGTCTGTAAACCCTACATCTTGTTCCTTCTGTGGTTAGAACATACAGTAAACTTAACTGAAGCACTATCAGTTTGAGACTGAGTGAGTGTATGCAGATGATAAAAGGCATAAGATTGTACTCCAGTTGCAAAATTCTTGGGACAAATACCTGGCTTCTTCAGTATTTTAGTTTTAAAAGGTGATTGATTTAAGCTTCTCATCTCAAACGGGAAAAAGGTTGCCCCAGAAATCAGCAGCATGTTTCTACCCTTTGGGATGCTTCAAATATTGTATGTTACACTTTTCTTTCTAGGAAATAACCGGTAATGCAACCTTGTCTGTAAAAATGAAAATAAGATCAGTTTCACATGATCTGTCTCTGGGACTATTCTGTGGCAGTCATGCTGAGAATTTGTGCAAGAGTGGGTTTTAGGATGAGGAACTTGCGCAGGATCACAATCTTGTCTAACAAATTGTAGTAATCTAAGCTGTCAGGGTTTTGGTGGTGTTTAGTTTTAGCTGTGGTAGAAGTTAAAGCTCTTCCTGTTCGTTACTTCTGAATTTTGCTTTCTTGAGGATACAAATGTCATAATGTTAAGCATCAGATTCCAAAAGTTTAACACTGACCTCTTGGTTTGTGTTCATTAACTGTTGGTACTGCATGATTTATCAGTTGCTCTTGGGGGGGTAAGGTACAAATATGCATTTCCAGATTATCAATCTATCAAGTTACAAAACACTGAATTACTGATCTGTTGTAAAGATACGCTGAAGAGATTTCCCCTTTTCCTGTGCTTTCAGGACAAAGCTCAAGCAAAACAAGCCATATTGGCTGAGCAAAACAGGACTTCACCTTTTCCCACTGGTGTCCTTACACCACCACAAAGTAGTAAGAAACAGTCTTCTGGACTGAAGCCAATATGACTTTAGAAACTGTTGACAGTTTTGCTGAAGTGCCTGTTCTGCTGGTTCTGACTCCTGCTCCATTACAGAAATGCTGCCAGTAAAGTTCATAAGCTTTTATGGAATTTGAAAAGGAAACCTTACTTTTTTGTGACAGAAGAGCTTTTCTATTTGAAATATTTTTATTGAACATTAAAGTATTTTAAAGAAATGGATCAGCTACACCAGCCACTTATAAGAACACCGATGAGTGCTCCAAATGCTGCTATGGAGGGTTATGCTTGATGTGACCAACTATTCAGAAAAAAGGGCTTGAAGTTTAGATTATTTACTGTGCCTGTTTGTCCTTTGGATAATCTGCAGTCATATTGTCCCCTGTTGACAAATGGGCAAAAAGTACTGTGGAAGACAATGTTTCAAGGCCTCTTTTTCAAATGGTTTGCTTACAACTTGATGCCTTTTAAAAACTTCATTGTAAATGCTGCTATGTCTCTGTATCCATTTTTAATAAAAATGCTGTCTAAGACAGCTGGTTTTATGTATATCCCTATTTTTTCTTTTAATTATGGTCAGCTAAAGTTTTTCAGACTGTGACCACTAGTAGTGTGGGAGTTGGGGATAAATGTAGTAGCTATGGCTTTATTTATTTACCACTACTGGCTTACCAACTATAACTTCCTTTCTGGATACTAAAGTAAAATTGTCATGTTGGCTATTTGGATTTTCCTTAGCCAGATGCAGGTGGCTAGGGAGGGGATAATAAACATGACAAGTCTATATGGAATCCTTCCACTAGACACTTTAGTGATCACTGTATTGGGAAATTCTTGAATCGGATTGTCTGGATTGTTGTGCTAATAGCAAGAAGTGATCAGTATTAAAAGCCTACCCTTTCTTAAAACAATCATTGAAACTTTGGGATTTTGGTATAGTCTTTGACAACTAAGTGTCTGGATTCTGGAGTGATATGTGGAATGGTGTGTGTTGTCTGAGAAATCATAGTAAGGTGTTTTCTGGAAAGTCATGGTTCTGGAGAAAAGGGAAATAGAAATGTAAACAATTACTGCTTGTTTTTTCTCATGATGCTTAGTTTTAAAGGCTGTTTAACACACTGGAGACTTCTGAGACTACCAGGATTCATTGTGTGTTCATGTAGATAACTTAAAGGCTACAACACATTTCAGGAAGATCCTACTCTGATGTTGGTTAATTTTTCTAAGGAGTTCCTAGCAAGGCTGCTTTTTATTTTATTTTAAGTTATTCTTCATTCTACTCCTTCCCACCCAAGTGTTTTGATAAATGTTAAAGCTTTAATGTAATAAAAATGCCTAAAATGACGAAGAGTAAACAAATTATTTGGAGTTGTTGGCTTTTTTTTTTCCCCTTGCAATAAATGATTATAAGTTCTGTGCTAAAAATTAAGTGCAAATGTTAGCTGAAAAAATTTGCTGGTGTCATTTCAGAGGAGTTTTAGTTTTTCAGAGAACTATATATCCTAGACAAAGGAATGTTGTCTTTGCCTATTATTGAACAAATTTAACACTGGAGGAGTTGTCAAGACATGTTTTAGTACCTGGTCCTTAAATTTAGGCCATAAAATGGGTGGATAGGGGGTGGGAAACAACCCTCCTGAAAGATAGTTTCTAGGTTTAATTCCTAAATCACCAGACCAGCTTCAGTACAAGCCCTTTTGCTGTTAATGTGTTTGCTCTGTTTAAAAAAAAAAAAAGTATTTAATCTGTAACTGTGGTCTCCTTAAATAGGGATTATGTTTTCTTTAATTTTTTAACTGTGCAAGAAAACTTCTGCAATAACCTAAGAGTTCATCATATCTGTAAAGTTTCAGGTTAAGATAAATATAACAGTCTGGCTAATACTTGGGAGGGAATTGCAGGTGTGACATCACTGGTTATATGGGAAACCTGTCTCTTGGACATACTTATCTATGAATTAAACTGCTTGGGTAATAGGCCTCTAAGTTAGATCTCTGCTTCAGATGGTGATCCTGCTAATTTTATAATTTACTGCCTCACAGCCTGCAAGGTCAATTTGTTTTATTTCAGTGGGGAGCAGTCTATTCAGAGCATGGAGATCATAGCTTTGCACCTTCCCAGGTAGGAATGCAATGACATGCCAGAGATGTGGTACTTTCCAGCAGGGGTGACTTATCTTAAGAGCTTTTCTTGCTTTCTCATCTTTGTCCTGCTTTACAAATCTGTTTCTGATTTTGTAACACATATGGATACTTAATGTCTGCTAGTTGTGCTGTTGTTCTAGGGTAGCTAGAAAAAAAATTGTTTCCCACTAAACTCCATTCTAGAGAGGAATGACATAGAGAGGAATGACACAGCTAACTTTAAGAAATGCTGTCCTGGTTGGGGTGGGGATAGTTAACAATGCAATTTGCCCTAATGTATTGCACCCTACTCCCACCAGATAATATACTGCAATCCCCTACAACACTCCACCTCACACTGCCCACACCTCCCTGACACACCACCCCACCCTCTGCATGACATCCCCTGACAGGACACACATGTTTATAGGTGGTCTGAGGCTTGTGATCTCTAAGCTTGTTACCCTGAGAAGTGGGGAGAGGGCTCTAGGGGAGGACAGCCTGGGGCAGTGCATGGGGCTGCTTTTCCTGGTGCAGGGAGTCTCAAGGATAACTCAGATAAAGCAATTTCGCTGTGCATTGCTGCACAATCCTCAACTGGAAACTGTTTCTGCCTTTAATAGCCACAGACCAGCATAAAGCATGATGCAAAGTAAATTGGATTCTGCAGTAACCCAGGTGGCATATGATTATCTTCCTTTTCCTGGGATGTTTGTTATAACCGTGTATCAAAACCTCACCTGGGTCTGAAAGCTGGGGCCATGGGAGACTCTTGGCAGCAGGGGAACTGGCATGTGCACAGGTTGACACCTTGGCATAAATCTGCTCCTATTTTGGGAACATACTTCCGCTAGGTATTTAAAAACATGGATTTAAAGCATTGGATTACTCACACCCTCATATTCCAAACTTTCCTCACTTACAACGTCTTCCCTTCAAATGAGAGACACTAGCATCTACTATGAAATAATACAGGCTAACTCAGAATTTGTCTAGCCTTGAATTTGTTGGGTATTAAGCATGGCTCTTCCTTGTTGGCAAGGCTGAGGTCAGCTTGATCTGGGCTCCTGTCTTCTATTTGGAGAGATCTTCTGCTCAGACTTGGCACATAAACAGGAGATGTACAGCTGTTCTTTTACTCTTGGTGCTCCTGCCTTTGCCCTCGTCAGCATTGCCTGTGCTGCAGGATGTAGACCTGCTGAAAGTGGGATGGGCAGTCAAGGTAGAGTAACTAAGGAGGTTTGAGGTTTTAATTTTGTAATTCTTTGTGCCCAGGAAGTGATAACTATATAAAAAAAAGGAAGAATATTTTAATGTCCATTTCTCACTCTTAAAATACTTGATTTCTAGCCAATTTGAGAAGCTTGTGTGCTGTGAAGTTAAGATTCCAGCAAAGCAGTCATGCCACTTGACTTGTTGAACAGTAAGTACTTTGGTGATGGCTCTGTCAGCTATACTACCTACAAACAAGCCACATTTATGTCTTCCTTTTAAAGTTATAAACCCTGTTTCTCTCAAATATTGAATCAGCTACTACTGAAACAACTTATATTTAATCAAACCTTTAATCATGACTTCAGAACACTGCAGTACTACATAATCTGTCTCAGTTTCCTGAAATAATCATCTCATGCTAAGCACAAAAGAGTAAATTTGTGTATGATGGGGTTTGTTTCTGTTTATGCTGAAACTCACATTGCAAAAAAAAAAAAAAAAAGTATCTTTGTAGAATGAATAAACTTAAGGGTTTTCAAAACTCTTCAGACTGGCATGTTTGAGGGCAAATTAGATCAAATGGGTACCAAAGAAGGAAGGAAAACCTTTCTGACACTACAGCTGCTGGCAGTTCAGAGGAGCAGACTGTCAATGGGAAATGTTTATATATCTATATGAAAAGGGGTTCTGTTTTACTGAGCTGAACAAGCTGTCATGTAACTTGTGTTGTAAGAAAGCAAATGTATTTTAGACGTTTCATACGATGTTTCACAGAATGCCAGGTTGGAAAGACCCCCAAGGATAATCTGGTCCAGTCTTTCTAGGTAAGAGTGTACCTCAGATGAGATGGCCCAGCAACCTGTTGAGCTGAGTCTCAAAATTGACCAATGTAAGGGAATCCACTACTTCTCTTGGGAGATTATTGCAATGTCTAACTGTTCTCATTGTGAAAAATTCTCTTCTGGATTCCAGTAAGAATCTTCCCAGGAATAATTCATACCCATTGCCCTTTATGTTTTCCATGTGATTCCTCATAAAAAAGGAGTCTCCATCATCCTGGTTTGGGAATTCAGGTTGTCAGTCGCAGTTTTCATTTTGACCAAAGTCTTGCAGGACTGAGAACGTGATGAGGAAAGGTTAGTTGATCTTGCATGGTTTTAGTAGTATTCTGGGCTTCAATGAGGAGATTAATAATGGCTACAGACAGTGTCTTTTCATATTAAAGTGTCCACACATGAGTAGTTTGGGTGAGTGCAAAAGGACTGCAAGGCACAAGCAAGCTGTCTTGTCTCACCCCAACTGACAATGAGTCCACACTTTAATATAAAGAAGAGACAGTTGGTAACAGTCATTAACATAACAAAGTGCCCTATAGATCACTCTAAATTCATCTGACTGTTTTTAAGCAAATGTTTTCCCCTGAGAAGTGGCAACAGAACAATTTGTTGAATGTCTTGCTGCCTGGGCCACCCTGTTTTGCTGGGAGTGGTAGAGGTGCTTCTGTGGGATTCTGAGGCTGGTCCTGGAATCTTCTAATAGAGGAAAATGCTTGCAGTGACAATTTGCTGCTTTTTTAATCATTGTTTTTTAGCCTGAATTCCTGTCAAAACTGAAATTAATTCAGGCTTTTCATGGGTGTCATGTTGCCTTCTTCCTTGTCCATCAGCTTTCTCTGTTGGACAGCTTCAAGAAGACTTAAGTTCTGTTTGTATAGGTAAGAAGATAAAGGAATCAGGCAGAATGCTGATCCTCCATGTGAAGGAGAGGTACAGACTTGGCCACTCTCTGCTTGACTGGTCCCTTGCATGTGTGACAGTGAGGCATCCATACTGGCAAGAGGGAAGGGGGGAAAACCAAATTGGTGGTGGAGCACTGGGAGCCATGATGAACATCTAGCATTGAAGGGGAATGAGCAGGGCCTAAGAGTAGCTCAAAGAAAGGAGGGAAAGGCCATGCACAAGAGTAAGTCTGTTAGTCTGGTGATCATGGAGAAATTTGCATGACTTTTTTTATGTATCATGCTGGGACGATGCAAGAAAAGCATCAGTTGAATGTACCAAGAACAACCTGGTTTTGTCACTGAACATTGCAAGTGCTCTTGAGCTGTGATAAGACTACATGCTCTTCCTGTGGTATCTGAGGGCTTCCTGCTGGTGGCAACAGTGCTGGGGTGTGCTGGCAGCTGCCATGGGTTTGGATCCTCCTGCTGCCAAGCAGACTTTGCTCCCCAGCAGCCTTCCTAAACAGAAACCAACGTAAGGGAAATGTTTCTGGCTGGCAGCAGAGTGGCACCAAGGGTAGAGATACCAGAGCAACCCAGGCAGTGGTTAGTTTTGAGAGGCATCATTTCACTGATTGTCGTTTGGTACCTGACTTTGCCAAGTCATCCCCTTGAGGGCAGTTGCAGGCACGTGGAATGGCTGCATATGTTTTGGGACTTGTTGCTTAGGAGTATGAGGGAGAAATGCCTGACGTTCCCCCAGCTGTTGGTGTTAGAGGGGAACTGGAGGGAACTCTTCTACCTCAGCCTCTGCCTCCCATGGCCAGGGTAGCTGTGTGTGCCAGGCAGTCATCCTTCTGGGATATGGGGGGGAGCATGAATGCATCCCTTTGTGCAGGGCTATGCTGGGGGCCATGCACTTCTTCAGGGATGTGGAGAGTGGAAAATGTCCATGTGGGACCTGGCTGGGAGAGGGGTGGTGGAGATGGTGGGAGCAGCTCAGTGGCCCCATGCTCATTGACTTAATTGGGGCTGCAGTGCAGGGCTGGAGGAACACAAGATGGCCGGGATTCTCACGGCACGGGGAGGCTCGCTGGTGGCGACCAGCACCCGGCCAAATCATTAGCATCAATTAAGTACCGAATGTGTAGATTACTGACATGTTATTGTTAGGGCTCTAAAGGAAATATAATTAATAAAACTCCCCCACTCACACCAAGAGGCAGCCCTTTGTGTTCCCTGTGCTTTCCCCTGCCGGCAATGTCTATCTCCTCCCGCAGCCCCACGCTCCTTTCAGCAGCCTCGGACAGCATTAACATTTGAATTAATATAACATCACTTTCTGAAATCTGTTAACATTTCTAATGTTGCTGTACTTTGCCTGATCATTGTGGGTTTTTTTTCTGTCAGTTTGAGCTCAGTGAGTTTTTTCAAGTGATACCAAACACAGACCTATTATGCTGTAAAAATTGCATATTTGTTTAATGATTTCCCATTGGTATCTTTGTTGCTATGAACTAAAGCATTAAATAGAAGCTAGCACGTTAAGGCTGTGTTGTTCTACATAACAACTTGGAACATCCCCTGATGAATATTTTTTAACAGGGATTTTCTGAATAAAATGCATATGTGCCAGGGTATTAGTAATTACTTAAAATCGGGGTTTGACATTTAACGTTGACATCTAAAATATTTCCTTTAATTTTTGGTTGCCTCTGCAAATAGAAATGATGGCATTCGTCCTAGGGAAGGCTGGGTGGACAAATAACACTTTTACTCGTAATGAAATGAAAAGCAATAAAGAAAATATGCTAAATGTCAACAGTAAAGCGTATCTTCCTGTCACATATTATGAGGAGAATATACCCCAAAATGTGTATACACACACAAAAATCCTTTAAGTGACTTAATATGTTTGAATATTAATGGTTTGAATGTTAAGCCATTGCAGTGTTTCAATTTTTAATTTTTTTAACTGGCTACTTAAACACATTATTACCTCAATAAATTCTCTATGGTCACTGCAGTAGCCACAGTATGAAAAATAATAATCATAAAACTGAATTTACAAAATATCTCCAAAATTGCCCATTTTGCTGAGAGAAACAAAAGATAGAGTATATGTTATTTAACTTGAAATATTTTGTCCTTGCAGGAGTTGCTTGTCTATAAAACCAGCAGATGGAGTCTGTTTGAGGACATGAGGGTACTGGCAGCAGTCTAAGAAACCAGCTCAATTTTGTAAGCAAGTGATGACTGAAAACCTTTACTACGTGAGATGCAGTCTGGAAGGCTCTGCTGAAGAAGCTGGTCAACACTGAAGCATCTGTGTTTGCAGAAATCAGCTTTGCTGGGAGCCCAGGTGAGTCAGTGAGTCCTGTGCCCTTGGTCAAAGGGATTTGCCTGAGAGCAGTCAAAGACAGCTTGCACCATCACCTCTTTCTGCTGGATGGTGGAGAAACTGGTTGGCTTTGTTTTTAGCACAGCAAACTGTTATTTTTAAGTGTTAGTTGCTGTGCATTAAAATGCACGGCAGTAGAAGAGCAGAGATCTCCTATGGGTAGGGGCATGTTCAGACATGGCAGCTGGCCAGGGCCCTGTGGAAGCTGTAGCATAGCAATGCAGGCCTGGCAGTGTGGGGCAGTGGCACAGGGTGCCAGAAGGCCCTGGGAGCCATCCGGAGACACAGCTGCACTGCAGAGCAAAGCCACTGAGGGGGTCTGAAGGGAAAATGAATGTCATGCTCTTATTTTCCTGGACAAGGTACTGTTCAACACTGTAACTTATGTGCAAAAGCAGACTGTGATGTTTTGTGTTGGAGAGCATCTCCATGGATGCTCGGATGCAGGAGAGGGTAGGGCAGAGCCTACACGTGAGGCTTGTGTGTGCAGTCAGCTGGGGTGGGAACCCCCCCTTCTCTTTGAAGTTTATACAACATTTTTATTAAAATAATTATGAAGAAAATCATGTGAAGTACCTTCACACTATTGCTCCCTGGAGTGTCTATCCCTGTCCCTGAATTTCCTGGGCATTTAGCAGGGAGAGGATTATTATTTGCAAGTGCTAGCAGTCACTGGGATGTTCTTTGCATGGAGCTGGCCACTAAGAAAGCAGTGTGGCAAAGCAGAGGGAGCAAGGAGGATACTGTGGTTTCTGAATGCTCTCCTGACACTTTGCCATAGCGGGAAGAGGACTGATCAGGGGCTTTGCAAAAAAGCAGTGGCTGGCAGAGGCTGCCTCTACAAGAATCGTGGGCAGTGCTTGTGTCCCACAACTGTGGAGCTTGGGGGGTTACATGATAATAACAGTGATTTTAAGCAGAAGAGAGAAGACTGCTCCACCTCTGACTTTTTCTGTTCCCAAGACATCTGCTCCTCATTGTTTTCAGCTCATGCTCCCTTGAGGCACCTCTCATCCACACCTGAAGATCCTTGTGCTGGTATCTGGGGATGATAACCACTTTTGCATTTCATTGGATGCACTGTCACACAGCTAATGGTGTTCAAAACAAGTAAACCTCAGCAAGGCAAAATTTGAGAAGGCTGGTAAAATATTGACCCATGCAAACCAATGAGAAGTTTGGCCATTATTCTCTCCTCTTTCACGCACACACTCGTGACCAGAGTAATCTATGCTTTAAATAAATGATGTATTCAGACTGTTCAGCCACACATGTTGTGCAAGGACAAGGAAAAGAAACCAAATGGCTCTTGAGTCTTACAAGAACAAAGACATCACAGTAGTATGTGACAGTGAATGCCCAGGTGGCAAGTGGAGCACAGACACTCCCCTTCTCAGTGTGCAGACTGCCAACCCCTCTACATGGGGACTGATCTTCAGGTGCCCTTGCCTAGTACGGTCTGGTATCTCTGTAGCTTTAGGAATAGTGCAATGGGATTAGCTTTACTGCTAAACTGTCAAAAAGCTGACCACCCTAACTACAAATTACAGCCTTTCTTTTCAGATCTACAGCTGAGTTTGACATGTGTAGCTGCAGCTGGCCCTACCTCTACAGTTTTATTTGATACATCTGAGTGATGAGGTTTTTTAAATTCCTCTCAATCTCTTTAAATTAGGAGGGAAAAAAAAGGCAAGAGAGAAGTTAAAAAGAAATGTAATTGCAAGTGAACACTACAGAAACCTACAGCCAGCAGGCATGCTTCAAAGGGAACAGGGCCAGCCTGGATCCCCTTTAGTTGCTGGGTTGGACTTCAAATATGCCTCCATGGTGACCGTGTTTTAATTTTGATCCATACCAGGAGAGTTTAATTGGCAGATACTCCGGGGTTTGATGCACACAGCCTCTTCAATTCAGAGAGCAGAGGCCACTGTTAGTAGACACTGGAGGCGGTCTCTAGCATGATGGGGTGGGTGTCCTGGCAGCAGGGTGCTCCCTGCCAGATTCCCCCAGTGAAGGCAGGCACAGCCCTGCCTCTTCCCCCACTGCACAACTGTGGTTGGTGCTTGGTCAGTAACAAGGAGACGTTTCCTCCTTCAGGAGGAAGAGACTCACTTGAAGTGTTTGAAGCCCTGATGCTTGCCAAGCAGCCTGGCTGTGCAGTGTGAGGCTGGGAGCCCTCTTCTCTCAGGTCTTCCTGCACACTCGTGCTCTGACCTTCCTGAGTGGCAGGCTAGGGTCACAGCTCTCCTCTGTGCTTGCATGTGAACAGCTTCTCTGTGCCCTTGTGCCTGCCCACACCGTGATGCAGCCACTGCCTGGGCTCCTGGGCACATATCACCAGCTGCCTACATGCCCTCCTGCTGCTGCCTGCCTGCCTCAGCCCTGTCCTGTCCCAGCCTCCCTGCCCCAAGGAGCAAGGCACAGACAGCAGCAGATTTCCTTTGCTTTCCCACCACCTTCCTGGCATGCTTCCCTGTGTGACTGGCAAATTAAGCTACTAATTTTCATTAGTGTCAGTGCACCTTGGACCTAACTCTAAACTACCAATTAAAGTTATCGATTCTGATCAGCAAAGGTACTAAATTTCAGTTGGAACTGAAAAAGCAGGTACTAAATTTACGGAGACAATCTGTTTAATGCAGCTGCAAATTAAAGCAACTGATTTATCTTCTTTGTATCTTTACAAACACTAATCCTCAGGATATGGGTCTGGACCAGCTCCTGTGTGTTTGAAGTCGTCTTGCTTCTCTGACCAGGGCAGATTTGAGTTGTGAATCTCCAGCTGTTGCCCTTGAACAGGTATCTCCTCAGAAACAGGTTGATTTTTTTTTTTTTTTTTTTTTTTTTTAGTTCACCTGATTAATTCTTCAGGATGATTAATTATTGCGTTAAGATAATTTTATGTTTATTGGTTTGAGACATGAGAATTTATCCCTTCATGTCCTGGTTCTGAAAATAGAGACAGTATCAAAGCTTTACTGTTTTTGATCACCTTCTGCTGTGGATTTTCATGTGGCTTTTCTCAGTCTGCTCACTGAAATTGGTCCTTGGTTTGTGGTGTCTCCACAAGGCATTATAAGTCCATATATCCACACTCTGGAGAAACTACTTAATATTTTTCTGTTATGATTTCACCTGACTGAAGGTTGCATCCAAACAGTCACTTGTTGTTAGGATAATTTGTCCTGGAACATCAGGAAATAGATGTTTCATTCTTTGTAACTGAGAGCTGATTTAAGAGGCATGAATGTCTGCATTCCTCTGCAGCAGGAGTGACCTGTGTCTGCTTGAGGTGTAGCAGTAGTTTTAAAAGCTGAGAGTATGTTTGAACTAGGAGTGAGAGAGAATATGAAAGGATATTATAATTGTGCATAACAGAAATTTCTATAATTATAAATGGAATTCTGTGGCATTGGAGCAGAAATAACAATTTTCTAACCAGCGAAGCTCCAAATTATTTTAAAGAGAATTAGATGTATTATCCTGGACTGTGATCACTCTGAAAGGCTTTTTGATGCTAAATTGTATCTGACTATTGGAAAGGACAAGCTGAGCTGTCCTCTCGCCTCCTGCTAGCTTGGAAGTGGAAATTCAGAGACAAAAAGGCATCATAGCTTTTGGATTTGTTACATAGTTATGTTCTCTCTTCTATACCTACTCTGTATTTCATGCACACACTCTTTTTTTTTTTTTTTTTTTTCTTTCTGTGTTGAGTCAAGATTGCATCCTTATGATCTACTCTTATGGGTTGGTGCAGGAGGTTTCTGCTACAGGGCAGTCAGCTCTGTGTGAACAGAGACCTGCAGAGCAGTATGAGTGTTTCTGATGTGAGCCACCAGTGTGTTCAGGAGCTGTGTGGCCTGTGGATTCCTAGATGTGCCATCTTGCATTCCCTCCAGCACAGCAACAAAACTAAGGAACTTTTTGATTTTTTGAATTATTTCCCCCCCCTATTTGTTCAAAATTGGCTTGTGTTATAATCAACCCTTTCAGCATCATCCCCAGTATGTTTCTAGCTTTCCCAAACTGGATATTCCATATGCCAGAAGGCTGCCCAGATAGGCTTTATAAATAATGGCAACAAAATATTTGGGATACGTATATGTGCTAGCACTGGCACTAGGTTGCCCTCTAGTTTTATTTGTACTGCAGTTCAACTAAGGCTGTTGCCCTTTAGCCAAGTTTGTCTGAGCAGAGCTCCTGTGCACCTTCCAGGCTTAGAGCCTCGTGTGGTCTCAAATCAAGTATCAGCCGTAGGGTAAACTACATTTGTGTGATTTATTTTGCTGAATTGGGGGGGGAAATTCAAGTGAGCACTTGCTTGCATGAGAAAATATCTTGGCATGCTGGCATTAGCCCAATTCCATTGGTATAGGGTGTTGGAGCAACTCCCCTGGCCACAGCCAAGTATCCTTTGGAAAGGTGGAGGAGGGACCTGGTGTGTATGGTATAAATCATAAGAAAGCAATTGCTGTCTGCCTCCATTAGCTCTGATATAAATATTGCTGCTGTGCTCTCACCATTGACAGTGATTGTTTTTCTGCTCAGCACTGACAAGCTGTTCTGGTATGGAGGCTGCTTGACCTGGCCTCTGGCCTGGTGCTGTGGAGAAGGTTGAGTTTGTGCTTAATGTACTAAGCTGGAACCCAGGGGAGCCTCTGCAATTCCCAGTTCTCCCACAAAGTTCTATTGTGACCTGGGATAAATAATTTAATCTCTTTCTGCAGCAACTCCCCTTTTGGGGAGAGAGGTGAGAGCAGCAATCATAGCCTTCTCTGTCTTGTCTGCTTTAGGACTATTTTTAATGAAGTGTAGCACCCAGCATCTTCTATTTAAAGTACTGTCTTCCTAAAACAGGTAACAGGTCAGTCTTAACTTGGCTTTAAGACTTAGACTCACATCTGACCAGGGCCTGCACTGGCATTAGGACTTCACTGTGGTCCAGCAGGTGCTAAAGCACACTGCTGCAGGAGCCTGTTAGTGCTTCTGGTCCTTCCACCTCTCACCTTGTTGGCCGTGCCCTGATTTTCCCAAGAAACTCTCCATCTGTCCCCTGATGTCTGTGTTAAAGCAAGAGACAGCCAAATGCTGCTGTACCTAATAGCATGGGGGGGTCAGGCAAGAGAACATATTTTACTTGCAGAGCTGACATAATTGTTTAAAGCAAACAGACAGCTCAACATTTTTGCTAACTTACAAAAATCTGGCACCTCAGGAGAACGTGTTTGGACTCAGCAAGGCCATTTTCACAGGCAAAGCATTGTCATTAATCTGTGTTTGGCATTGCTGCTGGAGAACCTCCTTTTTGCTCTGAATGAGATGTATATTCATGGACTGAAAGTTGCTTGGTTTTGTTTTTATGCTGGCCGCGTGGTTTTGATGGGGTGGGATGTCCATGCGCAGGCACTCGGCTCTCCCAGCTGCACTGGCACAAAAGCTCTGGTCACTGCTGCTGGATTATCAAGCAGTGTGTGAGCTGTGATTGTATTGAGGCCAATGCAATCATATCACCTGCCAGTCTGAGGAAAAATAGGGTCTAAATAAGATGACGAGTGAATGATGTGGTCAGAATTAAAAGGATAAACAGCATCTTTCCCTTAATGAGTTCTGTTCAGTATGTGAGAAGCCCACACATGCTTTATCTGTATTCTGACCAGCGAGGAGCCTTAGCCAGGCTTCATACAACAATTCATCACGGCCAATTTGTGCAAGGCATATTTGAGATGTAAGATGTGTGACTCAACCTCTTTTATTCCCTCATTAATTTTCTATTCTGCCTGAAATGGGTTCTTAAGAGTGCTCATCACCAGGGTATGAGCACTGGTGAAAATAGGGCACTGGGATTTCTGCTCTTATTTTTGTCACTGTGGCTGGATAAAGGGGCAGATGTACAAACACCTGGGCTAGGCAGGCTGGGTGTCCTGAGTCTCCAGCACCTGCTTCCACCTGTGACTGCTCCCATGCATGTGCAAATCTGATAATATTAAGGTCTGATGATTGCTGTATTGTTAACAGCATTTCTAGGAAAATTGGTGGCTGAACAACTGAAGTTTGAAGTTTTTAGCTCATGTTTAGCTCATGAAGACACACCTGAAAGTGCTTGAAGATCAACTTGCATGCACATCTTAGATGAGCTGTGTATCTTGTGCAGATTTGCTTCATGGCTCCAGTTCTTCTCTCCCTTTCAACACTTCTCTGTGTGCTTCTCACTATCTCCTTTGTATTGTGTGCTCTATATATCTTTCTGCTGCGATATGTATTAACTACTCAGACTCTCGAGGGCCTCAGAAGATGAATGGCTTTATCTATAAGATTCCAGTAATAATCCATTTGTGTATGAAATGTGGTTGTTGGTATTAGTGCACTGCAGAGGGTTGGCATTATCGGAGAGCTGCAGAGGAGGCAATGGGCAGCAACTGTGTTCTGAGCTGCACCTTGGGCTCTCCTGATAATGCCTGACAAGTCACTTAAATTCTTTGCAGTTCACTGTATCCAGAGGCAGACATTCTCAGCTCACCAGATGCATGGGATGCTGCATGGCTTCCTCACCTAACACCTGTGAAGCACCCCAGCCTTTGGGGAGTGCTTACAGTCCAAACAGTCAACTCAGGCCCCTTCCTGGGAGGTGCAGTGGCAGTGGTGGTGTGAGTCAGAGGGGTCAGTGACACCAAGATGCTATGTGGGGGTGTTAAAGAGCTCCTCTCACCCACTCTTCTGCAAATCCCCACTCCTGGTGGTAATGCATGTAGCAGCAGGGCAGCTAACTCCAGCATGCAATAGTATTCTCAAAGCATTGTCCACTGGCTTCTGATTAATTTCAGATGATCTTAGTCCAGGTGAGAAAAAATGCAGTCTGTGCCAATCAAGAAGTATAGAGCATGCAGTAAGTACAGTTCAAAAGCTGCATTACCCTTATCTGTTAGTAATGATCAATTAGCATGAAAGTCAGTGGGCAGCTTGAAAATGAGTCAGATAAGAAAGGCAGAAGGAAGATTTGAATGGAAAGGAAATTCTTGATTCATATTCAGTGTTTAAAGTCATAACTCTGTAACAGTGGGGGCGGAGGGTAGCGTTAAGTAGTCCTGCTATCACACTGACTCAACCAGAGTGTAAATCACAGTGGAGAGAGTGCTGTGGCTTTTTCCTGATGTTAAAGCATTATCTTGTACCACAGAAGGGACTGCAAGTTGCAAGAAGTCCTCCTTGCCCTCCAACCTACCCTGAAAATCCTTTGCCCATTTGACCCGCCTGTCATGGAACAGCACCACTGGGCTCGTGGCTGCCGTCAGTGTCACCAAAAAGCTTTTAACTCTGATCCTTGTGAGAGGGATTGGTGGTGAAAAGCAATGCAGGATGGAGGTGGGGTGCCTCTGATGTCTCCTGAGCATCATCCAGGCAGAAGGTACCATTCAATGCAATGTTAATGTTTTGGGAGGAAGAAGAAAAGAAGACTTGCAACCAATTCATTAACTTGCAAATTTTGCACAAATGATCTGAGAGTGCCATATTAAACAGTAATTGGCCCTTCCCAGTGTGTATGTGCACTCTGAGATAAATAAAAAGGCATTAAAAAACATTAACTGAGAGTTACATGTGAACACCTGGGGTAGGGTGGGCCTCTCAACATGAGCATGTGCTGGAGTGCTTTCTGTTGCAAGCTGTCACAATTCAGGCAGAGATTACAGGGCACACAGTTGTGGTAGCAGCATCACACTGCGTGGTCTAAACGCTGTCTTTACCGTCTGAGCTACCTTGTGTTCTCCAACTGATTTTATCTTCACCTGAGTCTCCTGTGAAAGCAGCCTGCAAGCAGCTGAACAGATAGGCTAACAAGCTTAAGAAAGAGGTGAGCGTTTTGATTAACAGCCCATTTGAAGGAGAGTAAATGCAAGGCCATGCCTTGAGACCAGCAAAATGGTCCTCCTTTGCTCCTGGGGTGGCTGCAGGGAGGGCAGTGCTCTTTCTGCTGCCCATGACTGAGGCCAGGCTGCAGGCACCCCTGCTGCAGTGCCCACTGCCACCTTAGGAGGGGATGTGGCCTCAAGCTTGGGAGCCTCTTCCCTGGACCAGGTGAAAGGGAGCTTCCTCAGAAGATACACCTGAATTCCTCCTGAATGTAAGAACTGATGTCTGAGGCAGCTTTTCTGGATTAAAACAGACAAGCAAACTGCACTGCTTGGCACAACGATCAGACAGTATGATGCGATCTTTCTTGTTTTCTCAAGTTTATGTATCCCAGCTTTTCTCTGTTGCTGTGGGGCAGGTTCGTGGATGGATGAAAATAAATCTGTCACTTTTTGGTGTGTGAATTTTATTTCTGCTTCTTTCTCCCACGCATATGTAATGTACATATGAACACACACCAAGGCTTAACAAAACGCCTCATTTCCTTCCATGCTGGGTGTGTGAAGGAATACACATGCACTGTGCTTCCAGCTTCTGTTCCTGAAATACCATATGTTCTGGCCTGTGAGCTTAAACTATCCCCACAAAGTCATGTTTTAAAGCACAAGAGTACTAGACACAGGGTTTCTTCTCCATTCTCTGGAGGCTAATTAATCCCCTTAAACTAGAGAGATAGTAGTGAAAGAGGTGCTTTTGGTACCAAGCAACTACACTGCCTGTTGGAAGATGATGAAATGTAAGTACAATAGAGATAGGTAGGGGTAGGTTAAAACTGGTGTTCCTGCCTCTGACAGTTACTTTGATGAATGCACTCATTCACTCAGCTTCACCATTTGGATCCTGCATAATCAGAGATAACAGGCGGATGGTTTGCATGAATAACTAAGTTTGTCATGTTTAATTTTCTTTAAAAAAAAGAAACAGCAGTTGCTTTACTCTCATCCTTCAGGCCCAATACATATTTATAAATTGTCAGGAAATGAAAAACCTTTTAACAGCACGAAACAAGCATGCAAAGCTACCAAGAGAAATAACCAGAAGAGCAGGGAGTGCAGGGAGGAGAGCCACCTGCTTGCAGCTCAGGAGGGCTCACCTCACTTCACCTGGGAAGGTGATGTGGGCAGAGGATGCTGAGCGACTTGTCTGAATTATTAGGATGAGGTACTGATATTTGTGTTCTGCAGACAGTGTCTTGTGACCACTTGACACTGTGCAACGAGAAGCATTAAAATTGAAAAATAAACCAAAGTTTGGCAGTTAGCTGGTAATTCAGCAACTGACCATACTGCTTAATGTTTGATAGGGTGCTTGCTTGAAAGTGCCTATCCCATCACTGACAATTTATTGAAACATATAGAAGGTGCAGCTGGAGATTGCATGGAACAAAATGGTGGAGGAATATGTTCTGCAGAGCACTGCTTCCGGCAGCTGTGTCATTCTCTCCAAAGCTGGTCCCAGCTGCCCTGGGAGCTGCACACTGTGGAAACATGAAGGAGAGAGGACTGATTTCGTTCTAAGATGCCTTTGATCCAGGGCCAGCCCTTTCCAGTCTGTGTCGGGTGTAGTTGTGGGCATTGTGGCTGTTATTGAACAGTGGTAATGTTACAATTAAAAAAAAAAAATCCAGTCTCCTTATCGAGCAAATGATTTCTGCAGAGAATAGCATGATATATTAAAATGTCTGTGTAGAAAGCTCCCAAGGGAGAAATTCAGAGGAAGAAAGATTGGATCACTAAAACTGAGAAAGAAGCCAGGAGTTGCTAATGTGTGGCTGAAAGGAGACAACCAAATCTAGTTAGAGGGTCTTCTAACCAGCATGGCTTTTTTCATAATCATCCTATCAAGATGATCTTTGCAATAGGCAACCTCTGACTTCAATATCAATATATATGTCACCAGACACAAATCCCTCAAGAGCTAACTCAATGATATTTCAAGTAAAAGCTACTAGGCAGAAGTGCAATCAGATTATCAGCATGTATGCAGCCTGGGAGGCACAGAAGATGTATGAAAGCTGAAGCTGTGGAAAAGCACAGGGCAGGAGTGTGCTGAGCCCAATGCTGTCTGCTGTCTGGCCACTGCTGCCCCTTCAGAAGTCCCACTGATGGTATGTAACGTTTTACAGCAGATCCTCAAACAAGAGGAATCTTGAGCTTATTAAGGATCCCCTTGCTGGGTTTTAATTTGACTTTGGCAAAATGTAAAATTATCTCAGAATGTCTTTATATTACAACCAGTTTACCACTCCCTGAAAAGCCCCAGATTGCTGGCAAGGTGGATGCCAGGATTGCCTGCCCTCCCCAGGGAGCCAGAGTCTCTTGGGCACCATCTGTGTGGGCTGTGAAACCACTGCTGAGCAACATGGCACTGAAAGGAACTGCAAATGTGCATACTGGAGTGCAGTATTGGGATTTCATGGCAAAAATGATAAATCTTACCAAAAATATCACTGAGATGAAAAGTATGAAGTGTTTGCCACTAGTAGTTTTCTAGAGAACAGACAACAATGAAATAGCAAATTCAAAACCACAAGGGCTTATAAAACTTTGTCTCCTTGCTAAAAATACCTTGCAGAAAAATCTTCAAAGTATCAATCTCTCTCTTTTTCATCGACCCCACTTCATCTAAGTGCTCATGCACGTGCTTAGGTTTCAGCATGTGAGCTGTTCTGTGGGTGCTATGGGAAGAGCATGGGTTTAGAGTGCTGGCATGTGGTAATGTTTGACTGGATCAGCTGGTGGCAAACGCCTGTGGGAATCTGGCAGAGGATGGGTGTGTGGAACCTGATTCTCATTTGTGCTGGGGCGGCTGTACATGGCTCCTTGGGTGAGTGGGACTCTTGCAGCGAGCATAAGTGCGTGTGAATGTTAAACCATGTAATTAGTTTTAAATTTCCTGAAGCTAACCCAAAATGGTCCCATATAGACATTGTGGGGTTGATGGACCACAGGCATCTGACTGCTGTGCCCTTGTCCTTCCTTATGTAGGTGGCAGTAGGCATCCCATGGCCATGGTGGGGCTCTCCCTGGTTGCTTCCCTCCACACTGGCTGCTCCCCTGTACATCACCTGAAGGGGTCACATCCCACTCTTCTGCTCTGAACCTGTCATCTGCTGTCTGATCTGGAGAGCTTGGTCTCAAACAGAGACATTAACATTTCTGTTAATAGGGATCTCTGTGTTGCTACATAGTTAGAATTGGCTTCTATTACTTATTAATGAAGATCCAAAAGTGCATGTACTTAAGACCTTGCTTAGCTAAGGGGAGTCTTCTAGGGCCAATTTGAGTCCTATTTAGTGACTAATGGCTATTGAGACATAATGTCCACTAAGCAGATATCACATCCTATTTAGTATTTAATGTTTAAATATTTAATTAATTAAACACTGCCAAATATTTAATTAAGCACCATCAGAGCCATCCTGACACTTTTACTATGCATAATGCAAAGGAAATCAGAGCTTTCCTTATCAGCCCCACAAGTAATGCAGATTCAGCTTTTACCCAGAAAGAGTTGGGGTCTGTGTAGCCAAAATACATAAAGAGGAATGGTTTTAAAAAACATCCTTTTTTTGGTTTTTCTTTTTTTTTCCAAATGAGCTGAGCTAAACGTTTTGTGAGTAAATCAGGCTCTGAAGTGACACACAGGCAGCGTGATAGTGCTGTATGCCACACTGCAACAAGAATGCTATGCTTGTATATTGACTTTTAATTATTTAAAAGTAAATGACTGCTACTTAGCATGGCATACCTGCCAGCAGTTTATACTAGTTTTGCTTAAATATTTACTCTGCTATTCAATAAAAAATGAGTCTACTGAAGCAAAAAATGAGAACCTACCATATCATACGGTCCCTCTCCTACCTGTGGCATGCCAAATTTACAAAGATTTATTCACAAAGAGATGCTAGATTTTGATGGTTTTCCTGGACTAAACCAAAACACATATTTGCATTATCCAGTTAGATTTCCAGCTACAAAGTGGGTCATAACTATTAGCTGCTGACACTCACTTTCTTATTTACTCAGAAACATAGCACTTCTGAATATAAAGACCTCTAAATCCCAGTTCCAGAATCTGGACACTCAGTAGGTACAGAAACATTTAGAGCTGAATTGCTATTTGAATATTTTATTACCAAGCTCCATCCTCTGATGAGTGCTGAAGCTGCTAGGTTGTGTTTCATCACTCCCTGCCTGTGTGGGGATGTCTTATTTTAATGTTCCCACATGGGATCTCTTGCTAACAAGGAATGTGGCTACCAGTTGGAGAAACCATTAAAGTCACATCATTTTTATGCTTGGATTCAAGCCATTTATTAATGAAATGAGGATACATATTTTAGGCTTTCTTTATAGGATCTTACATGATCTTTTTGGCTGCTCCAGCCAAATTATCTTTCACTGTAAAGAGATGATGCTCCAGTTGCTCAAATTGGGTTTTACTTATATAAACAGGGGAAAAAAAATCACACTGTAAAAAGCCTCTATTGTTAGGACCTTTATCTCTCAAGTTCAGTGATGCTTCACTTTGTCCGTTTGCATTTATTGAACAATCAGCTGCCTGAACAGACATGAGTTTCCCTACATCTAAAGGCTGCTGGGATGTTTTGAATTTTCATGTTCTCTTGCCCACCCAAGCAATAACCTCAAACAGTATTCACTTCTTTCTCTTCTCTGCGCCCTACAGTCTTTTAAAGTTAATTTGCTACCCAGGATGGGAGTAAAATACCATTGTGCCCATGCTTTGCCCAAAAATCAATGCTAAGACTGAGCAGGGTGAAGGACTCATCCACCTCATGTAATTAATGTATACTTGATGATCTGGTTTGATGTAAGTTGTATCTTTTAATCAACTTTCACTTTGTTTTCTCCTGTATACATATAGATCCCCATAACTCATTTAAAATGAGCAGTGGTCTATATATTTGAGATGCAAACATGGCAGGGAACTGGCCAGAGTCACTGAGCAAAGAGGTGAAGATGGAGATGGTTAGCTATTTGGGTTTGGTCCTCCCTGCCAGCACTGCAGGCTCCTGGAAGCTGGGTGGGAAAGGTGAGGCATAAGGCACAGGCTAGAATGAGAGAGTTGAGCTTTTCAGAGAGTACCTTCCTTGGCAGAGCTTGGTTCCGAGACGGCTCTACCAGCACAGCATGCACCCGCTGCAGCTACCCGGGGACTCTGTCCCAGCTGCAGCTGAGGCCTTTCTGTGCTCATTTATTATTCACCACGTCTTGACTGCTTAATTGAGGAGATGTGTAGCAGTCTCCATTAGCGCATGAGCTCTTTGGGGGGAAAATCGACACAGACAGTGATTCCATGTTTGCATTTTCAGTTTATAAAGAAAAACTTTCAGCCATCTGCCATCACCCCACTGGTCCCCAGATAGTTACCAGCTGCTGAATTTTGATGGTGCCCTGTCTGGGTTTGCATTGCTGATTGTGCCTTGTAGCTGTAAGCTAAACCCAGCCCCACTTGTCTCACCCTGCTGCAGGGGGCCTCCTGCCCCCTTGGCTGTGACGCCACATTATCCCCAAGACACCCATGTCTGTGGTGCCCAAGGATCTAGCTCCCCGAAGGCAGCTAATGCAGGGTTTGTCAGGTCCTATACACACCTCACGGGAAATGCATTCACTTCCCCCCCAACATCTTTCTGCCTGTGGTGCAACATGAAGTGGGCGAGGGACCTTCTGTGCTCCAGCAGTATCATGGCCTCAGCAGCGCTTCCCTGCCCCGAGCCTCACGGGTGGTTCCAACCCACCTGCCGCCCCTGCAAGAGCAGTACCTAGGAAAGCAATGTTGAACTCCGAGATACAGTTTTTTCCTGCTGTTATAAGCATCTCAGTGACGTGAGGTTCTTATCGTGTCAGCAGCACGGCTGCAAGCTGTGCTGAAGGTGGCGAAAGGGAAGAGAATTGCCAGGTGGGTGGCAAAAGTGGGCTCGTAACGGGGCAAAGTTCCACAGCGGAGCACGGCACAGCCCCCAGAGAACCCGTTCCCTCTGGAGACGCTCCGCTACCGCCGCGGACCTGTCAGCCCTGCCGCGCAGCAAGGCCTCTCTGAAAGCGGCTGGCGTCGCGGCGGCACCGTCGCGGCTGCGGGCGGGAGGGGCGCGGCGCGGGGCCGGGCTGTCCCGGCACAGCCCCCGCCCGCCGCCCGCCCCCCGCCCCGCCGCCGCCGCATTGCAAAGGGTCTGCTGCCACCTCGTGGGCCGCGCCGGGCCCCGCCGCTCCCCACCGGGCCGCTCCGCTCCCCCTGCGGGGCCGCGCCTGCCCCAGCACGCTCGCCGCTTCACCAGAGAATCAGTGCTAGGATTGTTCTGGTTGGAAAAGAGCGCTAAGATCGTCGAGTCCAACTGTCAACCCACCACCACCATGGCCATTAAACCATGTCCCGAAGTGCTATGTCTACATGGTTTCTTGAACATCGCCAGGGACAGTGACTCCACCACCTCCCTGAGCAACCTATGCCAATGCCTGACCACCCTTTCAGTAATGATTTTTTTCCCTAATATCCGGCCTAAACCTCCCCTTGTGCAGTTCCAGGCCATTCACTCTCATTCTATCACTTGGTATTTGGGATGAAGAGACCAACTCCCATGTCACTACAACCTCCTTTCAGCTAGTTGTAGGGAGCAATGAGGTCTCCCCTGAACCTCCTCATCTCCAGTCTAAACAATCCCAGTTCTCTCAGCTGCTCCTCATAAGACTTGTTCTCTGGACTCTTCACCAGCTTTGTTGTCCTTCTCTGAACATGCTCCAGTACCTCAATATCCTTTTTGTAGTGAGGGGCCCAAAACTGAACACAGTATTGGAGGTGCTGTCTCACCACTGCTGAGTACAGGAGGACAATCACTTCCCTGGTCATGCTGGTCACAACATTTCTGAAACATTCTCCTGCCATACCAGCATCCACCCTGGAAGTGTTCAAGGCCAGGTTGGATGGGGCTTTGAGCAACCTGGTCTAGTGGAAGGTGTCCCTGCCAATGTCAGGGGATTTGAACTAGATGAAATGTAAGGTCCCTTCTAAACCAAACCATTTTGTGAACCCATTGTCTTTTCTGCTGCACCTGCAGACCCATCACTGCTGCATCCTTACCATCCCAAAATAAAACATTTCCTGTTAAAAGAAATCCCTCACTGAGCAGCCTCATCCCAGAAAGCCTCACCTGCCCCTGCCCCAGCTACACAGTACTGCTGTGCCTCCACATGGACAGTGGGAAACTCTTGGTGGGATTTTCCACTCAAATACAATTTGCATTTTGATCCTGGTGGAATGGGAGCAATTCAAAGAGGCACAACCAATGTGTCCTGTAAAACAGCTGGTACAGCTGTGGATCATGATTCTGCACAGTACAGAGTCTAAACAGCTGTGTGTAGTATCAACATGCAAAGCTTAAAAACACTTCACTCATTTGGGTTTAGTCTCTCCCTGCAGGTATGTGAAATGCTGCTGGAAACACCGTATCTTTGGCCATATAGGTTTGTGGACAGCAATTATGTGTCCTTACATAAGGACATGTCCATACATGTCCTTCAAGTCCTTACATAAGAACTTGAATCAGCACATAGGTCAAAAAGGCCATTTTTCTCTCCATAGTTTCAAAATGTATATATTAACATTTCATTGTCTCACATAAGATTTTATCAGGCATGTTGTTTTCACTGCACATCCTGACTTAATGCAATGTGGCTTACAAAAATTAGTCATAACACAGTACATCAGCCAGGAAGACACAAACATTTCCATAAACTGCATGTTCCGTCAGGGCGTTGGTGCAACCTAGGGGCAGATGGTTTTCTCCAAATACAGCAGCATTGCATGTTTCCCAGATGGTTCACAAATAATGTACTCCCATACAACTCTGACCTGGACACGGGTCAAACACAGTCTCAAAGCAAAGGTATATTAGAAACAAATGTGCCAGTGTTTGTCCCTGCCCCATTTCTGAGTGAGCACACTGCGAACCGCTGGAGATAAATGTTCTTAATCCTAAAAATAGGCTCTAGAGTGACTGATATTCCACTGACTTTCATCTTAATTAGTTGGTTTCTAGCTCCTGTGATTGAGTACCTGGCTGTGCTGAGGCAGGAGAACCATGTGCTGCAGAGCCTATGGTCATCCTGGGCATCACAATGAGCTCCACTGACAGAGCAAGCATTTGGTGAGACCTTGGCCAACATCCTGCCCCTGTGAAGCCTACCCAGCCACTGGGACTTTACACTGGGACAGTGCTTTCCATGCATAGTATTTTGTCTCCTGGCAGGTGTCTCTGGGCACTCAGCTACACACTGGTTTTGTGTCCCCATTTTATAGAGGCAAAATACCTGGGTATTTTGAGCAGCCTGTAAGCTGCTCTAGTCACCACTCAGCACTGCATACCTCATTTCCCAAGGGAGCTGAGCTGGTGCCCCATCAGGGCCACTGCAATGTGTGGGTGATACTGGGAAGGGTCATGGAGGCCTGCAGCTGTGACCCCCCATGCCCAGACTCTCATTGTGCTGTGTCCTGCAGGTCATCTTTGCTCCTCACCACAGAAATGATTGTCAGTTGATCCTTCACTACTTCAGTGATGTCGATCAGCTTTTGAACTGCTGTAAATGAGGCCAATCAGCATTACTTTCGTTTCATTACTTGAAGAGCTTACTCATAAATTTCCTCTCATCCTGCTTCCCCTTTGGTCTGGAATTAGCCACAGCTCTTGCTATAAGCTGCTATACCGAGTTCTCCTGCACTGGAGCTGTTTGATCTTTCCTAGGTTTAGTAACCAACTGGCAAACATGTCTTATCTTGTTTGACTTAAAGCAATACACCTTCTTGCCCATTTTTCTGGGTTTTGCATGTGTAGTGCTGCCAGGGAAGCAGGGCACCGGCTGTGGCACTTAACTGACCTCAGCATAACATGGGAAAGAATGAATTGGCAATGAGTCCAGAACGTAATTAACAACATCTTTCATTTAGCTGTGTGAATTTTATTACTTGGATGTTAAAAATGGGGAGAATGGAATTCATTGCAGATGAAAAGATGGTTACCCCTGTCACTATCAAGCAGCCTATAGCTTGGCATGCAGTAGGCTTGGGTTTGACAGCAGTGCCCTTCTGGCGTGAAAACCAGCATGGTCCTGGTACAATAGGAATGTAAACTATTTCCTTTTTACACCATTTCATTGACATTGCATAAGTTGAAACAAGGTGAAGGATGTTTCCAACCATGCTCCTATCCAAAGTGCCCCAAAGCATGCCTGACTTGAATGGTTGGTCCAGGAATGGTGGCAGTTCTTCTAGCCAGAAGCAGTTAATTAAAAACAGTGTGCTTAAAACAGTTTGCAACAAACACAAGGTCCTTCAAATATCTTTCCCTGACAGGAGAGAGCAGAAAAGAGTCATTTTAAGAGGTACTTTTCCTTGACTTTCCCAATATGTAAAATAACTCAACCTGCTTTCAGCAGAAAGTGAGCAGCAACTGTCTTTCTTTTTCATGATTAATTTTTCATTAAATGCAAGTTGAAAGATTATTTGCTTTCTTGATGTTACAATCTCTTTTAAACGATTGATGAATAAAGTGAGAATTGAAACTGCTGAGCCACGTCAAAGGCATCAGGGCAGATTATTTGTGTGACACCTGTGCAGCTGGTGCTGAGCTGTGGGCTGCTGTGGGCAAGACTAGTGTGGAAGCCTTTGGGCTCCACCTGCTCCCTCCAGCCTCCACCTGTCCTTTTGGGGGTGGGCCATTTCCAATATTTAAATTGTTATAAATTAGGGATTTTTCTAGGCATGCATAAATTCATGGCACATGGAGGAAACCAAAGCTGCCCATGTGAGTCCTGTGAGCCGTTTTGGGGCTTGAGCTCTTACCCTACACCTCTGTTTTTCAATCCCTGCCTTGCAGAAGGCCCAAGGCAAACAATTATTGCTTCATGCTGTGTTGGGGGATGGGTGTGATCTTACCTTTCCTCTGTATGAATCTGCAGGTCTGTAGGGGTCCTCTGGGCAAGTGGGAGCCTGGACCTTGCTGTGTGTGAGGACTAGCTCTTGTGGTATGTTATTATGTCTGGGAAGTTTCCCACCCTGGTACCATTGTGGTGTGATTGTCTTTCCCTAAAATCCCTTGTTTTTTTTTTTCAGAGTGACATGATATGTGGTGCTGAAGCACAGGCTGTGGGCTCTGCCCAGCTGAGGCTTGCTCTGGTTGTGCTGCTAACCATGTGCTTGGGGGAAGCAGCATTCTGGTGACTCCCGTTTATCATGTGTAAAATGGGGATAATAATAACCTATGTCACAGGGGTGTTGCAAGACTTAATTAATTAGTATTTGCAAAGAGCTTTCAGATAATTGGATTAGAGGTGCTATATTAACACAAACTGTTATTGTTATTATTTATTTATTATGTACTTGTAGAGTTCATCTGTGCAGGATGGTTTTGCTGAGTTTAGTTTGCGGATGTAAACAGAGGAGATTGCATTGAGTTAAAGGGAAGAAGCAAATTCCCATTCCAACTCTTGCTTGTGACATCCCCAAGGCTGTCACACATTCAGAGGCTGAGCAACAGTTACAGGAAGGTTTTGAGTGGCACCTCCTGCTGAAACTCAAAGGATCTCTACATTTCTGAAAAAAATGCTGAGAAAATGGGTAGAGAAAAGGTCCCACAGTTTGAGAGGCTGTTGTACAGCATATCTCAGGTTTAGCTTTCCTTCTCAAGCACCTTTCAGCCCCTATCATTAAGCACAGGTTGATGTGGAAGGAGACTGATGCAGAATTCCAAGACCCATGTGCCTGTTCCTGGGTGAGATTTGCAGCCCAGAAACAGCAGGGTATGGCAAGTATGGCATTGTTACATATGCACCTTATTGAGGTCAGGTACCCTGGATGAATTTTTTAAATCAGAATGTATTTTAAGCTTCACCTAAAATGGAGACCTGAGAATAACAATAATGGTCGGGCAGAGAAGATCTGTGTAGATCTGGTGCTATGGGAATAGGTCCTGCCAGGTTGTGTCATGGCACAATGTGCACCAGATCTGCAATTGCTTCTAAAAAATGAAGTTATTGGTGAATATGTAAAATAAGCTTGCTAAAGCTGTGAATGCTTTTCCATCTAACTCTAGCTTCTCTAGGTAATTCACCCCTGAGGTGAATACTTGGGTCAGAGTTAAATACAGCTGCTTTGGGATTTTGTGGATATGAAAACAGACTAATTTGGTGCATAAGTCATTTTTAGTGCACTAATTTCCTGTTTTACATGCAGAAATGGTCCATAAATGGCACAAAAGTCTTGAGGAAACCGAGCCTGAAGCATCTTGTTCGGATAGACTGAATGCTGGAGTCTTCCTTAAGAGCACATTATATGAAAAGTCCTAGTGCTTCACTTCTTACTAAAGACCAGCAAATCTTTACCAGTTTGTAGCTCTGCATAGGCTATTAGTCATCTCAGGCTTGCATAGCTCTGTTTTTCTTCATTAATATTAGGCTTTCATCCTTACAATTTATTCTTTTTAAGAGCTCCAAGTCCACAGCTGACGATCTGAAGTCTTTCTTCATTAAAAAGAACAACAAATTCAGTGTGCAAATGAGATATTTAGAGAAACAGAGCAGAAGCTGCTGTGTCTGGAGTCAGCAGCTCAGAGGTAGCTCTTCCCCAGTGTCCCCAGGTGCTTCTACTGCTGCTGCAACATCTCCCTGGTCCTGCAGTTGCGTGGGTAGGTGTGCAAAAAGGCAAAGTGCTGCCCTGCAGCGCAGTATCCCAGCCACCAAAACTTCAGGCTCTGGTTGGAAGTACACCAGTCTACTGAATTGTTTCCCTGAAACTTGAAGGTTCATCCTCAACTTCCACACCAATGGTGTGGGCTTCCCATTAACTGTGGGAACTTCTTGCCTGAAAGAAAGACCCAGAAGGGATGGACCATCCTGAAGGAAAGGCACTAACGTCTGGAAAATTTGTGAAAATTTTTAAACGCAGCCAATTCTGTAAGAAAAACATCAGGATACAGTTGACTCCTAGTTGCTGGTGAATTATTGCAGAGGGGAGCACTTGTCAGAGGCCTGGGTTAGAATTTCACACGGCAAGAGAAGCAGCATCCTTAGAGAAGGGGTGCTGGCTCACCCTTTGGGTCACAAACTTTCTTCTTGCCTCCTGTGTTGTCAGCTGTGCATTGCTGCGCTCTTCCTAGCCCACTGCTTAAGCTTTCAGCCACATTTTACAACAGCCTGCAATATTGGTCATGCCATGAAGCAGTTGCTGCATAGAAGGACCCTGAGGGTAGCACCAGTGAGATGCAGGTGTAGGGAGCTCTGGGGCTGGCTCGTGAGCTGTGCGGGCAGAGCGGCAGCGAGTCCGCAGCAGGCTTGGCGTGCCCAATTTATGGCCATTTACATGTGAAATTGCTCTGATCTAATTTGCATATGCAGTCATAGTAATCGTGGGCCAATTAAACTTGTAGTTCACAAAATCTGGGCCTGAAACCTTTACAATTCTTACAAACATACTAATCTGAGTGTATATGTCACTTCATCAAATTCATGAAACCATAAATTGTTCCTGTCTGGCATCACCAGCTGCATGGGGGAGTTGCTCGGGCTGGGCTGAAGGAGCCATCGGCCCCATGCAGTGACTGGGGAAGATATTTTTAATGAGCTCTCCCCTATTCAAGGATTGAATCAGAGCTGTTAGGATGTCAGTGTAAGATTCATTGCAATATCCATGGAGATTTATCTTTACTTTTCCATTTTTTTAAAAATGTTGTTGTCCTGGAGGAGTTGTTACAATGTCAATAAATGTGTCATCTACATTTGTTAGTGCAAATGCAGTTGCAAAATGTCAGAGATCTGTCTCTAGATTTTTATTTCTACCTTACCATTGAGGAATAGAAGAGGCTTCAAAATGGGCAGTATGGTAGGCTCATGGCTGGATGGAGAGTGAGCCTCTGGCCACCTTGGCCCTGTTGAGGCTTGGGCAATGGATTTTTTTGGGTCTGTAACCCTAGGATGGGGATGGTGAAGGAATGTGGCAAGTGGAGCTGAGTGCTGCATTGGTACTCTCCCTGGCATGGCACCATCCCACTGGCTGCTCCCAGAAGCTGCTTCTTCCCCAACTGGAAGCATCTGCAAGTCTTCAGAGAACATTTGACCCCTATGAAAGCAAATTTTAAAATTTAGTCTGTCTGCTCAGTTTTAATCATCCTCTTCCCAACCCAACACAGCACACACTCAAGGCCTTACTCCGCCTTCCCAGAGGACACCTACCACATCTCCATCTACCCCTTTATGCAGTTCAACTTCTTGGACACATCCTGCTAATTCAGTGGTGCATCTCTGTATAGTTGGTGTTGGAACAAGGCTTTATCATAGCCAGATGCTGTTGATGACTTGAGGTTTGGCTTTTGTTCAGTGAGAAGAGCTCTAGCTATTGAAGCACTGAGTCTGAGGCTGGCTATTGCAGAGCCAGATGGCTTCATTCCAAATGTTTAAAATCTATAAATCTTTATTCTATAAATTCTGTTGTCATTATGAAAATGATAGGTTAAATTTTGCAATCCTCAGAGATAGTTACCCTCTGAGTAGATATCATCAAAGATTAAAAAGTCATTATTTCTTGGTTTTTTATATATTTTTTCCTTCTTTGTCATTTTTGTGTAAGTTCCTACAGGGGAGTAAAAATAATATTCTAAGCTCTAAGTTGAGGAACATCAGAAATCAGTTTCTATGAACTGGATTTGAAAGATTTTTTTCCAATGCATTGCTCCTCTTTGATCTAGCTGCAATGTTGAAGGCCTTGGTGTATTTGTGTGATTTTAGTTATTTATATTCTGGCCAATTGCAGATTTTATTATCTCAGTGATATTTTTCACATTTTGCAGAAAAGAGGTCACTTCATTTTTACCCCTGTATTTGTGGGTTTAGGCCTGTAGGCAGCAGTATTTTTCTTCCCCCTTAGATCCTGGTAGGGGTTGTGGTGTGGTAGCTTATTGCCTGTGGCTGACTGCTGAGGCTTAAGGGCACCTCTCTGTCACTGGTATAATTTTTGTAGAGCAGCAAGGCTTAAAATCCTTGGAGAAGTCACATTTTTGCTCATACTTGCTATGCTGAGAGGCAAGAGACACAGCTGCTTGTGGGGGACAACACAATGATCCACCTGCCCTGCTGAAGGACTGAGCTGTAAAGTACCTGCATCACGATGAGTGATGTGGATAAAGGGGGCTTGTGGTTTTCCCTGACAACACCACACTGCCCTAACTGCTTGGTTTTTCCTGTATCTGCCAGAAGTGCCTAGTGCTTTGCCTCAGTGGGACAGTCCCTTCTGCAGGGCATAGTCCTGTTGTCTAGGCTGAGGGAATTAATTTCTGGTTGAAAAACACAACTGAAAGCTGGGAAACCTCATGCTTTTTAAAGCAATCCCATTGGCTTGCAACAAATTCTATATCTGATCAGTTAGAGAGCTGAGAGATGAGAAACATGCCTTCTTCAAAAGAGAGCAACTTGCTTGAAACTGCTGGGGGAGCCTGGGATAGGTGGACTTACGGATCTGACCTTGAGACTTAGTCAAGGGAAGAAATACTTGCTAGCCTGCACAGGTCTAAATTTCCTAATGTCAAACCACATTTCTGCATGTACCTGAACTACCTGCTGCTCAATGACTGCTGCAGACAATGTGGGGCTGATCAGCACCTTGGGGACCTAATGCTGGGTGCCAAAATGTGGGAGTGAAACAATACAGGCTGCTTGAAGTCTGAGCCTGAGAAAGTAGCTGCAGCCATAAAACTAGTCCAGACTCTCTTATCTGACCACCAAATGGCTGCTTTACTTCTAATTGCATGAAGTTAAATGTTTGGCTACCTAACAGCATGTAGTATTTTGAATGCCCACATACATGCTGCACCATACTACAGGGCTGACCAGCTTCTGATGTGAAGCTAGGTGTCAAAAACATAGCATGGCCAGGGCTGGGCAAGCAGCATGTCCAGCCACGGCAATCTGCTATTAAAAAAAACCCCAGAACAGCTCATGGGGGTACTTTACTGCTTTCTTGCAAAACTAGGGACAAGCCAGTCATGCAGCTGAGTCTCAGGTAGCCTGGATAAACCTGCCTTGAAAGCTAAGGCTGCCTTGCAGTAGGCAGGAACGTACCCATCCCTCCTAAGAGTGCTGCCAAGTCAAGGACAGGCCCTGCTCCCATGCCCATACTGCCTGCAGAGGCTCTACTGTGTAGAAAGATGAATACTTGCCTGCTTTAGCAACCCCCTCAAGGCAACTGCTTGCAGTGAGCTCTTGATTCTAGCATTTTTGCACCAGCACAACTTGAAAATTGTTAGGGACAAAGCTTTCAATGTATTTGCCTGCATTTATGCAAATTTATTAAAATTAATGCAAATTGCAATCTATTGATTTTTTTAAATGATATTGGCAGGCGTGAGTGAGGTAGAAAGACATCACACTGATTTTTCACTATCTTGCATCTTTTTAAGCACTTTTGTGCACAGTGAACAGAAGTGTCGTGCCTGAAACGCTGTTTTATGCTCATTTCATAGAGGCCAGAAAGCTCAACACATAGTGGAGATAAACTGAGCCTGAATCCATTAACTATTTTGAAAAGAAAGAGGATTACTGTCACCAGATCTGTGTACCAGTGAACAGAAAACACATGTGGAGAGGAGCATTTTGTGCTATGTGTGAGAACCAGAACAGCAGTAACTTGTGTATGCTGGCAGGAGCGAGCTTGGGAAAAATCCCAGGAGGGGAACAGGCAGCAGGGAGGCTTCAGCAGAGGTGCACAGAAAAGCCAACTACTAAGGCAGTAGTCATGCTGGGTGGACATGAGGAGACGTGTGCTGGGAACACCAGCAGCCTGTTGCAAGGCTGAGAGTGGGCCAAGCCTTGCTGCTCTAGAGAATAGAGTAAGGGCAGCCTGCAGGACTTTGGGCCAGGGCACAAACCTGCAGCTCAGTTGTCCAAAACCAGGGAAGGGCATCTGAATCATATAAAAGGCAGCAGGGAAGTCCTGGGATGCAGGGCCTCTGCACCCCAAAGCTCTGCTTCTCCTTGGTTTGTGCAGCAGGAGGAGACTTGGCCCCAGCCCCCAGCTGCAGCTTGTACCAAATGACTTAGTAGTTTATTTTTAAATTCCTTTTCAGTTTATAATAACTGGCCTGAACTTTGGATTCTGCATCTCCTTTCTATGTTGTTTTTTTGAAGTCTTTGCTATAGAGTAATAGTGTCTATCAATACCACATGGCTTTCATTTACATGAGTTTATTAAATATACACAAAAAAGGTGACTCTTGATATTGTATATAGGATTGGCCGATTGGGAGGGTGCTGATGGGGGACTGTTGGTGCCATGACTTAGCTGCATGCTGGAGGGCATCAGCCTTGTGCTATGCTGGTGGGTCAGTACTCAGGGACACGCTAAAGCTTTTTTAGAATTTAACTTCAGTTTTTTCCTGGTTGCTTGAATAACAGTCCTGTGTTTTCTTTTTAAGGTGGTTTAATGCTGAGGGCTGGGGAGGCGCTGAGCAACCCAGTCTCTTGTGAGAGTCCTCCTGAAAGCTGCAGTGAGAAGACAGGCAAATTTGGAAGGTCACTGGCAGAGGCTGTACAGCAAAACCTGCACAGTGGCTTCAGGGCTGCACCCAGAGCCCAAGATTCATATTGCAGGGGCAGTGGCTCTTTGTCTTTCCTGCTGTCATGTGGTGCCTCTCACCTTGACACCTGTTCCAGTCCAGCTTCTGCCAGTGTAGCCGGGGTCTGGTGCCAGAAGATACATATTTGATGACCTATGCAAGTCCTGCAATCTTAATACATTCCTCAATGGATAAATATCCATGTTACAATTTGAATTGGTTTGTTATTTTTCTTCTTGGAAGTTTTCACAACAAGGTTTCTGGGGGAATGGGCACAGAAGTCAAACCTCTTTCATCTGGGTAATTGCCTTTCAACATCAGGAATGGGAGGCTTGGCATGTTTCTAGGCTGCACAGGCTCCTGTCCAGGAGCTTTCACCACCACCAAACTTCTGTGGCAAGCTAAACTCAAATATCGGAGGGGGGGAAAGAAGTATGGGAGGCATGTTTGGTGTTCCCAGTGTTAAAGGTAACTGTTAGTCATGGTGAAAATAACATGATGAAGAAGACTTGACAACATCTATCAGAAATGCTGTGAATATTTTTACAATATTAATGGAGGAATATGTGATTTGTGTCAAGTAAAGAGTTAAATTCAGTGAATTTCGTTTGGAAGATCGTTTTCAAGGGGCTCAATTTGACCTCTTATTAGACAAATCATAGATAAAGGTAGCCTTGCTTGGCTCTGCCTTGGAATGTGTGTGTCAGGTAAGTATGTGGAGTTCTGTGGTGTTCTGTGAGAAAGATGCTTTTACTCTCTGATCCCTTTTTTTTTTTTTCTCCTGAGCACTTCAGAACATTCTGGGGGCTCATTATCATGTCCTGCCTTCTATTTAACATAAGTCTGTTTATGTAAATGAGATAGCTCTATAAGAAGGAGAGAAAAACTACTGTTTTGCTGTATTTTCGTCCCTGTTTCTCAGCCCAGCATGCTGTTTTCTTTGCTTGTCCTTATTCTTAATAAAACTTTAAAAGACACTTTTGGTTAGTTCATTTACTACAAGAAGTGTTCATGGAACATCTCTATTAGAAGGAGGTTACATAGTCATTCATGTTTGTCTTGTTTTTCATATGAAAATATTTCATATTAATAGGCTACAGTGTGAATCTTAGGATCGAATATATCTTCTTGTGTCTGGTTCTATATAGAAACCAACAAGGTTGTTGTTAACCTGCAACTTATATGGTATTTAATTTATTGGAGAGGCTAGTTAAATCCTAAACTTGCTGTTATATACCCATTTATGGAGCAAACACTTGAAGCTCTTCTACTGGTTTAATATACTATTTGCTTAATGGGCCATTGACATAATAATTTGATATAGAGCCCATTCATACCACATTACCAAGCCATGATATATTAATATAGCCACATATTAATGGTGGAGGGAAAGCATGTTATATTATTATCCATGACCAATTAGTTTCTGTCTGTCTTAGGGACACAGTTATCTAGGTGTTAGTCTTTACGGGCCTGATTTTTAGAAGTCTGAGTACTCCTAGATTCCACTCAAGTGAATTGTGTTTCTTGATGGATCCATTATTCAGGCTTCCTCCTAGCCCTCTGTCTAATATAATCTGTGAGCATGTCACTGTAATTGTATATTTCCACTTGCAGCTGGAGATTTTTATGTTTAATTACTGTTAACTGTTTTCTTCAATTTGTAGCCGATGGATAATCAAATAAGTATTTTCTTTCCCTTTTTGGTTTTCTACTTGATCAATCAGATGATGGCCTGTAAAGTCAGAAGGGACTGCTTATATCAGGAAAGCATGATGCTTTGCAGAGTGTTATTAACATAGATACATTTAGTTGCTCACAAACAGGGTTATTGTGCTACAGCGCAGAAGTGTACAGCAGCAAATATGATCTCTTCTTTTCTGTCTTTCACTCTACTCATGCTCAGATTATTAATAACAATACGAAAATATGAGAGACCAGCACGCAGATTCTTTGTGGGATGCCTGAAGAATTAAGTGATCATTATAAATAGGAGGCGAAATTGGCATTTTATCTGTCTCACACACTGTAATTAAGGAGCTGATTTCTTCCTGATGCGGCAGCAATAGTGGCTATAGAGAGAAGGAGAAAGGGTAATAGTCTTCTTGATCAGTTCTGGGAGGCTGCCTTATGCAGAAAAACAAAGATATAAAATATGGAAAGTGTAGGTGATGAGGGAATAGAAGAGTCATTCGGAAGGAGTGAAATAAGAGGTTTGATTTGCAGAGGGATTTAAAAGGATGTGGTGTTGAAATGTTTGGGTGGAAAGAAAAAGAATGGGATGGCCTGGATACTTGGAGCACTGGAGGCAGTGTGTATGAGCCACAGGAACGGCAGTGCTGAAGGGGAGGAGACAGGTACTCAGATGGACAAGTAGCTCAGCTGGCTGCTTTTACAGTAGGTATTTTTAACATTTAGGACTAGTTTTAACATTAAAATTAAAATGAAAACGTAAAGGAACATACTTCTTGGAGAAAAGCAGGCAAACTTTCTTGGTAGTTATTGAACAGTTACCAGAAAAACCACCATCCTGCCTGTCTCCCGTGCTCTGATGGTGATACAGGGAGCACACAGGCTGCTCTGCATAGCAGTTCCACACTTAGCCAGAGGGATAAGAGGCACCTCCCGTTACTGTTCTCTGCCTGTATTCCCTAGAGGGTATGGGGGACTTGTAAGAGCATCTTTAGAAGAGGCTTTGCTAAGCATCTTAAACTGTGTACTTGGATAACTTATGTGTAGATGTGTATGTTTCATGCTTGCTAATTCAGAGAGCACTACTCATGCTGTGCACTGGATAATGCAAAATACTGTAGAAAGTGTAATATGGGAGAAGATAATTAAAACTGTATGATGTGGCTGCACCAAGTAACCAAACTGAGGTCTTGAAGGAACCTTCAGCTTTGCTAGTTTTCTAGCTTTCCATACATGATTTTTGTAGCACTATCATTCATTTAATATTGGTGTCCATAAATAACTTTCTAAGATGTTAAAGTAACTTTCTAAGATGTTAAATGCAGGAAATCCCCCCTCTCCTCTTTCTCAAGTTATTATGCATAGATAATGGCAGAGGAAAATTTATCAAGGAAGATCTGACAGCCTGAGAGAGGCAAGGCTGCAGTAGCTCTGTGCTGCTAGGTCCAACCAGCAGCAAGGCTGAAGATGTACTCTCAGTAGGCACTTGCACACACCACATAAACCTCTATGCGCACATATATACAGCTGGCAACACAGACCAGGCACGTAGAGAGCACTTGCTCAAATGCAGGCACCACCAACAGCTTCATTCTGCTTCCCTCCCTGGCTAAACAGTGTGGAGGTCCCCTAGTGAGAATGTGCATGTACAGATGGTTATATACAAAGTGTAGCCATACAGCAGCTCTGCTCAGTCACCTGGTCTGCCTAGTAGCTCCCATTCCCTTAGTTTGGGTTGCTGCTTATCATCCTGCCTCAACAGTCCTGTGAGCTTGTGATGCACTGATGGTCCCAAGGGGCTGCCACTGTGAAGAGGGAAAGATTTGCACCCTTGCTAGCTAACAGAGGAGATGTTGAAGACTCAGCTGCTGCTGCTGTGCTCAGCTCATAGGGCTGGCCAGGGCTGTCAGGAATGCTTGTCCTTTGAGGTTCTTTTGTTTACTCCCTGGGGTGGATGGTGTCTTCTCTCTTCTCCTGAAACCTGTGGGTCTTCCCTGCCTACTTCACTCAGAGAGTCTTCCTGGACCTGCTTTGAGATGGAGCAAAGATAGTCCAAGGCCTCTTCCAAGTAGTCCCTGCAGAGCCTGGGGATGTACATGGAACATCCTGCTCAAACTTAGACAACTGGCAGCCATATGTGTAAGCAAACAAAGTTTTACTACTTCTCTCTAAAAGAGATCGCTTTAAAAGCTTTATTTTCTTGCCAGTTGGCTAAGAAGCAAGGAAGGAACAATAGATTCAAGATGAAATAATTTGCATTTATGATGAAGACAAGGAATATCTACCTTGCATTTTCCTAAAAAAGAAAAATTAAACCCCATTTTTAATTAACTGATAAACTATTAATCAAATTTTTGCAATGTTAGGTGACACATTATTCATTTAGATAGAATGACTGCGAACTTAAACTAATCAAATCTGATTTGCCCACATATGCTTGATTGAAATACATTTTAACTAGCATATACAAAGAGAAAATCTTGGATTTCTTACCTAATCTTCAGAGTATACTGCTGAGTTAATAAGGGCAGTTTTTTTTAAATGAGACCACCATTTCTTAATCTGCATATCAAAATCAAGAGCAACTTAATTGCAAAACACATATTCCTGAAATCTAATCATTATACTGCTTTAGGGTATTTTATTGAAGCATGTTAAATTATGGACAGAATATTAATGATGAAGCTAATCAAACCCAATTAGTCACTTCTAACAATAGTCACATAAATATACAAGTCAGGTACTAAAGTACTGTAGGTATGCTTTTAAGGTTTTTTTTTAATATAAAATTTGTGTTATATATGAATTATATACTCAGTGTTTTTAATCTAACAATCTAAGAGGACAAATAATTTCAAAGCAAACATGATATGCCAGAAGACGATGGGACTTGTCCCCTAGCATTAGAACTGACACTCCTGATTTTTTAATATATAAATGCTGCTCTAATATGAGGTTGATGGACACATGGTTAATAGGACAGAAGGGTGGATCTGCCCAGCTCCCAAACGTGGGAGAGGGATGTGCATGCGTGGTTTGCTCTCCAGCTTGTGTTGTGATTACCATGACCACACAAACTGGTCATCTGTGTGAGCAGTCTGGTCCCATACTGCACTGGGTAAGATTTACATATGCTGCTATAATAATTGCAGTATACAATAATTACAGATGTATTGTCTACATTAAAAATCAGTGTCTTCCTTTAGGTTCAGATACAGTGTCTTGCAGAGAGTTAAGTGTAATGCTTATCTATCTGCTGATTCCATTTGAGTGTATTTTGATACTGATACTTCGGCTTTCGGTTTGTTACAGCTTCCTACTTGATAATTACGGGAGGGCAGCTGTCATTTTATTTTAGGTCTATCTACTCTATCAGAAAAACCCATGCAATCCAGAGGTCACAGATGACCTTCTACTGATGTGTCTTTTGAAAGACCATGTGTTTTAAAAATCCTTTTAAATTGCAACTCTTAGAGTTTCCATAATTATTCAGGTCACATAAAAGAATGACTTAGCATATTTATAACCCCTTTTTGCACTTTCAGATTTAAGGACATGTATTTTCTAATTTGTAATCATCTAATTTTAAAAAGGGGTATCCATAAATAATAGGTATCATTTTAGTGCCAGACAGGGAAGCCCTGACAGGATTTGTGATGCTGTCGGTGCCAGTGGTTGTGCTGTCAGGGAACATAGCAGCATTTTCCTCCTACAAGCCATGACTGCCAGTGGCTCAGTCATGTCACTTTTGCATGGCACAGGGCTCTTACAGGCTAGATGTGAGGCCACCAAGTTTTGGGCAACGACAGACTGGGAAACCTACCCTGTAAGATTTCAGAGGAGTCTTGGGTGATGACTAGGAAGAGCTGCTGTCACAGGTAATAAAGTGGCATTGCTTTTGTACAGAGCTTCAGGTATAGCTCCAGGGGCTGAGTCCCAAAAGGGCACCAGCAAAGCAGGGGATAGATTTGGATAACATTACACAGCTCTGTGGCAGGGAGCAGGTCACTGTGTAATGGGCTGGCTGGCAACAGTTGTCCAGGAGTGGGTCTATGGGACTGTGATGCCCTGGCAGTGGCTGGCTCCCAAGAGGGGTGGCCAAGGCATGACTCTTGGAGGATGCAGCACGTGCTGTTGAGGGTGCAACTCTCTTTTCCACACTGATTCCATCTCTGAGGCTTGTGAAGGGCCTGGAGCACACGACAACATGACCTCCAAGAAGCGTCTGAGTTCAGTCTAGAGACTGACGGGTGACCTTATTGCTCTCTATAGCTACATGAAGGGAGGTTGGAACAAGGAGGGGGCCAGCCTCTTCTCCTTGATGACAAGTGACAGGACTAGAGGAAATGGTTACAAGCTCCACCAGGGGAGGTTTAGGCTAGATATTAGGAAATATTTCTTCACTGAAAGGGTTATCAAACATTGGAATGGTCTGCCTCCAGGTGGAGTCACCACCTCTTGGGGTGTTCAAGCACCATGCGGACCTCGTGTTTATGGACATGGTTTAGTGTTGACCCTTCAGTGCTGGGTCAAGGGTTGGAGTGGATGCTTTTTGAGGTCTCTTCCAACCAGTTATATATTCTGTGATAACAAAATTATGCAGGTGCTTGTGCTCGTTACCAATCAAACCATGGTGGCTCTTGTGTTCAGAAAATAGTGCATATTAGAGATCCAGGCAGTCCCTCCAGAAGATGCTGATGGGGAAGAAAAGCCTCTGTCCACTAGCGACTGTTGGCAACAATCAACTGCAAGCCTTTGCAAACAGTCTGTAATGACATTGGGATCTGCAAAAGGTTTTCTCAAATCAGTGTAAGATTAGTCGAAATCCACTCCTATGAAAAGAAAATACTACAGTGAAACAAAAGCTGCTGTTAGAAGTAGCACTAGAGCTTTAGATTTAAACAAGGTTTAAAGTTCTACCTGCTATGCAATTCCAAATTGGTTTGTCACAAATAGTGCTTCTGTCCACAAAACCAGGCTGAGACACCAATGGCTATCTGAACTGATACATGCTTATGTCTTTCCTAAAGTGATTAAATAGGTTTTTCCAAAAGAGATCAAAAGCTTTTGGTGAGTTTGAAAAGGGACAGGACCAATGCTGCATTGTAAGACTTCCTCTACTTTTTCACAAACTCTTCTGGAAACCTGCCTATGCTATAAAGGCCACAGCTGTTTTATTGTGTCTTTCAGTATAAAAAGAAGATTTAGAAATGACTCAAATACAATGTATAAGCATCTTCCTAGGAAGAAAATACAGGGTTCTAGGGAGCTTTCTTCCTTAGCAGGAAAATGTCAGAAGAACCAATATCTGAAAACTGAAGCTGAAATTGGAATTACAGCAGCCATTTCAAAGTACCTGCTAGAAACTCTCTGCTAGGATTTGCAATGGGTTCTACCTGTCCTGCGAGATGTCTCTGAAAAATACTCTTATGTAGAAATGTTAATCAAAGTATAAGTATTAAACTTAATGCAGGAGTATTTTGGGGTAGCTTATATAATATCTTGCCTTAACATCTCCAGACATATGTATTGTACTTCCTTGTCCATCACAGTTGAAGTTCAACAAATAATCGGGGCTTTCTTCTAAGTGTAAGAGGAAATTACTTGTTCCTTGATTTTTTTAGCATTTCAGTTGCATAGCAAAGCACTGTCCCAGCCAAAAGAACGCTTGCATTTAAACAAGTCAGTATTTATTTCCTCTCATTCACAAATAATATCTGGTTAATTCTATTATTGCCACATTTTTTTTTTTCCAAAGTCTGAGTTTATACAATATTGTGAACACATTGCATCCGTGGGTACTCAGGGGTGGCTGCCTCCAGCCTTGCCTTTGCAAAATGGACAGTGACTGCTAGTGCAATGACTTGTACAAGGACAAGTCTGTGTCACACAGACTGCAGAGTGTCTGTAGGTACTGAAGATCTGCATTGCTGGGAGGGAGCAAATCAGATCATAATGTGGGGCAATTTAGGGAAAGATCTGCTTCCACCACAGCTTACTATAGTGTTTCATAAGAATAATATGGGACATGGCTAAGTAGTTAAAGCTTATTAGTTGGGTGGTTATTACATCATGCCTATACTGAAAATAAAAAGATCCTCTGCTGTAGCTAAACTACTTCAGCATGGCTTGAGTGCAGCTCTTGCTGTGTGACTCTTTGGGCCCGGCAAGCTTCATACAGAGGTATTTGAATTCATCAACGTTTCAAAAGAGCATTAAAATTTAACAAGTACATTTAACTAAAAAAAAAAAAATCTATATCTAAATAGCATGGAGGTAGTGATAAAAAGGAGGTAATTCAGGCTAAGATACTGCATTAACTTCTCTGTGAATGGACCTTTCAGACAGTGTGGAGCCACACTGAAGTCACTGAACTAATGCCAGTTTCTTTACTTGTAGCCTGTGCCTTGCTTTAGAGGGGCATCATAGCCTTCTCTTTGACGTTAACACAGGAATTTTGGAAAGATGTTTAAAAAGAGCCCCAAGCCCCCCCAACTCCTAAACTCCATCCAAAATAAACATCCCCAAAAGTAAACAAAAACATCAATCACAAAAAAACAACAACCAAACCAACCAACCAAAGAAACAGCCTAAAACCAAAACCTACACACATAAAAAAGAAGAAACAACAAGAAGAAAACACATGAAGAAAAAACCTCTGCTTTCTAGAGGTTTTCTTTGTTAGTACAACAAAGGTGTTTTGCTATTAGAATCACCTTTCTGGAAAGCTTTTTTCCTTCCCAACAAGTCGATTAAATCTAGGCAAGAGCGCAACCAATCCACACATTACTCCAACTTTACCAGTGACTTTAAGGTTAGTTTCTATCTCTGTAATAAGTGATTTTTATGTATCTTAATGTGGGGTACAATTTCTGAAATATTAGAAAAATACTAACTCTGTGTAACTTTGCCTGATTCCTTAAAAGTGTCTACTGCAACAAGAACGACAAAGTCTCTCTGTTGCTACCTTCTTCCCACCTCATGCTGAACCACTTCCGAAGTGTTTCAACAAAGCCCATATCCCTTAAATTCTTTAAATCGTGTATGAAATTAAAGTGCTTACAAAATACTGTGAAGTATTCAGCAAATACTGAGTCACAACAGTGAGTTGTCAGTTCTCCTATAAAAATTACTGAAAATCATTATTGTGTGATTTATTTCCTTGGCAGTTTATCTAAAAATAAAAATTGGACCCAGACTTCCTCAAACCCTCCACTTCTCAGCTGTTTCAAAACTGAAAGCTGCTGGCTGCTAGTTTTAAAACTCTTTTCCTGTATGAGCCGGGGGTATGAGGCACTAGTGATTCCTGGGGCATGCAGGAGCTGGTGAGAGCTTTGAGCATGGCCATCTGCATGGACTGCTCCCACCTAGCAGTTCTATACCACTGTGTTTCCACATGTCTTTTGTCTCAGAAAAGCACTGTCGGGTAGAGGCATTGAGCAGCAACCCCTCTTCTGTAAGAGTCTCCTACTTGGCTTCTAGGTGATAGCAAGGTAGGAGGCTTTGCTACAAAGAAGAGCTGGAGGAGCGTTTGTTGTTACTCGATGTGTGGCTTTTCACAGCTATGCAATGAAGGACACATCCTTCTTCTGAGAGCAGAGAATTGGCAGATGTTTACACCCAAATTTCCAAGCTATGCAGGTCAGGTCAGACCTGGCTGGGTTATAAAGATTTGTGTGCTCTCTCTTTTGGGGATGAATGAGTTAAAGCAGAGACTCAGAATAAAAGCCTGACTCTATTGAAATGAGTGGCAAAACTCTCATTCACTCTGGATTGTCAAAATGATCTGTAGAGCCCCCTAAGATTTGTGTTCTGTTAATAATTATTACTTCTACATAAAAGTAAACTTCTATATTTAAAACTTAGAACTTGGCAACCACAAAACACACATGTCTATAATGAATAACCATGTGAGCCTGTTACTGCAGTTCTCCTCCATTCTCATCTGCTCCTATACTTTACCTGTTATTCATGTGTCTAAATTTTAGACTCTAAGGTCTTTTGAGCAGAGACCGTTCTTTTTCTGTGGGCAGAGTAAAGCACCTCTGTGGCTCTTTGTTAAACGAGGCAAGTATTTTAAATCGAGGGAAACAAATGTTCATGCATTTGACAATTTCAGAACATGAATGCAAGTGATCAGGCATGCGTGTCTAGAGATCTGCTTGCTATATACACATATTGTTTCCTTTTAAAGACATCTGCATCTACTGAATGCAGTCCAGAGTTTGGCCTAGAAGTTTACCGTTATTATTCAGCAAAGCGTGACTGGAGAGAGACTTAAAATTAAGAATACATGTAAGTGCTTTGTTGGATAGAGGCCTTTGCAATTTTGTGCATTTGTGCTCTTGTCATTTTAAAATGAAACATATTATTGAAAGTCTTCAGTTCCTTATTCTGTCACTTCCTGACTTATTTTGATATATTATATATATAAATACACGTCTCTTCAATTCTAGATGATTTTGAAAAAATTCTAAATATACTGAAATCAAATGCTAAAATTGTATTTGCTCTTCAGTGAACTACTATAATATCCTTTGTTCGTCGGCATCAGTTTTGTATGTAAACAACAGTTCCTGTATCATTGCCCTCTCATCTTAAAAATGTAGTTTTTATCGAAGAGCAATAATGTCTGCTCCAAAATGGGCAGTTCTTCCTGTACAATCAGCCCAACCTGCTTTGCTTGCTGAGAATGGTATATGTTGCTGGATCTGCCCTTCATTGCATGTAAGCAGGGGCAGATTAAGGCTCATCTTGTAAATTCATATGCTGCCCAGTTCAGGTTGATTAGAACACTTAAACTGTCAGTCACATAGATCAATTGCATTTGATACACCAAAAGGATGTGGAAATACCTATTTATCTTTTGCATGGAAGGAGTCTAATCGAACCTAATTTGTTGTGTTGTATAAAATCAAATTTATTCGTACATATGTCCTGAAATCACAGATGGATTTTTTTGTAAGCATTCTCCTTTTTGGAGACCTGCTAGTCTAAATGTCTGGGGTTATCTCACTGAGGTTTGCTCAGATATTTGTAGTTTACATCATTGCATTCAAAAGATATGCACTTACAGTTTCTTTCTCTCTTTTTTTTTTCCTCCCTCTAAATAATGATGATAAACATCTAGTGGAAATATTCAGAAGTCAGAAAACATAGAGCTAACTTACTTTGTTATATTTTCTTTGCTAAAGATACTGTGTGAATTCAACAGTGGTAAAAAAGTCCTGGATTTACACCACTTGAGTTTAGAGACCTCCAAGTGCCACCTGCAGTCATGGTTTATGAGATGAGGTTTGCTCTCCTAGAAGTTATAATGAGACCACCCAGCCCCAATTACATATGCTATGGATTAGAATTCAGATGGTTATGATTTCTCACTATTACCAAGGACAGATTTGATGATGCAGAAAAGAGTTCACATTGTGCTATGAGCCTCTTCAGCCTAGAGCCTCTAGGGAAACTTTTTTAGGCAAGTCATCTGAACCGAATTTTTCTCCCTTGAGGAGAGCCCATGATCATGTAAGCCATGAAGACTATCTCAGTAGTTGAGACATGATTAAGAAAAGGCATGCAGGAGTGAATCATCCTATGCTTTTGGTTTTGTAGCAGAAGTAGAGGATTTGTGGCTTCCTTCAGTTTGTCATAGTCCTATCTCAGTTGTTTTCTTAAAAATTAATGTAATCCTTAATATAATTTGGAGTTTTACTATAAGGCATGAAACAAAACTGGAAGGATATCAGGAAACCAAAGATGTCTTTAGCAACAAAATGCAGTGTTTTGGAATAGAATAAATCAAGAAACAAAACAAAAGATGAAAAGGAAGTTGAATGATAGGGAAACAGGTTTAAGCTTGTCAGGGAAATGCCCTGTTCTCATATGAGTGCATTCGTTAAAGTGTATAAATAAGTATATGTAAATATATGTAAATAGTTCCCTGAAGTGAATAAGAAATTACAATTAAAAGGATAGACAAAGTTATTAATTAAAAGTAATGATAAACCCAACCTTTGTAGTTACAAGCTTTACTTCAGCCCTGGAAACTCTGGTAAAAACTTTGGGAAAAAATTTAAAGCTGCCATGCTGGCTTGCTGCAGTGTAGAGAAAAGAATCTACTTATTCAGGAGAAATGCCACTTTATCACACTGAAAAAAGACTGTGCAATACCCATTTAGCAAGTACACCTCCTTTTGGGCCTTCAAATTGGAAACCAAAGGAACAGCTGAGAGTTTAATGGTGTCAAACTGGCTGACTCTGCTACAACAAAAAATAATGCTGTATAACCTGCTCATGATCAATCATTAGCAGAAAAAAACCCTAGGAACAAAGCAATTAACAAGGCCACTTCTGGTTGAGAATTCTTCATGGGTCTGCCCCAGGTGGCTAGTGCCTGGACCTAGGGCATGACCTGTATTAAACACATTGTCATGGGACAAAGTCTGACAGCTTTATTTTAGCTTGCAAAAGTGAAATTCAGACCTTCATACAAATATTATATACTACTAGCTTTGGTTTGTGTGTGCAAGCTGAATGCATGCTTCTCAGTTTCTATATTGAGGAGTCTGTGGGTCCAAATACTAGGAAAGAAGTAGTGCACTTGCAGTGGGGAAGACCTCTATATCTGCTACCTGGGTCTGTGTAAGTACACCTTAGCAAATGAGGACACCAGTAAGTAGTTTGGGAGAAAGACATCCTCAATATCACAATCTTCTCTTTAACAGGAATGTGAATTTGGTACTTTATGTAACAAGCCAAAAGAACAAGTTTCATAGCATTCCTCACAAAAACCTCAGAACTTGATTCTACTTTCACTAATGCAGGTATAAATCACCACAAAAGTCAACAGAGTTATGCTAGCTTTAATTCTGGGACATGTGAGAGGAGATTGAAGCCCTTAAGGTATTCATCTCTCTATGCTATCTTTACTAATACACTGCCACAATCAGAAAGCTTTCCTCCTTTACAGAGGAAAGATGAGGGGAAAAAGCAAAGTGACACTAATCTTTTCTGAATCAGGCTTTCCTCTTGGGTGTGACTACATGCAGAAAAGCTGGGATTTCCAGGTGAAACTAATCAAAGATGGCAGAAGCAACTACAAAGCATACAAATAAAGCATCCAAATTTCATGTATTAAACCAACCAGGACAGTGTTCATGGTATAAAAGCTAGGATACAGTCAGTTGTGTTGCTGCAAGGGGCCTGGAGCTTTATTGCATGACAGTAGCATAAAAATAAATTACGTTGTTGTTATTATCAAACTCATAATAAGATTAAAGCATAATGCACACCAACAGTTGGCTACTTTGCCTTCCAAAGATACTATGTATTTTACATAGGTGACTTTTAGATCAGGAAATTGAATTTCTATAGATGGTACAGGAAAGCTTTTAGTCTCTATCAACTTTTCTTAAGCAGCTGCTCCTAGGTATGCATGGTAATGTGTATGTCTGGGTGCAAACATGTCAGTAATTTCTGACTATTTTCTTGACTGAGTCCAATATAAAAATTCAGGCTCCTCTTCATCACTACAAATGTAGAAATGCAACATATGGTATTTGATGGACTTTAAGGTCTAGGAGCTTCAACCTTACTATAACAGAAAATCAGGCCCCTTGGTCTTCCTGCGGCAGAGAAACAAATGAACATCAATCTAATTAATACAAGATCCTGCTGAAAAACTGAACCTGAGGGTGCAGCAGTTTGATGGTTCTTGGATATCACAGGGTTAAACATGGATAGTTGGGTGGATGGGTGGAAAAGGAAAGGGTAAGTTTGTGACACTGAGCAAATAAACACTTAGCTATCACCTAGTCCCCCTAAAACTACATTTATGTATCAGTATGTAACTGAAAAAATGAGGAACATGTTGATGCGATTCCTGAAGCTTATCTTTCTCTAACGAGAAACACCATGAGAGAGGAACATGCTATCACCATTATTGTGTGCTAATGTTTCAGACCAACAACCATTTGAAAACCTTACTTGTTCTACACCTAGACAATGAAAGGTGTCCAGTATTTTGACTCCATTGTTATCACCCAATCACAAAAAAATGCTGGCTGTTTCAAATCGATTAGACTGAAGAAGATGCAGGCTTTGATGATGGTTCTACAAGCATTGCATACTCCACCATGCAAAGAGAGATCCCTTCCAGATCTGCCAATGGAGGGAGACTCATGGCAATATTATTTTGCAGGAGAAAGCTCCAAAAGGACATACCTGCAATGTTAACAATATGCATTAGAAAAGTTAATAGTGGTCTTGTTCAGAATAAAACTTCTGGATAGGAAAAAATTCAATTACTGCTGGTGGAGTAGAGACAGTTATTCTTAAATATTTGCTGGTGCATTTGTCCTACTGGCAAGTCACATCAACAAAGGAAGGCCTTTAATCTTTAAAAGAACTTGAGAGTTCGCTAGAAGTTCAAAATGAGCATGCATGGTAAGTGTCACAGTCAGAATTACAAAAAATTCTAAGATCTGGTTTTGTGGTATTTTGATTATTAGTTAGCTTCAACATGAGGATACTGGAGATGTTTTTTTGTACAGCAATATCTTTCATAAACTGTCCATTAGAATTAGTGTTAGCCCTTGATTCAAGTTTTGGAGTCAGGTATGTAAGGGGCAGGTTGTCTACAACCACAATGATGTACTATAACAGTTCTGGTTAAAAAAGCCCAACACCTGAAGACATCTAGTTCAGAGTCAGATCTAAGAAAAAAACCCAACCATTCTAGCATGTCTGTTCCATGACAGAAAACTGAGTATGAAATCTGCCTATGGTAGATCAGGGAATCTGCTGTTGGCCTGGAAAGTTCATTCACTATTCATATTATCAGACTCTTCCTATGTACTGACAACAGAGGTGGTCTTGAGAGAATCTGTCTCAGAATTACTTACTCTCCAATTTGATAGCAATGAGCTCCTTTTGGTACCCATTTTCCAGCTGATCCAAATACAACTCTTCTTTGCATAGATCTGCATGTACATGCATGAGCTCCGAGGATGATCTGGCTCTTAATCCTCTTGTCCTTGTCCATGAACTTTTGTTGCAATCCATGTTTTTTGACCCAAGTTTCTGGTCTTACAAAAGAGAGGTGTCAAGGTTTGCCCTTTGTTTCTCTTAGCAGAAAAACTAGCTGAGGTATTTTACCCCATTTGACTCCTCTTTTTGTCCTCTCCTAGTTTTCCTCTTCCATTGTGCATGCCCTCTTTGGTGGTGAATGACATTTAAGGAGTACAGGGGAAGGCACAGGCTTCTTCACCAAAGAAGGTCTTTTGAGTCAGAGCCCTGGTATGAAGTTCTCTGCTGCAAACTTAACTTGACCTCTCCAAAAATTTGCTTCTGATCCTCTGCCTTATAGCCAGAGAAGACCCATTTATACCAAACCCAGAAATTATACTTACTTCTCATTCTCAAATATAGCCTGGGTTCTGGTAGGAGGTCTGTGGCTACAGTATAGGCATATCTGCTGACTGCTAACACTTGCAACACAACATGTATGCTTTCCTGATTTGCCTTTCTCTTAATTAGAGAGTTCTCCAGAGTTTTCCCCAGGGTTTTATGAAAATCGTCTGGTATGGCATCTAAAAGATGCAATGTAGTAAACAGGTAAACAAAAACCTTCAGTTTAAAAGGCCTAAATTAAATTTTATTTATTTTCTATTCCATAGAGTTTAACTAGTGACAATGGTTTTGTACAGGTTGTAAGTGCAAAAGAATATGCTCCAGAGACAGGCTCCTCCTTGGCAAATCCTGTCTCAAATCTGTTTGTCGCTATTAGAACATTTCTTCATTGTCAGATTAAAACCAAAATGTACAAAAGGATCCAGTAAATTATTCCATATTATCAACAGTACAACCACCTGCATACAGTTGTTACTCTGATAATGATGAGGCCTCTTATTCTGGCCAACTGTCAGAAGTCTTCAGCACAATACATTTAGTGACTAAATGATATTCTGGTGGCATGCGAAATGCTGAAGCCTTAAACAGGAAACACGAGAAAATATTGGAAGTCTTTACATTCTACTTAGAGTCTCATGAATATAAAATTCTTACTTTATGGCTCCTCTTGTTAGTTAAGCACCTTTTTTTTTTGTTACGTCAGGCAAAAAAAACCCCAAACCTTAAATAAGATCTATAGTTTTGTGTTGTGCATCTGGTTTGTCCTCCAGCCAAGATGAAACCGGATTGAACTAGAGCATTTAAAAATTATGTGTATTTGTAGTATCTCCTCTGTGAGCCCTGTTAACTGGAGAAAAGTTTAGAAGAGGTTCTAAGTAGGCTGAAAGGGAGTTACTTATGAGAAGGACCCCAAGATTTGTATAACCAATAAGCTTGATCTATTATTTTGCCGATGTGTTGTTTTCTGATGACAATATGTAGATGTCTTTCACCCATTCAGAGGCTGCAGAATCCTTTTGTGACAAATATGTGCCAGAGATTACAGCTAACTTTCAATTATTCTTGAAGATTATGGCTGTAGTTATTTAATAAACCAAACTACCCAGCTGCAGTTGCAAATTTTTATTTGCAAAACTGGAAGCTGTATTAAAGTCTGGCTAAAAGCTAACTTCCAGCTTGAGTAACCATGCTTTGAAAATTGTTTCTAAATTCCTCATCTGTAGAGCTTTAACAAGCTCTTCAAGGGGGGATGGGAATCCAGATTTAGAAAAGTGCACAGCACAGACTATGTCATCTATGTGACATGGTTATTTTGTAGTGCATACAGGGTTAGTTCTGCTCATGGAAAGGGAGTGTTTCTTTTGCACTAGAAGGAAACCTCTAATCTAAACATAGGGAAGATGCATCTTCATTTTATGACATGCCTGCCACTATCTGTGGGCCAGGTAATATAAGCCACTCTGCTCTGATGGCAAATATGCATGGTGGGTGTTCACAAAGACCTGTTAACAGAAAGGTGAAGCAGTGAATGCAAGGTCTGTCTATAACTGAACTTACCTACGTGGTGTTTAATATACAAGTTAGAATTCACCTGTTACAGCTGCAGCATCCGACCAAGCACCATGTGAAGTCATTCAGGTCTTCAGCAGTTCTGTGATCCAGCATGCTCTTGAAGTATGGCTCCATTCCACTACCAGCATGTTACTCTGGACTTGCCCAATGCCATTCATAGAATTAGCTAACGAATTTACTGCACATAAATTACTTTGTGTGCTACTCCCAAGAGTGGCTGGCTGTACAACAACTTTTCTATGTAGGCAAGCCCGTGTGCTGCTCTAAGTGCTCTGAGTGCATCTAAAAATATTATGCAGTCCAGTCCTTCAGGTTGTAGCATCCTACTGTTTATTCACTGTCAGACCTCCTAACCTAATGTGGGCTCTGCAGAGGGGGCACGCCGGCATCAGTAATTGTGACACCACTGCCCTGTTACAAAAGCCGTATTAGTTTTGTGTTTATGTTTATCTAGCATTACTGTACGCCGATCACAACACCATTGAGTTCATGGTTCGGTTTTCTGAACCGAAGGCCTTCGTGCCCTGGGCCCGTGCTCCGACCAAACGCAGGACCCAGAGCAGCCGGGCCGCAGCACCAAGGGCACCAGGGCGCGGGCCCGGGCGCGGCCGCCCATCGCCCTAGACAGGTTGCCCGACCCCGCCGTGGGGGTCGGGAGGTAGCGGCCGTGCCCCCCGCCCTCAGCCCATCACAGCAGCGGGGGAGTTGTCAGGGCCGGCGGCAGCGGCGCCGGGCCGGGCAGGGGGTGGGGAGCGCCCGCCTCTCACGGCTCGCAGCCGGGTGCCTCCCGCGGGCGCGGCGGGCCGCCTGGCGGGCTGGTTGGCTACCCAGAGTGCAGCAGGCAGGCGGCGGCAGGCGGCGACCGGCACCGAGCTGCCGGCGCTCTCCCGGCCCGCCGGCGCAGCAGGAGCCGGGCCCAGGCGGTGGCGCGGCCCAGAATGCGAGTGTGAGATGCTTCCCCCGGCAGCGGCGCCCCGGGCCCAGGTGGCGGCGGCCCCCGCGTGGATGCGGCTCTGGAGCCGGCGCTTCGTCCTCCACAAACATTTCTATAGGACTCATTCGCCCTGCTGAGATCGGCCCGGTCAGGCCGCCTTCCCCTTTCGCCGCTCCTCCGCGCTGCGGAGCAGTTCCCTCAGAGAGTGCCGGCCCGGCGGGTATGGAGGCCCCCGGCGGCGCGTCGCCGCTCACCCCCGCGCTGGTGGGCCGCCTCCGCCAGGAGCAGGAAAAGGTAAAGGCCGCGGCCGCCGGGCCCGGGCCGCAACGTGAGGAGGGGAGCTCGGGCTCGGGCCTCAGGCCGGCGGGCGGCAGGGTGGGGGAAGGGGGGCGGCGGCGGCTCCCGGGAATTGGGGGGTTGGGGGGGAAGGGGGAGATGGCCCCCGGGCGGCACGCGCCGGGGCCTGCGTGCAGCGGGAGGGCACGTGACGGCAGTGACGTCACGGTTTGCGGTCAAGGCGGGTCGCGGCGGCCGTTGTTCCCTGGTGGGCCGAGGCTGGGAGTACTCGGAACAACCCCGGGAACGGGCCGGACCGGCACGACCCCGCCAGTCCGCCACGAGACCGCCTCCACAGGGAGAAGGGCCGGACCGGGCCCAACCCCTTAGCGTGTTGGACAGCGGTGGCGTTTTCTAAACGTCCTTTAAAACGCCACTCGACAGACAGCTGTCTGGGAGTTGACAGGAGTGAAGCCTGTGTGCGCCCTGGCGAGGCACCGGGCCTGCCCTCGCACACCCTGCGCTCTGCTGGCTGGCCACTTGCCCTAATACGCTTTGCAGACCGTTAACGTTGCATAAGAATGCAGCGTGCGTACATATCTCTCTTAAAGGCCTGCTGTTTCCCCTCCTTCCGCTTCTCGGTTTTTTTTTTTTTTTTTTTTGGCAATCACCTTTTACAAATACAGTCCAGCAGGTAGGCCTTCGGCAGATATCTCTGAACTGAGCCATCTCATGGGCCAACTAGAAGAGCAGGTGCATCAAAAATTACTTGTTCACGACTTGCTTTTTAAAGTAATGATTACATTTGAAATGGGTAGGTCCCGTTACGTTTAAATGGGCAGAATCAACTCTTCTGCAGAAGTCACTGCTGAGAATTCAGAGGCTATAGTACAAAAGTCAAGATACATTTTTCAAGCACAATGTACTCATAGTCCCAGATACGTGGTCCCTGCTGATTTAACAAGTGCAGTTTGAGGCTCGTGGGTCCCAGTCTTGCAGTGAACTCTGTGCAGGAGTCACTGTGGAACTGGTAGTTGTATGCAGTGTATTGGCACAAATGCATTTGCCCAGACTGCACACCTTTTGTATTTCCATGTTGTCTCATATGATTAAAAAGTTTTAAAGCTCTTTCTAAGATGCATATTAGAGCTTCTCAGTTGCAACGTCATCTTCAGTGCGTGTTTTTTTCACATGCTGGATTAGATAAGAGTAAGAAAACTCAGTAACATAGTTCATGGTGTGAAAAATGTGCCTTGTCTGGATGGCTGTGTGCAAAAATTTATCTACTGAATAGCACACTAGTCATTGCTAAAAGATCTGTTTAACCAACTGACCTATGTGGATAAACAGAGGATCTGATTAAATACACTATGTTGTCCATTCTGTGCAGATAGTAACCATTATACCAATAAATGGTGATAGTAACTTGTCTGCTTCAGCGCCTTCAGCTAATTTTCAAGGTGGTAGAATTTGGTGAAGAATAATTTCTCTGGTGCATTAGTGTCAGTCAAGTGTAATATGTAAGCAGATGTCTGTCCTAACCACATAGAATTATTCCTGGTTCATGGTTAGACCCCTCTGTAAACCAGTTTAACATTCTTAAACAGATTGGCTCCAGTGGAAAAGAGGCCCAGGAGACCATTAATTAAGCCTCTGTTAGGCTGACGTACCAAAATGGTATTTTATCATAGGGAAACTTTACATAATTTCTGCAAATTGGCTAAAAAAAAAATGAACACTTCAGCTTCAATATGAAATTATACTAAAGAACTACAGATCTTGGTTACAATGGAGTCTCATGATGAAGATATAGTAGATAATCCTTCTATGCAATGAATATATATAATGAGATTACAATAGTATTTTCAGTTACAAAAATATTGTATTTTAAGATGGAGAAGGTCTTTTCAGCTGCCTCTTTTCAGAGATTTATATGGTTCTCACAAAACTGAAGTTGAAAGCTCGTGTTTTGGTCTTGGCACAAAGATGAGGGAGAATTAGTTATCCAGGACTTTGGTAAACTAATAATCATAGTATGAGCATCATAACAAACGATGAAGTAATTAGCCAGAACAATATCTATATATATGGGCATCTAAGCAGGCACATATATTTCTTTTAATTACTGTGATATTGTGCTTTCCCAGTGATGCTTGATTAAGTGAAAAGAAACCTATTTATTCCCATTAGTCTGAAGGCAACCTTTAGCGTAATAGTGAAATACAGCATTCTCTGTCTGTCTGCAGAATTAAAGGTAATACTTGAATCACAGTTGATTGTTTTAACAATAAGGCTGTTGTACAACCCTGGTTCAGCTATGAGTTTGAGGTTTTAAGTGTTAAAGAGCTGTTCTGGAGAACACGTGAACTGCAGCTTCCTTTCTTTTGAAAAATATTAAAAGAACAGGATGTTCATGAGTTTCTATCTTTAATCTGATTGAGGCTGCAACATCCAGGTTGAGGACCCCTGGTGAAAAGTAATTTTAATTCTTGTTTAGGACTGCTCGCCTGTTGGACAGATTTCATCATGTTAATTTGTAAGCGGATAGTAAGACCAAACTGTTAAAAGCAATTTTCAGTGCTCCCACTAAAGGCACTTTGTATAAAAACATGACTTAGAATGTGTATCTTGGGGATAAATTATAGAAGAATATCTAGTAATTTTCATGATAAAGACCATCATTGGAAGCACAGTGCCTCTGTAAAGTTTTGAATATTTCTGTAAGAAGAGTATAATATATGTATCATGGATTACTTGCAAAAGCAATATATGTTAGCTGAAAATGCTGTGTTAAATCTGTTGCATGTTAGTCCTGGAATTCAAAATGAATATTTAAATAGGTGGATTCTCATGCTATAGAGCCTGCATTTAAACATAATATTTAATATACATTTATTCCTGCAATCAAGTGGGATTACTAACTGATAGGAAGTTAACAAGTTGGGTCTGTATGATTAGTAAGACATGTATAGGCAGTGAATTTACAGTGGGCTGATACATTCTATAGTTTCTAAGCAATGCAATGAAGATAGGCGTAATGGGAGGCATTACAGAACCAATTAGACCCAAGAGACGTTTGTAGAGTGCAAACACAGGCATGGAGAATCTGAAGGATTCCAGTGTTAGCTGGCAATATTTTAAATTTTTTTAAATTTTATTGCACTGACAAATACATTTTTTTACATTTTCTTTTTAGGAAAGTTAGGACAAAAAGGAGACTTTCCTGTCACTCATCATAACAAAGCACAATTAAATTTTGTGCAGCTATTGCCGTAACTCAGTGGCCACTGTGTATTGTGACATATTCTTAATTGTTATGATTTTAAATGATGGAGCGGCGTGATCTTTAATTTCCAAATTGTTTACAAAATAGTAGACACTTGCAGTTTTAAAAAAGGTAAACAACTTGTGAGTGGGTCATGGGGAAACAAAGAATCCTAAACTTAGACTCTTGTAAATTGTTTTCTTTTATTCTTATATGAATTATTTCTGTGTCTGGTTGCTTCTGTATAAAGTCTTTTCCAAGTAATATCTGTGCTATGAAGTCAGCAACTCAGCTTTAAGACTGTTCTTGCAGTCTGAAAAAGAGCAAGAGGGTCTTGCATGCTTCACACTCCTGCAGGAGCTACTGGGAGTCTGGAACTGCTTGCCTGTGGACTCAGCAGATGAGCCTCAGTGTGCTTTTTACTGCAGTGTCTCTCAGGGTGTTGCACATTCTCCAGCCTACATCCAAGTTAACAGAATCTAGAGAATGCCTGGGTATGAGACACTAGCTCGCAGGATGTCATACTGCACGGTAACTGAGAAAAGTTAACAGAGTGTCTCGAACTTGGTTTAACATGCTTCTTTTTAAAAGGACCTCCCTTTTCTAAAAGGTGCCTAGACAGCTGCCTCTTCAGAAAGTCTTGATGACATCCACTCAGCCTTGTCCAGTGCTTTTTTTTAATGGTGCATTCCAATAATGTTTTCTCATGTGCTGTTTTCACGTAAAAGGGCTAATTCAGTCATTACGTGGAAGATTTTGATGTGGTACTGTGTTCCTCCGGTATTAATTGATCATGAGTTCTACTTTTTAGAGTCAATATTTGTCAATGTTTTTATTAGTGTCAAGAATTGTGAAATAGTTTTTTAATGGTAATTAAAGTCAGACTATTCACAGAAGAGCTTAAAGAGTATTGCCTTTATTCTGGAATGGACAAGTCTGTCAGCTGCCAGCACCAATGTGATGGGTGAATCTAGACTGGCCCTTTGAGCTGTGGCACAAGTTAGAGCAGTTCTGAGCAACTGTCTCAGTCACTTGTTCAAAAATGTCATTAACAATCATATGTGCTGTCCAGGAAGAAGATGACTTTAATTTGATGAACAATTTTTAATCTTAGGGATTTTTTTTTGACTGCTTTCTGACACTGGTCAGTGACCTAGGTTGGGACCCAGTTTAAAAACGAACTTTGTTGGCTTTTTTTGCTTCTTTTTTCTTCCTGGATTATTTTTCAGCCAGTGTGGTTCCTTAATGTGGTTGGTTGTGCAGCATCACAAAGGTCTGCCAGCAGACTGTGTCAGAGTTAGAAGGATAAGATGGTGGAACTGAGTCGCTGAAGACAGGGGAGAATGTTTACTGTACTGTAATGTTGAACCACACACAGCCTGAAGGTATGTCTGTGAAGCAAATACTATGGCTTATGTTACTTTTAAGCCAGTTAGTTAACTCAGATATTGCTAGCAGCATAGCTGTTGCTGTAGAATGCATCAAAGCTTGTAGAACCTGCTTGAGATGTTCAATGTGTTAGGTTGTGGGAGTTCTATGCTTATGTTGATCTCCTGCTTGTCTTGGTGCCTGAGCTGGCTTGGATATAGTATAGCCTCACAAATAGGTTTACCTAAAGTGAGCTAAAATATTACAAGTTCCTTAGCTCTGTGTTAAGATGAAGTAACATGATGTGGATACTGACTTGTTACCAGGCAAAGATGAGACCTTACTCCAGTTTGTTCCTTGCTTGCAGCGGTTCAGTTGATTCAGAGCCAAATAAACTCAGACTCACCTAGTAGAAAATGTCTTGCTACTTTTGGGATGTTTTCTCAGTTCGTGGGTTGGAATGGCTCCCAAAGTGCACTGATGAGCAGCAAAACAGCATAATGGTGTTGGGAACTCATGGTTGAAAGTGAGGAATTAGGGTGCAGGCCCTGCCTGGCTGGCATTGTAGGAGAGTGGGCTGCCATGCTTACGCGTGCCACTCTCCATGCAAGGTAACTTAAGTCATTTGTCTGTGTGACCAATGACTACAACAGTGGTTACAACATAAAATAGTCTTGAGAGGGGCTGGCAAAGAAGAGATGAGGTTTTCCATGTCTGCTTCATTATTCTTAAGAAGTTTCAAGTAGAATTTTTAAGCTCAGGAAAACCACAAAAATCAGAACTTGGTTTTTATTTATTGATAATTTGGGTTCTGTACTACATTTTTTTTTTTTTTTGCAAAAGTGAGAAAGCAAACCCACTTGGTGTTTCATAGAATCAATATATAAAATAGTAGATCCTCAATTGTTGTATTTTAGAGAAAGATGAAAATCGTGCTTATATTTTAAAATATTTTTTCCTTTAGAAAGAAATGTTTGCCATGATTCAGTTTTCTTTCAGTCTCTCTTTTCCTTCAGTATTCTTCCAAAACACATTTCTTCAAAAGGCAAAAATTTTCACCCAAAGGGAGATTCATGTTAATAATTTGTCGAAATGTAGTGTTTTTGAGTAATATGATTTAATAAATTAATATGAGAGCTCAGAAATGCTTCCCTCCTTTTCCATTAGATCATACAATGTGCCAACAGACTGAAGAACTTCTAATAGTTTTATTTCATTTTTTTATTGAAAATGGGGCTCTAGGAAAAACAATTGTGCAAATGTTAATTCTCTCTTTCTCTATCCGTGATTGCAGTGTTTTAGGCAAGTGCTGTGTAGTTTCCTAGAGAAAAAAAAAAAGTAAATTAATTTAAAATGTTTATTTTGCGTGTGGCTTGTTACATCCTTATTACCAAGAGATGATTAAATATTTGACCACCCATTAGTGTTCTTCTGTAATGTAAAGTCATGTTGCGAGCTGGTTATTTCATTGGTAAACTTCTAGGGTTTGGGTGTGCGACAGAGAAATCTAATGCATGAGTTGCATGACAGAGTGGGTTTTGATACTGCAAACATTTAGAGATGAAGGCAGCTTGTGAGCATATATCAACTGCAGTAAATACTTGAATGTAGAAGGTTAAGCAGTTAAAACTGTGCAGAGTTGGAGTCATCTGAATTAGGTCAGTAGTGGAAATTATCTTGGATTTATCACGAGCTTTGTGAACGTGGATCTGCATTTTGGAAAGCTAGCATAGATGTAGTTCATGGAAGGTTCTGAGCAACAGAACCAAGGTTGAGACTGAGATACTTACACATTCCCAAATGGCAGGGACAGTCTCCTGAAGGCAAATCATTGATTTTAGACTTCATTAGAACCTTACTTTAATTACCACCTCATTACTTGCTCTGCTTCCACAAAAAGTATTCCATACTGTCATTTTTCCCTAAGTAACTGGAAATTTGATTGAAAGGGATGTTTAAAGTGAGACTAATTCAAGATTAAATAGTCACAAATTATATTATTGCTACATGTAAACAAATTACTTGCATATCTGATTTTATTCAGATTACTTTTCAAGTGGTAAATAATGCTTTATCACTTATATAGTGCTCTTACATCTTTAGAGTGCTTTTCTCACATTAATTAATCATCATTAAACACTCTGAGGTGGGTAGGTTAATACTATTATCCCCATTTTGCAGATGAAGAAATGTAGACTGAGAGGTTGTGATTCGCTCAAGGCCATATAGAAGAAATAGAATCAGAGCTGGGATTAGATCTGTGTCCCTAGCTTCTAATTTCAGAAGACCAGCCACATTGTGAGCCATAGTTTTGAAGCAAATTACTGAAGTAGGCATGTAGAAACAGCATCCATTTACTTGGCTTTGTAGATGCCAAACTTGCATTATGTTAAAATGAAAGCTCTGTTTTTGTGCTGTGCTGCATGTTTCCATCTTCAATACCTGCAAGCACAGAAATAGACTCTTGATCATTTAGAAACGCTTCCTAATCTGATGGGGCATTTTTATTTTCATAATTTTCATTGAAATTATCTTTTATGTTGAAAAAATAATTTCTAGTTCTTCAGATTTGAACACAACTTTTGTGGCTTGGTTACAGCAGGTTTAGCATTCGTACCAGAAACTTTCTACAGATGAGACTGGTACTGGCTCTGTTGCTTATAGTTTCTAATGAACTGAGACATAAATAAAACTCTGACTAGGCAATTTGCCTTCTTGCTGTTCAGAACAGATGAGAGAGGAGATACTCTCAGTGTGCTAAAACCATCATCTTTGTGGGCAGCTATCTCTGCTTAGAGGTATTCGCATGCATTCACTCTGCCTTGGAGAAAATGAATTGGAGAGGAGAGCAGAACTATCTGTGCACCATATTGATAATCAGAAACCCCACAGAGAATTATATTTAGCTGTTGGTAATGGGAGCATGTGCAGAAGCAACAGGTGATGAAAAATGAGGTGGAAGAAAGAGATGCTCTTGTTTGTGAGGTGAAACCTGCTGGAGAAAGGTGGGATCATGTGGAACAAGTTAGAGATTCGTGGGCATGTGCAGATGAGAATCAGCTTCATACTACAGCATCCTTCTCACCTGACTTCATCCCAAAGAAACATTGCATGTAATTACGGTGTCTGGCTGCTCAGGCAGGATGTCTGGCTTGTTTCTAGCCCTGTTCCTGACTGATGTTAGTGGTTAACTTGGCCTGCAAAATCAGTGCAGTGTGTTTCCAAAGTGCTCTACACTTCAATTAATGGAAAAGTTTTTCAGCTCTTCAGTTGGGAGATCACAGAGAAGGTGGAATATAAATTGATTTTAAAGTGAGAAAATGTTGTGGACAAAAGGAATTTTCTCCCTTCAGACAGCTGAAGTCTTTTGCTGTACGATACAAATTGTTTGGGGTGATTTGGTGTCCCTAGCTTGCGAACTGCCCTGTGTTCATATCAGCACCGTAGAATTGGAGTCACCTGAGAATTGATAGTAGCTCTAAAGCTGATCCTCCTGCTCTGCTGTGACTCTGCTTGTGACACCTAGAAACAACAGATTCCCTAAAAGCAGCAGTGTATGCTTCCCTTTAAATAGCTCAACTTAGTACTGATGAGAACAGAACTATGTGTAGTCTCCTGCTGTAACGGTTTGGTTTTTAATCCATAGGGAAGTACACACTGGGTTACAGATGTGCAGAGGTGTGCCTTCCTAGGGCTGTCCCAAGGAGGCCACTCATGGAGCTCCCGTGCATGGCTCTGTCGAGTCAAGAGCCAAAAGAGCACTTAATTTTAACAAGTTGCCACTGGAGGAAGTGAGGGAAGTGACATAGTTGCCCATTTGCTTTCTTTATGACTGTGTTTTCCAGAAGTGGATCCTGTTTAATAACCAGGCCTGTGATTAGGTATTTGCTGCAAAAGTAGTTTAATAAACACTTTAGTATGTAGATAAGCCATTGATAAGCACATGCATTCACAAATTCATGTATTTTTATGCCTGAAAGGGGAGAATTTGGAGTTCATTGATACCACTTCTGCCAAGACCACAATGTCTTAAAAGTAATGCTTAGTTGGTGGCATGAGGTGTCCAGGCAAAATGAAGAAACAAACAGGTCATTTGTTTTATTTACCCTGGAAGAAATTTTAATTCTTTAATTGTAATTCTAGATGTAAATTATGTACATAAGATAGACTAATGATTTTCTTGTGTTTGCGTAAAGGCAAAGAATCAAAGATTTCTTTATATATTTATCTGTTTGTTTCTTTGCCATGATAAGATCAGTTGTTATCCAAACAGTGGGATTGACCTAATAAAAGACGTATGCATAATTGATCTCGATCTGTTTTTCAGTATTTATTTTCTCTCTTTTTAATAGAGTTCAGTTCCAGAACTGCAGCCTGAAACAGTTTTAAGGTGGTGTATTTTAGCACTACTGTAAAAGGCCTCATTTTGTGCTGGCCACTGAAACAAAAAAGATTTGTCGTTGGTTCCACCCTTTAGTATCCCTTCAAGAGAGATTATATCAAAGAAGAAGAATTAAATTAAAATTGATTGGTGGTATTGATTTTTTTCTTTTCATTTTTGTAAAGGGGATAAAGGGTGATGGAAACAGCATATGCTCCTATGCTGTTTTACTGATGGACTATTTTTTAAAAACATAAGAAGCATATGTGCTCAATTTACATATTTACTAATTAAAAAAGCTTCCTGGAAACATTAAGTAGACTATCTTCTGTAACCTTTAACATTGTAGCTAATGGATATAGCCTGGAAATTTTCATAGAAGGTCCTCTAAATAATGTAAATGATTATGAATATGTAACTAGTTAATATGCAGCTACGAAAGGATTATCATGTAGAGGTTAATGAACACGCTGCTCTTATGGTTTGCAGGGCTTTTCTTTTTGTGCTTTTAGCTCACTTCATGCATGGAAAGCCATGTATTGGGAATGGAAAGCTTCCTGCCTTTTCCATCTTCATCTGTAATGGGACAATTAAACTGAAACTTTCTTAAAGGATTTAATAAAAATTTTTGTATGCTCAATTATGTTGCGTACTTCACAATCACTACCAAATCTGAAAGAACGAAGGATGACTCTTCCAGTTGTTAGTGGTGGGCTTTATTGTGTGTTAGCATTACTGTCAAATGTTAACTGTGCTGTATGATTTATACCTTTTATGGAAACCTTACTCTTTAATGATCTTAATAGTATGAATTAGATTTTTGTGTTGAAGTCTGTGTATTTACTTTTAACCCTAAAAATAGTTAGAACATTAAGGAAGATATTTGCCAGGTATTTGATTTATAGGAGTTTAAAGCAAATGATAAATTGAAACTTGGCTTGTGCAGAATGAGCTACCTGGCTGAGTTTCCTGGTGGGTTATGAAATAGCATAACCACAAATGCAGAGCTGATCTTTTTAATTTAAGTACATTACTCTGTTTAAAGAATGATTAGCTCACAAAGTAGTCCCGTTGGTTTTTACCCCTGCCTGAGTAGAAAGTGCAGGGTCTGAGATCTGTTCTGCAATATCTGCACATATATGCTAAGAAAAAATCCTCTTTCATTCTGTTGTTTGGGAAAAAAAAAATTATCTGCTCCGGTGATTTCAGTGGTACTTCAATGTATGTTACTCTTTTTTCTGCAAATTTTCTAATTAATTGCTTTCAAATGTTAGTATTATTTTGGCTATAGGAAAATGAAATTTGTTTAAAAAAAATCTAGAAAATGCTTATACTGAGAAGATGTCTAGACATACTTAATTGCCTCATGGCTTCATTGCATTACATATAATTGAATGAAATTGTTTGTGTTATATTTTTGGTAACCATTATTCAGAGATCAGGATATGTTTTGAAAGATAAAATCTCCACGTAATTATGGCAGAGAAGGTCACAGGTTTCAGCATCTTGTCTGTTTGCTATGTCACAGTCTAAAAACATACAGTTAAAAAAGAAAAAAAGAAATACTTCATCTTAACAATGTGCTTTATTTTGTAAATTATTTTGGATCTCTTGGGAAAGCCTGTGGCATAAAGAAAACGTGGAATACTCAGATATGACTTCCCTTTTTTTTTTGACATCCAGAAAGAACAGAAGGGAAGCCAGTAGCCAGTAGCCCTTGTATTTAAACACCACAAAATTAATTAATACTTTTTTTCAGATTAAAACAGCCAGTGGAAACATTTGTTGATGTGCTGATAAAGAAAAGAATGTTTTTGGTGCTGTGGGATTAATGTTTTTTGTTTTTTAATGACTGAGTATGGAAGTTACAATGATGTCTTGTAATAATTTATGTTGTTTCCTTACTCTGCAAACATGTAACACTGAAAATAGATCTGCAGATTGCACAAACTACTGCTTATCTTACATCGTGTGTCACCTAATAGTTATGGAGCAGGTATTGTACCAAAATAAGTGAAAAGCTGTAATTTTTTTGCAGTTATCAGTCTGCATTAGCGTGTGATAAAGTGTGCTGCCTAAGAACTACCATTCAGATGCCTTTGCACTGACAAATAAAAATGTATATAGAGACACTGCAAAATCTGTAAAGCTACTGTTCTAGTTTCTGATGCATTGACATTGCAGGTGTGTGCTTAGCCTTGTTTTTTCATGAGTAGTTATCTGTTTTAATGACAGGTGGTCACTAGCTGCCAAGAAAAAATCCAGCACTGGTAAGTGAAAAATGTTTGATTACATGTCTAAAATACTGATCACTAACCTAGTTATATTTTAGTAAAGTATTGCTGTTTATTCTCATGATAGCCAAATCCTGCTAGAGTGTTTTGGGAATTAGAGTTAGTGATAGCTCAGAATTGTTGCAGTGTATTCAAATGTGTATATTTTCCACTGATATTGTTACTCTAAATCACAAATACACTGAGCCTTAGTGATTGTACTTCTGTTTTAAATACCCACCTCATTCGTCATTTTCCCTGGAGTAATCTTGTGGGATGAATGCTGAATTTGCCCAAGTGGTGAAAAGGTTCTCCCAGGACAGAATTAATTATTCTTTCTAACTGTGAAGCAAGTAGGGAAATTCTGCTTACCCCCTCTGTGTGCTAAAACAATGTGAAAGTAATGTTTCCCTGTTTTTTCCCCCCCAGTAAAGTGATAATGCTTAGTTTGTAATGTGTAGAAAAAAAGGATTTGTTATGTTAAAAAAATTATCTCTGGGTGCTTTTTTCTCTGTTGGCAATCTATGGTTAATAGAAAACATGCTTAGTAAATAATAGTTTTCTATGACGTCTGAGGAAAATGTACATTTAATGGTGAATGAAATCTTATATTATGAGTTACTGTGAGATATAACAGTTGATCTTACAGATATCAAATTACAATATATCCATGCTGTGTTTACCATGATTTTACTGAGAGAACAACAGGAGCTGTCTTGATTATTGTCTGCAGGGTTATTGCAGAATCACAGCAACTGCCCCTTTAGTGGTGAGATTAAACCTTTGGTTATACACCATCAAGCATATAATATTTTAAATTTATTTTAAGAGGCTTTTTCTTCATGCCTGAAAGATCTCCAAGCAAATAATTTATATTTAGTGTGTATCAAATGTTTTTAGTTTAAATGCACATAGGCTGCAAGCACTGGATAAGAGGAAAAAAAAATCAAGGCAATCTATACACATCATTATATTAAATTCTGACTATTGGCTCGCAAAAGTAATCTAAAACTAATATGTTTCATTTATGTTTAAAATTCAGAGACTGCATTAATTTTCAATAAGGGAAACATTATTGAAGTGCCTACTGGTGCTGCTGTGGTGAAGTCAGGCAGAATATCCCCAGCACACATACTTTTTCAGGAGCTTTGCAGTGTCCATGCCTGTTTGGTCCTGTGTGAAATTGTGCATGTGCATTCTTTCACTAAGAGACAGTATTTTTTACAAATAACCTAACTGACAGAAAGTTTTAAGATTTGAACAGCTTATGAAAAGTTTCGAAAGTTGTGACAATTATTTCCTCTTACAAAAATGGCTGAAGCTTGTGGAATGGGGCAGGAGGGTTGGCTATGGAAGTAGGAGTGGCTTGTGTGTTTGCTTTTGTACAAACTCTGGCCGTGGCTCCATGAACTTGGAGGTTTTGGACACAGAATGTTAAAAGGAAAACCTTAACTTACTGATATCTTTTTATGTAGAAAATCAGATTATATATCATCTGTACAATATTTACTTTCTAAAGTTTTATTTGAGATTTAGAACCCTGTTTCGATCTTGATTGCACAAGAGCTGAATGCTCTTGTTTCAGCTGAGTAATTTGTTCATATAAGACCTTTTAACTGGTCAATGACACAGAAGACTTAAATAGAATTGGGTGAATAACAATAGGGTAACAAAATAACAATATGCTCAGCTTCAATATGAATAACAAAACGGTCAGCTTTGATATATTTCCATTAAACCATTTTCTATTTTACAGTATACTTTTTGAAATATATTTCTAAAGCCATGAATCCAAAAATGGCTTTGGTATGAGATTAAACATCTACACATATGTTTTCCCATCTACAGACGTGTTCATAGTTTGAGTCTCAATATTCATCTTCCCTGTTCACTTTGGTTCTTCAAAGTGTACTGGGACTGAGCATAGCACTGGCACACTGCAGAGCTATAGATGAAGAAGGTGGTTAGCTTCCTTCCTTAAGTAATGCTATTTTAGGTCAATTATTTAAAAGGATTAATTTTTGTTTTCTTTTTCTTGATGATCCAGTTCAGGATATGACCACACTTTTAGAGATTCTCCATAGTGGAGGTTTGATCAGCAACGGGCACTAGTCCCACTCTATAAAAGAAACACAGTTTGCAAGCAAAATAGCTTTTGTAGCAAGTGATTTCTCCTGTACCCTAATTAGATTATTCAGTAACAGGCAGCAGTCAGACCTTATCTTCTTTACAGATTAATGAAGAAATGTTGAGTGAGTTTCAGCCATGAACCTATGGGAATGTTTAATCCTGCCATGAGTGGGAGGATTTTCATACCATTCTCTTCCCATAGAGTCTTTGCTTCACATTTAAGACATGGGCAAGGCCTTCAGCTTGGAGGTCATGTTTGTTTTTCAGTGGGTGGTTGGAGTCCCTAAGTGTCCATTTCTCACATACAGATTCCTGTGAGGCAAAGGCTGGATTCTGTAAATAGCATTAAGTATCTACTGTTATTGTTGTTACTACATTGTTCCCCCCTCAAAAAAAAAAAAGTCTTGGTGATTTTGTTAAGATTCACAAGTTTGTCTTTCCTCTTTGAAGGAAATTAATTACAATTATATTTTCAGTTTGATGTGGGCAATGTTCAGAGAAATTTATCTAAAACGTTTGGGAGAAATCTACTGTCAAACCAAAGCAGCAGCAGCAAGCATCCTTTGTAAACTGGTTATATGGAATTCAGTTTTAATGTCCAAGTGGCATAAAAACTTAAAATCTTTCTTTCAGGACTGTATCAGAAACTTAAAATATGAAGTAGTAGAGGTATAAAGCAGGATGATTATCACAAAGTTCAACTATGGAAGCAAATGAGTCAAAACATAGAATAATGAACACTGAAGAAGATTTCAGTCTGCTTATGAATCTAAGAAAATCAATGGTATTTTGAGAGTCGTGTTATCAACTATGACATTCATTTTTCAGCACATTTATAAATTGCTTTCCTGAATCATCCTCAGAAAACCTGTAATTTGCATCTTGGGTCAGCATTGTTAAGTGTGCTGCTCCATGTTTTCATTTGCCTTTTATTGCAGAATTTACTACCATATATATGTTTACTGTTTGGAAGTACAAGTAAACAATATCATCAAACCTGACATTTATATGCCAGCCACTTCATGGAGGAGCTGATGATTTCTGACCATCTTCAGAATGGCAGTGATCCATTAAAAGACTCTCTCCAGGCAAACCTTAAAAATGTTGTCACAAAAGAAGGCTTTTTTAGAGGGTGTATAGTTACTTGTTTTGCACACGAAGGAAAATCCTGGCAGCAGTTGAAATGCTGTATCTTGCAGTGTCCTGTGAAGAGCCAGGTGTCTGCCATGGGAATAATTTGTCTTAAGTTTACTAAGCCATTTCTGTCTTGGGTAGCAACATGTAGCACAAGCCTTACTATGATTTGGATAGAGAAGCAGAAGAAGGGATGTTCCTCAACTGTATTGTCCCTTGTTAGGGATTGAAGATGTGACACAATTCTGGTGGTCAAGACATCTTTCAGGAGTGTTGACTCTTGGTAGAAACACAGACTTCCTGTGAAAATCAGAATTAAAATTTTGCCTATTTATGTCAAACCCAAGGTCATGAGTTCTTTGTTACAAGTGATACCTTGAAGAATTTGCCTCTTATAAACTGTACTTTCAGTTATTTTTCCAAATGCTGATGGTGATACAACTGTTATAAATGGAGTGAGATAGGCCAAATCCTAGTGAAAGAACTGATGCTTTGCATCCTAAAGATTCAAATTCAGAAGGAGATGTGCACATTCTAAAATTACCATGTCCCAATTTGAACATGTCTAGCTATTCTGTTTTTATAAGTATTTATAAGTAAGTTAATCTGTCAGCTGTATGTGTTTAAGAGTAAAATAGTTTATTTTTTGGTATTTTTAATGTGTTGCTGAATTACTAGCAGAAAAATATTGACTCTTTAGATATGAAATTGAATCAACTTGAATTTGTCAACAGGAAGAAGGTGGAGAGTGATTACGAGGCTCTTCAGGAACGACTCCGTACGTTGCCTGATAAACTGTCCTATGACATCATGGTATGTACACTGTAGGCTTCACACAAGAAAATGATCTAAAATTTGGTATCTGCATTGGTGGTGAGGTGTTAATTTGGGTTGCCATGTAGTACATCATTGTAGCATTACATCTATGATAATAGTTAAACCTTTGCTTTTGTTTCTTTCTCTTTTCTTTGAAATCCACTGTAAATTACAGTGTTACTCACAACTGAGAACTGATGACATAAATGCTAACACAAAACTTGACATGTTTGATATGTAAATCTATTGTATAGAAAACTATAATTATGACTGAATTACAGTACTTAGTCATTTCCTGAGTAGAAAGTGGCTGTAGTATTTCCTGATTCATGGAAATAAGCCCTAGAACATTGATTTTACATAAAAAGGTGCTGCTAATTTTTGTTTCACCAATCTCCACATTGACATAGCAGTCTTTTCTAATGCTTTGAATCTTCCCTAATAACTGCACAGCTCCCTGTGTAAACTTTACCCTATTGGCTTGTGTTTCATCAAAATTTTGACCAAACTGGTTTTGCTGTCTTTCTTTTTTGCCTCCTCCTTTCTCAGGTCCAATTCAAGATTTATCTTTGAGGGAATGAAAGTTGTGCTGTAAATAAGAACTAATTTTAGTACAAAGTATCTGCTTTCTTCCTTGGCAGCCTGGCTTGGTGTATAGAGTTGAGTTGTTAGTACATTGGCACTGGAATACATTTACCATGTGGGCAAAGAGCGTGTTTCCCCTTCCTGAGCTAATGATTCAGCTGAATTTGATGTTTGTAGGTCATTTATCATGTGTATATGATGGCCACATGATGTAAAGCAAAATGATTGTGTTGAAGTATAGGAAAATCCCAATCTTGAAAAAGTGGGGCTTAAGAGGGCTTATTCTTAGTTTAGCAGTATCAACTCACATCTGTTATTTTAATTGTATATAAATAGTTTCTCTCCTGTTAGCCAAATAATTTCATATGTTTTCAATTTTGCATTCGTCATTTTTGGGGGAAGAGTGAACAGGCAAATGGTGCAATCTGCTACTTGAAAACCAAGTCAGGACAGGCTACATATGTATTAAAAGCACATTCTGCATAGTCTTAATGTCAGGATCCTGCCTGATGTAGGACAGTTTCAAGCATTGGTCTCTTCCTGGATACTGAGGCCAAGGAAACAGATCCACTAGACCACTAGGTTTGTGCTTTACTTCAGCACAGACACAATAAGAAAGCAGTATCTGTCCTGAGGAAATAGAGAAGCTGGCAGAGGAATAAAGTAGGAAGAACAGATACAAATTTGTTGAAAGAGAACTCTTAGCCCTAAGAAAGAAAAAACAATGTGGATGTGGTTCTTAGCTTTTTGCTACCTCCCATTTTAGTTTTGTTTTAGTCTCCTAATTTCCTTGTGGTTGAAGCCCAAATGCAGCCTGGTGAGTGACAATAGATCAGAGGGTAAGAATGCAGGGGGCTGGTGCAGGAGACAGGAGTGGCAGTGGCCAAGGCTTCTCAGGACTTGCCCAGGCACCATCTGTTAGAGTGTGGGCTGTGTAAGGTGTCTTAATTCATAAAACCAGAAGCCCATGTATTGTAATATATATTAAGAGTGTTATCCATTTTAAGAAGCATCTCTTAAGTTATAAAATGTGCTTATCACCAATGTGCTCCTGTCTGAAGTATTCTGGTTTTATATAATGTTCTTGGAGAGTTGTTAGAGGATGGAAGTTACTTGGTGGAGTGTCACTCAAAGATTGAGGTCTGCATATTGATGAATGATGAAGTGAGATTAAGCATGGTCTGTGATCCTTCTAGTAGCCATGCAAACTTAAGACTGAGATTTCTGGGTACTCACTAATAGCAAGACAGTTACTTGAGAAAAGCAACTTTTCCTTGAGTTGACCATACCTATTTAAGTATTTTTAAAGTTCTAGCAAAGCTAAATAAATATGTAACTAACAAATACGTTATTGTCTTAAATGACAGTATTTTTGTTAACAAGGTTTACATGTTAGGATTAAGTGAATTTGTTTTCCATATGAGCATTCAGCTATAGTATAATTTTATGTCACAAAAAGACTTGTCTAGTTAAATACCACTTTTCTGATTTTCTAAATGCAGTACTAAATTAAAATGCATCTAGTAATTAGAATATTTATGAAGGGTTAGTTATTAAACAACTACTGTAGAATTTTTATTTCTTTAATTCTGTATTTTACTTAGAAAGACATGAATGACTGTTTAGGTTTTATTTTTATGAACAATTTTCATCAGTTTCTTCTGTGCTTTTGACAGGTACCTTTTGGTCCTCTTGCCTTTATGCCAGGAAAACTTGTCCATACCAATGAGGTTACTGTTCTACTTGGGGACAACTGGTTTTCAAAATGCTCAGCAAAGCAAGCTGTTGAGCTGGTTGAGCACAGAAAAAAACGTATGTATGTTTCTGAACATAATTTAGTAGCAAAAATTACGTCTTTGTATTTATATATAAAATCAGTAGCTTCTACACTGTTTTTTTTGGTGAGCTTGCTAACAGAAATCTCATTCAGATGTAATACCAATTTATCTTACTTTCCATCTTTACTTGTTATTTCATTGGATATGTATTAATTTCTGAAAACATCTAGCCAGAGCCTTTTTAAAAGATACATCAGCTTTAGTTACCAAAATTCAGGTTTGATGTTAGGTGTCAGAGTACAAGATAAGTCAAGATTTGCTCATTTGTTACACACAAACTAAAAAAAAAAAACCAAAACCAAAACCCCACCAACTAAAAATTCCTTTTTCATTTTCTTTAATGTGGTAAGTGTTGTGTTCCTTTTGTTGCCTTGTCCTCTGTTTTTTGTTTGTTTGTTTGTTTTCCATTTGTCCATATAATTTTTCTTCTTTTTTCTCCCTCTACACATACTTTAATCCTGCTTGTTTTTTTTTTTTCTTTCTGTCTTGCTCATCTCAGCTGCATTTCTGCCTCCTGCCTTTGATTTTCCTGACCACTGGTATGGAGAGATCCAGTGGATCAACCCAGATGAAGTGCCATTGGTGACCACCAAATTTGCCATCCATGGCAGCACATCATAGAAACCGATAGGCAATTCTTGGGTTTGTTTCCAGCTGTTTTTCTTTGGTGGTGAGATCTTGGCTTTGAAGATCCAGGACCACCAGCAAGTGGTGTGCATAGCACACTGTGGAAGCTCTTTATGTTAGAAACAATGAGAGCCTAAAATACTTGATGTAAATGTCAAGAAAGGAAAGCCACAGTAAAATGGAAAATAAATTGGTACCTATTAGCCTTTGCTGTTTGCTTCAGATAAGCGTTTGAGTAAATTTTTTTCGTATTGGTTTTACCTGTAATCTGTCTCATTCCTGAATGAGTGCTCACTGCAGCTTTATCCTGCGTGTTACAACTACCACAACTATTTACACTGGATTTTTGTTTGAGTTCAACTATCCATGTTGCTGCCTGCAGCAGAATACCTCAGAGGTTCCCCATCTGAATAAGTTTCTATGCAAGCAATATTTGTATAAGAAATGTTGGGGTTTTTTTAATAAAAATTCATTTTCTGTATTACTTTAAAATACACCTTGATGAACAATGTTGCCAGAAATATGTAATTTGTATTTTGCCCACTATCTTTCTTAATCTGGCTCTCCTGGCACAACTTCAATTTTCTTTCTTACTGAACTGAATCTGCATTATTTATTGTCACCCTTGTGAGATCTTAGGTCCATATCTTTTTCCTTGATCGTCTGGTATTTTTTTCAGTGCTGCAGAATATTTTTGTCACTGTTACATTCAGTGAAATCATTTGACCTTTACATAGTAGATGTTTGAACATTAAGGAGTCTGCTGGGAGACACACAATAAATGCTGGATTCTTTCCTTTATGATCTTTTAAATTGCATTTAAAATACAAACTCAGAAATACTAATTTCCTTTAAAGTAAAATAGTCATTGATGCTGGATATAAACCCTCGATTCAGCTGAAAGTTCACTTCAGCTGTGTGATGGCTGCCAGTGGGAGGCTCCAAAACACTGATATTAACTAAAAACTTTATTTAGAGGACTGTTTGCAGTTTTGGACGATAAAAATGATTTTAGTACTTAGGATTCCGGAAAAAAAGTGAAATCCTTCACAGATAATACTTTTCTAAAAAAAATTACACATGACTTAAACTCTCAACCATTTTCACACGATGCGAAGGGCAACTTAGAGGAGAATATTGGAGATTTTATTAGTTTATTCTAATTAGAAAATAAGTTACGCACATGAAAGACCTGTAGGCCATTGCTATTATAATGTGAGTTGGCCATTTATGGCACAGATGTGAAAGACTGATGCTTCACAAGTATTAGTCTGAAGTCTTTTTTGTGTGTTGCACTGTAGTTCATTTTCATAGGTATAACTTCTGTTTTCACTGGCATTTTGTGAGCATAGGAGCTTTGTAGTTTACAAGGTGATGTATGTCGGGCATTATCATTAGACTGCCACAACGTGACATGATGTTTTCTACATAATCTTTTTGTTTTGGACATAAATTTTGTGAGTTAGGTCACTCACACTGGAAAAGAGGGCATGCTTACTGCAGGGGATTACATTACAAGCAGTCCCAAATGTCCTGTGTGCCAGTCGGAAGGTCCTAACACAGCAAAGCTTTTTTAAGCATGTGCTTAAGGCCAGTGTGTGCTTAAAGGCTTTGATATATAGGAATTGGGGTCTGAACAGAGCAAAGAAAGGCTCATGCTGAAATTGCTTCCCGAACAGAAAGCTGGCAGTATTTGTTGATAGTTTATTTCTTTGGTGACCTACATTTTTTTTATCCACTCTATTTAGATGGGTATTTTTATCATAACTAGCTGGTCAAATCTGTTCAAACAACCAAAATGAACTTAATTAATACAGCACTAATAATCTAGTATTTTAATTGAAATTAAGAATAATAAGGAAATAAATACATTTTTTTTTTCCCATTTTCATTGCTTACTGTATTTGGTGTCCCACCCCCCAAAGTGGTGAGGACTGAGAGAGTATTTGTTCAGGGTTTAAAGTTCCTAGTGGGACTGGCTCTTGGGTAGGAAAATATAGAGGTTCCTGTAACTCACTGCTCACTGTTGTTTCTTGCTGGCTCTGAGGAATTTTCCTTGTTGCCTTTGACTAGTTTTGCATGGGTCTGCCCATTGAAGACCCCTGGTCACCAGTGGTGACCCTGTTTGCCTTTGAGGACACCACTGCCCTAACAATTAATTTGATCAAGGTTCAGAGAAAATATTCTTTACAGTTTGATTCCTTCTGTTTGTTGGATGCATACTAGAATGGACAATAGGAATTGCATGCTTAAGCAGTGATAGTGCTGGATAAATCAAACATGATCAGTGAGTTTAAAGCCTTGGAAATTAGGGGTAGCAATAAGAGTATACTATATATAAAAGCTTTAAATATTACTTAGAACTAATTAGGTCATCCTTTTGTCTTTAGTTTTGCTTTTTAAAGTAGAACAACTGGAAAAATGTTTGCTTCTGTGGAATAGAAGAATGCACAGCCACAGCAGATTAATTTCTTGGTTAAAATTTATTTAATTGAAAGGAATAATTGAAGGGCGATTGTACTGAATTTTAAAAGTAAATGCACTTGAACTGACATAGCTACAGAAAGCCCTATTTTGGGGATATATTTTTGTTTGCTTAGCTTCTGATTTAGATTCAGCATTGTGATTGGTTGAAGTGTATTTGGTAAAATTTGGGACAGTGACTCATGTCAAATGTTCCTTTTTTCATAAAATATTGATTGCATCTTGAAGTTATTTGAGTTGCAGTAGATCCTTCATTTGCTGCTCATTTTTGTGACATCCTAGTTCCAAAACTGTTAAAGAAAATAAATCTAGTGAAGTTCATGGAATTGCCAAGTATATTTTTAATTGTTTTGAAATTATTGCAGTTTGTTAAACCAGGTAGTACAGATGATGGGAAACACTTTACACATGTTTGTGTGCAAAAATGTGAAGAAATATGAAGTAGATTAAAGGATATGCACACCTAATTCCATTATAATAAAAGAAATTAGCTTTTTAAGTATGTCACAGTTTAGCACAACAATAATGCAATTGTATTTTTTTTCTTTTAAAATTATCTTGCTTAAGGTACTTCATATTATTTCTGTTCTCCTTAAGGCAAGACTGTATTGTTTCAGAATTCAAAGAGGGAATAAAGATTCTTTTTTGTGAATATGGGATTATATCTTTTACGTATTTCTGATGATATAAATTACATTTTTTCTCTATATCAGTAATCGCATTAATTCTTTAAGATGGGAAATTTTTCATTACAATAGTCCCTGTGGTAGTTACTATAGAAAGAAATTAAATAGATTTTTCTTGTAAATATTTGTGGATTAATTCAGTATGCTAGGTATTCCAAGTGTCTAAACACTTTAAAAGGTAGGAAATTAAAACAGTCACACAGAGCTAGGAGTGGTTTTATCGTGTTAAAAATTTACCAGATATAAAAAAAAAATCCCACTTAAAGGAGAATTCTTGAACTACTTAGCAATTGTATCTTCACTATATATAAGAATACCCTTGCAGTGTCATGCTGCAAATGAATTCATGAAATGAAAATACTGATTACATTAACATACAGTATTGTGATAGTACCCAGTTGTAAATTGCAGTATGTAACCTTTAATACAAATATTTGTGTCAATCAACATTGACCGATAGCTTAGTATACAGGGTTTAAAAGATACCATTATTTTAATAAATAAGATGATCCAGGAGGATGAGGACCATTTTGAATTTGTTCCTTATCAGCATTTCCAGGTAAAAGGATATTGTTTCCAAAATACATAATAGGAAGACATTCCATTTCCCATCTGGAATGAGTGAGGTCTTTAGAGGTTTTAACATTTCATCCAAGGGTGAAAATATCTTCCATGATATTCTAAAGAATGTAACACAAACTTGCCTACTTACTACTTATTTTTTGGAAAAGAACAAAAAATGCCAGCAATATTACAAAGAAATCTAGTTGTTGCTTTTCTTTCTTAAAAAATAAAAATAAAGAAAAATCTGAGTGCTGGAGAATTTTAACTTTTTTTTACATTTTGTTACCAATTTTAACATTTTGTTACTGTTTTTCGCAATTATCACCTGTTAGTTTGATAACTTCCATCAGTTCCTTCCTTATCCTTGTTAAGTTAGGATTTGGTGGAGTGCTAAGTGCTCTAAATTTGCTGTGCAGTTCCCAGGAGGTGCTTGGTTTCTCACAGGTATTTTAACCAGAACACAGCAGAAGAAAGTAAGGAGAAAAGACTTCTTTCTATAAATTACATATTGTGGTTCAAAGAAGCCCCAACCTTTTCATAATTCTCACTGGGCAACAGAGGAGTTGTCTGAATGCCACTCTCATTCATTTAGGAGGAATTTAAATGTATTCATAGAATTCTAGCAATTACATAGGTGTGTGAACCTAAAAGAGAAGTGTATTGCATTTACTTATGTTCCTAAAGCCAAATTATCTATACAAATTTTTACAGAAAAATCCAAATGAGTTTGGCTTTGATACCAAGGGAACATGGAAAACAGAATGAAGGTTGTCTTTAAAAGCTGCAGAGCTACTGCACAAAGGGTTGCATTGCATTTTAAAGAACCACACAGTTGCTGTTATAAAGAATGAATTTATTTATGTTGTTGCAATCACAAAGAGGGCTTAAATCCATATACACAAAAAGCAATCAGAATTCTCTTGAATCTTAAACCAAATGCATCTCTAGAAAAATGAACAGAAAATAATAGAAAAACAGAGAATAGTGTTTTGAAAAGCTCTTAGTAGATAATACTTTCTGCAGAATTGCTGATACTACTTATTTCAAGTAACCTGTGATAGTTTGTTGCAAAGTTACTGGCCAAAAAATATTTCGCTGCAGATTAAATAGATATCTATTGAAATACAGTTGATTGTGCAAACCCTTAAAAGCAAGAGAATAGCTAACACATTTAAAATAGCATGACATACCTCAACTCATTAATAGTACTTATAATTGTACTGTGGCGCTGCACTTTTGCAAGGAAATAACCTGCCACCTCTAACGAATTCTGGAGGACGTGCATTAAATTGCATGATACTTTACCTCCAGCCTCAGTAATATTAACAGATGGCATGATAGGTGTTCTCGTTTTGTTTAGGGGTCAATCATAATTGTGCTAGAAATTGCTGATCAAAGAGTTTGTATGCAAACTGCTCTTCAGTGGCTCCCTCTTCTAACTTCCCTTCTGCATCTGAGACTGGATTGCCATGGTGGAGGGTGAGAACTGCTGAGGTACTGCCTTCAGGTGCAGGTTCTCAGTTCTCCCTCTGCAGGAACTGAGTCACCGTCACTAAGTGAGCTATGTGATGGTTCCCTGGCTTGTATAAAGACTTGTTTGTGTGTATATATGCATACACACACATATATATACAATCTGAAGGCCGGTTATCTTCTACTTAAAAAGCTGTGCTAAGCAATGAAGAGATCTTAACTTGAAATCTCAGTTGCATACAGAGCTCTTTATTATACTTAATTTAAAATTTCTGTCCAGTCACCTATTCTCAAAGGAGATTACTTCCTAACTTTCCAGTCCTCTTCTTTTATGTTATGTCCACGAGACTCTTCCAAATGTGAAGCAAGCTAGACCAGACTTGAGCTTCATCTCAGTTTGTCCTGTTTCACAGTCTGACTTTTCAAAATAGATCAACCTGTTCTCACTATTCTTGTCTGTTCTTACTATTTAAATCCCAGTGTAACGCAGAGTTTCCAGAAGTAACTAAAATAATGTCTATGATTCCCCAAATCCTTACAGACAACACTCCAAGGACATTAATGTCAAACTCAGATAATTAAAATTTGTATCCAGCCAAGCTAATTAACCCATTAAAGACAAAATGCATAGATGAGAATTTGTGTCAGTTTGGCATTAGTATGTTGTCATGTCTTGTAAAATCTGGCTTCAGTGGACTTCATTTCAACAACATGAAATGTGTTCCCCAATTCTTTTTTTCCTCTACTAGTGTATATGTAGCAAGCAGAGGGCTGCTGCTTAGAAGTAAGAAAATCCAGTCAAGTCTTTTCAGACTCATAAGGGAGCTGGGAAGGGGTGATCTAAATTTAAGAAATCTCATTGTAAGTATTCAAAGGCTGCTGGGCAGATGAAATGTACATACCCTGATCTGATTCAAATAATTTTTCCTTTTGGTGGTCTTGGAAAAAAGTCCTAGTAACTGTGGCACTGAACTCTCTTTCCAAGTGATTTAACTGAAACATGTAAATGGGAACTACTCGAGTTCACCTGAAAGCCATGTCAGCCTTTTCTCAGATTATTGGAAGTGACAAAGTTGGACAACAGCCTCTGGTTCAATCCGTCTTAAAAGGCTCTAAGAAGCTTAAACCACAGGGTACTAAGAGGAGGAGACTATGGAGCCTGTCTTACTCTACTGATATTTTTGTGGGAATCTCCATGAATAAGAAACTCATGTAAAAGTGAATACTTTCTTGTTAGATGAGGTGCATTTTAAAAATCAGTGAATGTTGGAGGCTTAAGATGCACAGTGGCAAGTTTAAAAGATGAAACGGTGAACTTTCCCTGTGGTTAGGAGCATGAGCTCTTTTTCAGGAGACCTCTTCTTTGCTGAAGGGCCTGGCTACAGGAAAGTCTGTCCTTTGGCCAACTGGGAGCCCTGGCTTTCCGCTGACAAGGCTGGTGTGAGTGACCCAGTGGGCTGACCATGGACAGAGCATGGCAGTAATCCTGGCTATCCTTTGACATGCTGTGTGGCCTGGGGCAAATCACTTACACTGTCTGTTTCTTCATCTGTAAAATAGGAGAGAATAATACTTACCTCCCTCACATGTTGCTTGGCAGATTAGTTAATGCTTTTACAGCATTTTAAAATAAAATGGGGTGTGTTACTGCTCAGTGCCCTCACCTAACAGAGCAAACCAACACGCTCCTGTCTGGAAAGCACTGCAAGCTGGTGCTCCAGAAACAGCATAACCTACATGGCTGTTGAACAATATTTAGATATACAGGCAATGACTGAGACACTTGTGTTTAAGAAACAGCTGAGCGTCACATTTACTATGAATGTAAAATCAAAGCCTAAGGAAAATTGGTCTCAAGCTAGATGATTTTGTATGTTGACACTACCTTCAAGAGCTGAAAGCACAGATGGGAGCATTTAGTGTAAAACCTATTGCCCCTCCTTGTTGATTTGGACTTTGGAGGGTGTGTTATACACCGAAAAAAGGTGTGGACAGTGTTGAGGGGAATTAATCGAAGAATAAAAGCTGCATGTGAAAAGTGGTTGCTCTGTCCAGTGGAGAATGATGTGGCTCTTGAAGAAGTTGCATAAGGGAACAGGACCCTGGTTACATGTGGAAGGAGCTGTGTGTTAGCACCACTCGAGCTGTTGAATACTTTTTGGGAACAGTATTTCATCCAGTAGGAGATGCAGAGCATTTTTCAGGACAGAGTCTTAAGCTATTCCTTTGAAGCAGCTTAACTAATGGAGATGACTGCACATACGACACATAGGTTGTTTGGTTTAAAGGCTGATGTTTTAAAATACCTTAAAGGTCTGAGCTGTGTCTTTGTGCTTCTTGCTGGAAAGGATGGTCTGTTGCTTGAATGGCTTTTTCCAAAATGCATAATTTTCTTTCTAAAGTATGTACTGCAAGTAATTTATTTTTAAGGAATTGTATTTGATACATTGTGAAATATTAACAGGGAGAAAGCATACAATGCTGGATCTGTTAACATTAGGGTGATAGTAAATCTTACAGGCTAGGTGGTAGCTGTATTTTGCCATGTTTGTTTCATGCATAATTCTCACTTCTGCATGTGCAGAGGACATGGGATCTGAACCTGTTTGTACAATTCTGAGTCACTAAGTACATTCTATTTTCTAAGCACAACT